>NC_081561.1:25753935-25832870 GCF_022355385.1 Mustela nigripes | reverse complement strand
GTGCGGTGAGACCCCGGGGCGGTGAGACCCCGCGTGCGCACCCGTCGGACCCCGGGGCGGTGAGATCCCGCGTGCGGTGAGACCCCGGGGCGGTGAGACCCCGCGTGCGCACCCGTCGGACCCCGGGGCGGTGAGATCCCGCGTGCGGTGAGACTCCGGGGCGGTGAGCTGCCCGCTGTGCTGCGAGGTCTCGGGATGGCCACGGCCTCCGGGGTTCTCCCGGGCCTGGCTGGCCGGGCTGCGGCGGAGCGTGGGGAGATTATCAGAGTGAAGGTTAAAGAGGAGGACCACGTTTGGGATCAGGAGTCCTGCCTGCACGAGAATGTGACTCTCACCCGGGAGCTCTGCCGCCTGCGCTTCCGGCAGTTCTGCTACCAGGAGACCCCGGGGCCCCGCGAGGCGCTGAGCCGGCTGCGGGAGCTCTGCCGACGCTGGCTGCGGCCCGAGACGCACAGCAAGGAGCAGATCGTGGAGCTGCTGGTGCTGGAGCAGTTCCTGACCATCCTGCCCGAGGAGCTGCAGGCCTGGGTGCGGGAGCAGCAGCCGGAGAGCGGGGAGCAGGCGGTGGCCGCGCTGGAGGACCTGGAGAGGGAGCTGGACGAGCCTCGACATCAGGTGAGAGATGGCCGGGCCCCAGCTTCCCCGGAGAGTTGGAGTGTGCGGGTCCAAGGGGGAGTCGCGTGGTCAGCTTCACTCAGATGGGTGCATTATCCTGGTCACTGGTGCCGAGGAATACATTGGCCCTCGTGGATAACAGTGTAGATGTAAGTGATAGCTGATCCAGATATGTAACCAGACCCGAACCCTGATCTACTGCTTACCAGTAGGCAGTGTATTTTTAGTGACTGTGAGCTTTAATCTCTTATAGTGAGCTCTTATGGTGCCCACACCCTAGCTGTATATGAAAACGAAGCAGTAAAAGAATGTGAGGAATACCCTCTAGGAGAGACAAGTAGAGAAGCAGCCAAATGTAATAGAATTGTCCAGAAACGGTGAATGAGGAGATTTGGGTTCCATAATAGGTTCCATATAACGAGCGGTGTCACCTTGGACCTGTCACACCTTCTCTGGGCTTCAGTGTGTTCATCAGTACAACAGAGAGACTCATGGCATCATTTTCTAGATACTTCCCAGTACGTGGAGTAGTTGGCATACGAAGTGTGTTGAACTCAGCGTTTGGTCTTTCCCCATCACACTAGAGGTTATTTCTAAGAGAATATGCCTTCCTTTTAGGACCGTAATCGTAGACCATTATGGGTATTGCCAGACCCTCGGACGTGTCTCTAGTGATACTGTCCATGCACTGATCTGAGCCCTTGGAAGGTGAACATTTCATGTGCACAGTCGGAAGCGCTACAGTTCGCTTCTCGGAAATGCAAAGCTTTCATACGAGACCAACACATGGGAACATGAGTCCATGTGATGAAGACGTCGTGCTGACTAGTACACGAATTTTACCAGCAAGTGCATGTTTTGGGCCGCTGGGTAAGAGCACCTGAAGATAGTGGAATGCAGCCCATTGTGAAGGCCAACAGCACCATGCCAAGGGCCCACTGTCCTCCACACCCTTCCTCTAGGCTCTCACAGCTGTACTCTCGGTTTCGGAAATGCTTATTTGCATGGTTCCCTCCCGTCTTCCTGCATTTTTTGTTAAACTTTTTTGTGTTCCAGAAAATGAGCAGGCACGGGGGTTTACAGGTGCCTCAGGAGGGTGTTGGTGATAAAATTTCTGCTAGTGAGCGTAACAGAAGAAAAGCTTAACCGCAGGAAAGCTCAGAATTACAAAGCGCTTTGAAAAGAAAAGGGAAAAACCCGTGACATTGATCGTGCATGCAGGTGGCATAAAGGAGTCAGAGGCAGTGCTGGGAAGAAAAGGGCAGTCACCTCGCTGGAACCGGCCAGTGCTACAGAGTTTGCTAGAACGACCGTGAGGAAATGGAAGACAGGAGCCCTGTCAGGTGTGTGGATTGAGTACCAGACACAGCGGCAGTCAGAGGCAGCCTTTCTCAGAACAAAGAAGGCCTTAGCGGTTGATGAAGACCTTAAGAAAAGACCTTTAAAAAAGCTGGAACTCCTGCAGAAGTGCCTTCATCTGGAAGAAGCAGTGTCTGTTCTGTGACTTCAGGAACCGCCATGCCTTCCGCCACGTTAAGCTCTCGGTGCGGCTGTGAGTGCATGTGGGAGAAGTGTAGACGGTTCCCCGGTATTAAGAAAGTTGACTGATGAAGAAGGCTGTACCCAAGATGAGATTTTTAACTTTAAGGAAACCAGTCTCTATTGGAAGTGGATTCCCTCGAGAGCCTGTGTCCCGAAGGAAGAAACGCACTGTTGAGGGCTGAAGGCCACAGAGATCAGCTGGTGTGATGTTGGGTTCAAATGCCGGTGGGGTTGTAAAGCTGAAGCTTGCCGTGAGCACACTGCCCGCGCACGAGCTTTGAAAGGAGTCGCGAAGACGAGCCTCCTGTAGCCGTAGCAAGAGAGGCTGCCTGACAGTGTAGATACTTATGGTCTTCCAGGTGATGTTTTGTAGATGGTTTAAAAAAGTAACTACAAGAGGAAAAAAAAATTATGTTTCAAAATTCTTTTGATTCAGGAAATTATAAGCCATCCAAGCCATCCTCCAACAAATCCTGAGCTTTCTTCAAATATTAAAATTCTCTTTTCCCTTCCTAATACAACTTTGGTACTCTAGCCCCTTGATCAGGGTGTGAGCTCAGCCTTTAAGGCTTTTTGCTTAAAGAGAATATTCAAGATGTTTCTTGCACCTACAAGGGGGTGAAATGCATACACAGTTTTTTCATTCTGGAATCAGTTCAACATTAAACTTGCCCTTGAGATTATTGGAGAGGTTTGGAATGACATCACAAAAGCCTGCTTGCTTGCAGGGTAGCATGAAGTTCTCCCTGATTCAGTTCGTGATTCCAGAGGCCGTGAGCCTTCTCAAGAGCTGTGAGCTTCCCAAGAGCTTTCCCAAAGCAAAGCACAGCTGTGTCGCTCTGGCGGAGGCTGCTCATCTGATGAGTGAAGGTACGGGGTGCTGCGGCGGTCCCATGTGGAAGCCCTTGTTCTGTGGGGGCTGCCGCGCTTGGTCACGGGCCACAAAAGGGAGGTGTGGAAGTCGTTCGTGGCTCCATCACTTTCTGCTTCCGGCGATGGAGCGGGCGTGGCAGCTGGCCAAGGACAATGCGGATCACACGGGCTTCGCACTTCTGTGCAAGCTCCGATTTGGAGCCATAGGAGCTGTGGTTTATGAACGACAGAAAATGTTTAAGCAGCACAGACTGGGTATCTGCTTGTCAGTCAGTGCCCGAGACGTGAAAACAAGGCAACGAGCCAGGACTGTTTCTGTGTATCTTCTGAAATCAGCACATTTGGCAAACGAGCAAAGGCTTCCCCAGTTGGACTTCCGAAAGCCGTGTCTCTGCCCCCGCTGCACGCTGTCCCCACACCTCTTTCCGACACGGTAGCTTCCCCTTCGTCAGGCAAAGTCCTGCAGGAAATGTAGCCATTCTTTACAATGTCTTTTCGACTATGTTTTTAATGCTTTTATTTTTACTAGGATTACTATCGTTGTACAGGTGCTCTGGTGACAAAGTTGTCTAGATGTTCAGTGGTCTGTCCGGCAACTTTATTTTCTCCATAAACCTTGTTATTTTCTGTGCAGCTTTGCAGAATGCATGTTTTCTCATGCGTTCACATATTCTGCGGTAGATGCCTGTCTAAGCAGTCTCTTACCTGTAGCCTGCATATCTTCTCCCTTTGTTTCAAATAAGCCATATTAGTTTTTCCTGTAAGATGGCCTGTTACTGTAGAATTTTCCTCTTTTCGCTTTGTTGAAAAATGTAGCCGTGGTAGGCCTTGGTGCTCGGTCAGTTCTGGGAAATGTTCACATTTGGTAACTTTTCATACTATTCAGGATTATAGGTATCTCCCTACTCTTACAGAATATTGCATTTGCATACATGTTTTTCATTTTTCTTGTTCCTGTGTGATTTCTGGAGGAGGGGGAAATGTCACCGTTGCAGGCATGTTTGGCTGTCCAGCGTTGCAGGCATGTTTGGCTGCCCGCTGGACACAGGTGTCCCTGCTTCAGAAGGTTTCTCTCTGCCCCCTTGACGCCACTTGATTTTACAAAACTTGCATTAGTACAGGAATGGCTCCTTTTCACAAAAATGAAAATCCTCTTTGGATTTCTTCTGGTGAGAAAACAGGAGCGAATGCAGTCCTTTCAGAGGCGAAGCGGCCCTGGGCGAGCTGACAAAGCAGAGGGACTGTTGTGTGCCATTTTGCTTACGGTACTTCCATAGGAGCGCTCTGCTCTCGGACGGAGGCCCCTGTGTCTGCCCTCCTTAAGACACAGTGATTCTGCCCATGGCAGCAGTGTCCCTTCCTAAATGCTTTTCTGGATTTCCTTGTACTTGAGTTGGCTGTGCTGCTTAGCTCTGGCCGGGGTTGCGGGGGGGCGGCGGGGAATAAGCATGCATTCTGGGAGTTTCTGGGAAGTCTTTTACTTTTCTTATAAAATGTGGCAGATGTGTTCAGTTCTGTATTTTCCCACTTCTGTTTTAAACATAAATGGGGCATCTGGAGCCATCTCAGAAACTTCTTCAGTTGATGAATTTTGAGATACTAGGATGACAATATTAGAAACAAAAGTGTTTCTATTCATGGTGATTGCTGATGAATATAAAGTTGTAATCTGTACATTTTAAAGCATAACATCTCACTAGCTGATGTCTGAATGTTGGTATGGACTATGTTAGCATAGTTCCTAACGTTGTTCCTATGTTAGCATAGGAAATGATGAGATACCACTAATACCTAGTAAAGTGAATGTAATGTTATATAAAAATTTTATATGTATCTTTACACTGTAGCATTGAAAATCTCAGCACAAGGTCAGACGTCCATGAAAGCATCAATTCTAAACAGTAAGATCCTCCAGCCTTACGTTTTCCGTCTGCCAGATCCAGACGGACTGCATGTAGAAACCTCGTATCTGAGTGTATAATGTACTGCAAATCAGTAAGCAAAAGGACACGTGCCCCAATTAAAAAATCAACAAAATACTCGAACATGCATTGCACAAAAAAAGGATAACTAGCCAGTAAAAGTGTAAAGCAATGATTCAATCTTACCAATCAGAAAAATGCAAATTAAAACAACGTGTGGTACCACTTTATTCCAACCAGCTTGGATTAAAAGTGCTGATGTGACCAAATTTTGGTAAGGACGTTGAGCCACTTTCCGAATGCTTATGTCCTGGTAGGATAAGTTGTTTTGATCACTTTGGAAATACCTACTGCGTGTAACCATGTTCTGACCTAACAAACCTAGTCCCAGGTATGTGTCTACAAGAGACACTTTCGAAGACATGTAAAATAATGGTCGTAGCAGCATCATTATAATTGCCAGAGACTCTGAACAACTGAAATGATTACTAGAAATGGGGCGGGGGAACGTAGTTACAGTGTGTTTGTACCGTCGGATACTATACAACTGTGAAAATAAATGGACGACTACGTTCGACAGTGTGGATACGTTTCACAAACATGATGTTGAACAAAGAAGCCAACAAAAATAAATGCACGTTGTATGATTTTGTTGATATAAAGTGCAGAAAGCAAAATGCGTCTGTGGGGATCCGTGTCAGAGTAGGACTTACTTTGGGGGGAGAGGGTGTGGCACAGGTAGCCTTCTGAGAGGCTGATTGTGTTCTAGGTGGTTTACTTTGTGGTAGATCATCCAGCTCTACGCTTATGAGCTCTCTGTTTTCCTAAGCATGTAATACTCCAACTAAAAACTGTATTAATTACGAGGTGGCTGAACAGCTGACCCTTGACCTCTGGATGCTGAGGTCAAGCGCCATGTGGGCCCGCGCGGAGTGTACAGGCTGCTGGAGAGTCTCTCTCCCTCTGCCCCTCCCCCATCACGTGCGTGCGCTCTTTCTCTGAAATAAATCTTTAAAAATTGTATTAATTTAAAGATTTTTATCCCATCGTGATGTCTCCTGTACGATGGTCTAGGGTATTTGACTAAATGCACACTTTTAGTTTCATGGGTCATGAGACTGAGGAATTCTTTTTGTAAAGGGAAGACCTGGGGAGGGAAATGTTCAGAATTAACCGAGTTTGCAGATGCCCCCCCAAAGGAGGAGCTGGCTTTTCCTTCGGTTTTGCAGGTGAGGTGCAGAGCGTGGGTAACACACCGGTGTACGGCAGAGCGCGGATTGGTGAGGTCCCCACACAGGGCTCCGTTCCGATAGAGCGGATGTTGTCTTTGTTTTGGCCTCAAGAACATTTGGTGAGGCAGCCTGTGGATGCTTGCGTCGATCGCACTGGGGCTTCCGCAAGGCTGTTGTGTGAGAAAGCAGGCTTGGCAGGAACATGCGGTGCACGTTCAGGCCGCCGCCGCTGAAAGGAGCGCCCCCCCCCGAGAGGCCGAGCGGCCTGTTCTGTGTTCTTGTCACTGTGAGGTCTATTAGGTAGATACAAACGAGAGTTTCTCTGCTTAGGGAGATGACAGCTTGCCTTTTTTTTTTTTTTTTTAAAGTAACTTTCATTCTTGCTCTGTTTTATTTTTTTTAAAGACTTTTATTTATTTGTGAGAGAGAGAGAGTGAGCGAATGAGCACACACATGCACAAGCAGGGGGAACAGCAGGCAGAGGGAGAAGCAGGCTGCACGTTGAGCAGGGAACCTATGTGGGACTCGATCCCAGGCCCCTGGGATCATGACCTGAGCTGAAGGCAGATGCTTAACTGACTGAGCCCGCAAGGTATCCCCAAAAATGGCTTCTTATGGGAGTGGGGGTGGAGTAGTATAGGAGCAAGACTTCTCTGAATATATATTTTGATTTTTCCCATAGCATGTGTTTTAAATATTTAATAAGCAATGTTACATTCAAAATGATTAAACAAACACAGAAACAGATACACTCAACTGTGTATCAAATTAATAACTAACAGCAAAACAGTAACTCAGGGGACTTGGGCACTGTGTTCTGACTATGTGCTCTTAGTGCAGTACTGTGTGTGGGCACAGAAAGCCCCAGAGTGATTTTGTAGGGGTGTCGTTGGGAGTCTTCTACAACACAAAGCACTGTAATTCTGAAACTTCTGTGCTTATTGTAGGTCACAGTAAATAAGTAGATGCAAGCAGTGGATTGAACTGGGTGGTTTTTGTTTCACTGTGGGAGAAGAATATGTTAAAATGGAATATGGAAAGCTGAAGTGTGGTGTTGAAATGGAATTGAATTCATGATAACCTACATATGCCCTTAACCGCTCTGTCCGCTGCAGGGCCGGGAGGGGGTGGTGCACCGGAACAGTGAGCCCTGCTGCTGCTCAGCCTGTTACCAGCACTGTTGCTCAGAAATGAATCGAGCCTCCTTGGGGAGACAGTTGAAACTAGATCCAGGACCGGGGAAATGCCGTGTGGCCTGTATGTGTGTTGTTCTGGAAAGCACAGATGTGCTGGAAACAGGAGTGGGGTCATGTGCCAAGGATGCAGGACCCTGATGAGCGGGACATGGGGAGCTGAGTGGGAGACAATTTAAGGTCAACGCGAATGAGGATGCAGTGGGCCACAAAGTAAGTCTGCACGGATGTTTAAGATGAGAGACGGGGCACCTGGGCGGCTCCGTTGGGTAAGCGTCCAACTCGTGCTTTTGGCTCAGATCATGACTGACCTTAGGGTCATGAGATGAAGGCCTCCCCCCTACCCCCCACAGGCTCTGCTCTGAGCATGGAGCCTGCCGAAGGTTCTCCCTCCCTCTCCCCTGCCCCATGCAGTGCGCACGCCTGCTCTCCCTCCCTGACAGAGAAAGACAGACAGACAGAAACCTCTTTATAGAAGATTGCTAGCTAGTAAATGTAGAAGGAATTGTAAAGGCAGCAGTCACCATTTTGCAACCCCCAGTATAAAAATGGACCAGAATTACCAGAGAATGCTAAAACCGTTGGGGAATAGCTATTTACATAGTTCTACACTATGACCCCACAGCTGACTTACTGATTACAGTGGGAGACGTGAATGGATAGAGCTGGAGGCCACTACCTGAGCTAAGTGACCAAGGTCCCCATTATCCATAATGCAGTAACTCGACGGTGTGCACACATGACACGCTGCAGCAGCACACAGCACTTACCTAGTATTCTTCCGGAAATCGCCCACCAGAGTCCACGTGCGAAGGAAGAGTAAGACAGATCCCTAATGTGGAGATTCTGTGACATAACTGGCTCTGACTTTTCAAAAATTGAATGTCATAAAAAGGCAGGAAACTATTTTAGATTAAAAGAACCAAAAGATACAATAACCAAAACCAATATATAAATATTGCTTCACAGAGTTAAAAAAAAAACCATAAAATGTATTTTGGGGACAGTTAGGGAAATTTATTTACAAACCATATATGAGATGATTAGTGTAAGGAGAAGATAATGTTTTCTTTTTCACCCAACCCAGTGATCCAAAATGATTGGCTTCTTTCCCCATCCATACGCTGGGGTAGTGTTTTCCACATTTATTCTAAAACAACTGGCAGATTCCTTTTTGGGTTGAAGCTCATCAGTAACTCGTAGGTAACTTGCATAGCCTCACCTCAAATATTTATTTTTAATTGCGCACACTGAAATCCATTTACAGCTTGCTTTTAATTATCACGATTTGGGGAGGATTCCTTTCATGAGTTTCTGTTGTCATCCCCCAACAGAAACCACCGGGATGAGTAGCAACTTCTGTCCAGTGGGGACGGTTGCTGTTGTATAGCTCTGGCTTTGTCAGTCCCAGGATTTTTCTCTCTTCTTGTTCCTTCTTTGATTCCTCTTAAGAATCCAGTGAAGACTTTTTTCTTCTTATGTTCTATTTCAGTAGAAGAATGTTCCGAGGTTTGTGCAGTGATCACATATATTAATTTCCAGATGTACCTGTTTGTCCTCAGGCCCCACAGAGCACAGATGGGCCAGAAATTCCTGTGCAGGAAATGACTCCTACGGAGACTGCGAAGGAGTCCTTTGGTGCCCAGCTCCAGTGCGTCGAAGACAGAATGGAATGTGACTCTCCAGAGCCACACCAGTCACCGCAGGACAGTGGTGAGGAGCTCCCTACTCAGCGGGGAGTCTGCTTCTCTCTCTGCCCCTCCCCCGGCTCTTGTGGGCTCGCTCGCTCTCTCTTTTTCTCCCATTCAAATAAATAAATCTTTTAAAAATCCATTGCTGTATTGCTGAGGCTTTTCTAGCCCAAAAAAAAAAAAAAAAGTCTTTTTTTGTTAGTAAATAAATAACATCAATTTACTTCTTATTTTACATAAAACAGTGCTTTACTTCAGGCTAATCCCAGGTACTGCTCTGGAAAATCACATCGTGGCTTTCTGCTCTTGACTCTGTCACAACTGTCTGTTCCTGGCAGGGGTTCCTCATTTACCTTCTGTTCCTCCAAGGCTGGACTCTAACCAAAACCGCATTCCCCCTACTTTTGTGCTCGTAGCCTCTCTCTCTACCCCAGACTCTAGTGGCTACTTGGGCAGTATATATATTTCAAATTATATTCCCAAGTATTCTAACAGGTTTTTTCTTTATATTGTAGGGTCATTCTTGTGGCTTTCCATGATGTCTCAAAGCATGGGTGATGATAACTCCAGTCGTTTAGACACTAATGAACCAGAAATCGAACCAGAAAACATGAGAGAGAAGTTCTTCAGAAGCTTAGCAGTGTTACTGGAAAACAAAAGTAATAATACCAAGATATTTTCTAAAGCAAAGTACTGTCAGTTAATAAGGGAAGTGAAAGAGGCAAAAGTGAAGTCCAGAAAGGAATCTGTAGACTACCGCCGCTTAGCTAGATTTGATGTGGTCCTCGTACAAGGAAATGAGAAGCTGATTGAGGCCGCAAATGGGGAAACAGACAAGGTGCGGTATTACTTACACAGCGAGGAGTTATTTGACATTCTGCACGATACCCATCTCCGCACTGGACACGGCGGGCGCACCCGCATGGAGAAAGAGTTACAAGCGAAATACGGGAACGTCACAAAGGAAGTCATAATGCTATACCTGACACTCTGCGGAGCGTGCCGGCAGAAGAACGCGAAACTCAAGAAAGTTCTCACATCTAAGCCAATGAAGGAAGTGAATTCGAGATGCCAAGTGGATCTTATAGACATGCAGTTGAATCCCGATGGGGAGTATAAATTTATTATGCATTATCAAGACCTTTGTACAAAGTTGAGTTTCTTGCGGCCACTAAAATCTAAAAAGCCTAAGGAAGTTGCACATGCTCTTTTAGATATTTTTACAATTATTGGAGCACCCAGTGTCCTACAGTCTGACAATGGGAGGGAATTTTCAAGCCAGGTTGTCAGTGAACTCAGTAATATTTGGCCGGAATTAAAAATTGTCCATGGGAAGCCTCTACCCTGTCAAAGCCAAAGTTCTGTGAATCAAACTAACGAGGATATCCAAACTAGGATTCTCTCCCGGATGCAAACTCACCAGTCATCACACTGGGCTGAATTTTTGTGGTTCATTCAGATGACCCAGAATCAGCCCTATCACCGAGGCATGCAGCAGACTCCACGTGAAGGCATCTGGAGCTCTGAAGCTAAACTAGGCCTGTGTCATTCCCAGTTACCCGAAGACCTTCCTGCTAGCCTGAGTCCAGAAAACGGATCCGAACAAAGTGCGGCAGGAGCACAGCATGAAGAGAACATGGAGACTGGCACGGACAGCAGTGACCTTGAAGAACATCTTTCTGCTCCTCCCACCAGGGCCATGAGGAAGCCTCCCGAAAACAGACTAAGATTCGTACCCTGTGTGGTGTGTGAGAAGGAGTGCTCGGGGGCTCATCATTGCGTATCGTGTGATGAAAGCGTCCATGCGGTCTGCGGAGCGCCCCGCCAGCAGGACCCCGAGGGCTGTCATCACAGAATGACGTGCAGCCTCTGCTGCGAGACCACGACAATGAAAAGGAAGCATGACGAGACCCAGAGAAGTTTGACCGGTCAGCCTTTCAAGATGCGGAAGCCATCAGAGACACCATTTCCCTCAGACGACGTCGGAGATTGGGTAAGAGTCCGAGCACCTGCAGCAGATCAGGGCAGGGAAGAGCTTCATTACCGCCCCTATGCTCGCAGGGGAGGGTGTTTGGGCACACTGGAGACGCTGAAGCCCATGTGGCCGACTTGATTTTGTTTTCTCCAGAGAGAGAAACCCCATTACTGTTAGTGCGCCAGCCCCTCAATGCCTTTTTGCAGGTTGGAAGTTATGACCTTGAATCCTGCGCTGTATGTTGTCTGGGGTTATAATAGTATCTCTCTACTCTTTCTGGTATCAGGCATTTCCTGGGGGGGCGGGTAGGAAAGCTAAGGGTGCGTTTCCCCAGGAGGATGAATGTGGGAAGAGCGGGACTGGACTTGACTTTGTTGTAGTTGTATGTGAGTTTGGGTGGGGAGGGAGGCTAGGAAAGGGCTTCTCAGGGCAAGTGAAAAAGTATTTAGGGGGAGGGGTGATCCGTTTGATAGTGAGGAATCATATGAGACAGGAGATTGTGAGATGTCTGTGTTGAGAAACGCTGTTTACAGATTTAAACGGAGAGTGTGAGATAAGACCAAAGAGATGTGTGTGAAATCAGCAGGTTTTATAAAGTAGAGTTACTGTGTGTGGAGTTTAGAGTTTCCAGATATGGAGGCTGGCCATGATTTGGGCCCGTGGTGCCTGGAGTGTGATCTTCAGACCAGCTCTGGTCTGCAGATGGTTTCTCCTAGTTCAGAGTGGTGAGTACATTAAGGAGGAGTTAGAACAATTCGACGTTGCTGTAGCACCCAGGCAGGTGATTCCTGAACTCGTGATTTTGAATAGAACACGGGTGGGTTTGGGGGTCACTGACCTCTTGGGGCCAGTCCTCATGCTGGGAGATGCACAAGGTCAGGCACCGTGACAGCATGTGATGTCTGATGGCCAGTCTGTCTGCCATAACTTGGAATCATGTAAACCTTTATTTACCTTCGTAACTTAATTTTAAAACCATTTTTAAGTTTTTAATCAAGCCTAGTTTTTAATCTGTAGTTTGTTACCAGAAAAAGGATGAAAGTAAAATCTGTATTATTTATTTTTAATCCTAATTTCCAGATGGCGAAACAAGCCTCACTGGACTTTTTTGTCAAGAAAAAACACACCTTTTCTGAATATAGCAGCCGTAGTAAGAGAAATGGTAACAATGGAAGTCGCCCAGAGCAGGGGAAATCCAGAAGAGTTCACACAAGTTTCACTCGGAAGTATGACCCCTCGTATATTGAGTTCGGGTTTGTAGCTGTAATCGATGGTGCAGTGCTGAAGCCACAGTGTATTATTTGTGGAGATATCCTTGCCAATGAAGCCATGAAACCATCAAAGCTGAAGCGGCACTTGTATTCAAAACATAAAGAGATAAGTTCACAACCGAAAGAATTCTTTGAGAGAAAGAGTAGTGAATTAAAGAGCCAGCCGAAGCCGGTGCTGAATGTTTCTCACATAAACATCAGTGCTCTGCGGGCGTCCTACAAGGTGGCGCTCCCAGTGGCCAAGTCTAAGACGCCGTACACAATCGCAGAGACGCTGGTGAAAGACTGCATCAGAGAGGTCTGCCTGGAGATGCTGGGTGAGTCCGCAGCCCAGAAGGTGGCCCAGGTGCCGCTTTCCAACGACACCATAGCCCGGCGCATTCAGGAGCTGGCGAGCGACATGGAGGACCAGCTTGTAGAGCAAATAAAAGAAGCAAAGTACTTTTCGTTGCAGCTCGATGAATGCAGAGACGCTGCTAACACGGTCATTCTTCTGGTGTATGTGCGGTTCGAACATGATGATGATATAAAGGAAGAATTCTTCTTTTCAGCCTCTTTACCGACAAACACGACTAGCACGGAGCTGTATGAAGCTGTGAAGAATTACGTTGTCAACAAGTGTGGTCTGGAGTTCAGGTTTTGTGTGGGGGTGTGTTCTGATGGCACAGCCTCCATGACAGGGCCGTGCTCTGAGGTGGTGACCCAGATCAAGGAGCTGGCCCCAGAGTGCAAAATAACACATTGCTTCATTCATCGAGAAAGTCTGGCCATGAGAAAGGTGTCAGCGGAGCTAAACAGTGTGCTCACTGACACGGTAAAAATCGTGAATTATGTCAAGTCTAACGCGTTCAATTCCAGACTGTTCTCTCTGTTGTGCGACAACATGGAAGCTGACCACAAGCAGCTGTTGCTGCACGCCGAGATGCGGTGGTTGTCTCGGGGAAAGGTTCTGTCGAGAATGTTTGAAATACGAAATGAACTCTTAGTGTTTCTGCAAAGCAAGAAGCCAGTTTGGTCCCAGCTTTTTAGAGATGTGAATTGGACAGCCAGACTTGCTTATTTATCTGATATATTCAGTATTTTTAATGATCTTAATGTTTCCATGCAAGGGAAGAATGCAACCTGTTTTTCAATGGCTGACAAAATTGAAGGGCAAAAACAGAAGTTAGAAGCCTGGAAACACAGAGTTTCTGCAGGTTGTTATGACATGTTCCATAATTTAACAACAGTAATCCAGGAAGTAGGTAATGACCTTGATGTTGTCCGTCTGCGGAAAGTGATCAGTGAACATCTTACGAATCTGTTGGATTGTTTGGAATTGTATTTTCCTTCAAAAGAAGATCCGCGTGTGGGAAACTCGTGGATCCAAAATCCATTTCTTCCACCAAAAGATAATTTAAATTTAACTGTAACCCTCCAGGATAACTTGTTGAAGCTGGCTACTGATGAAGGATTGAAAACGAATTTTGAAAATACAGCATCGCTTGCTTCATTTTGGATAAAAGTTAAAAATGAGTATCCTGAACTTGCTGAGGTTGCTTTAAAATGCCTCCTTCTGTTCCCCTCAACATCCCTCTGCGAGACTGGGTTCTCTACTCTAAGCGTTATTAAAACAAAACACAGGAACAGTTTAAATATCCATTATCCCCTGAGAGTAGCGTTGTCATCAATCCAGCCGAGGTTAGACAAATTAACAAGCAAGAAGCAAGCTCATTTATCCCATTAAGAACTTGAAGGTGTCCAGGAAGATCACGCACCTACACATCACAGAACAGGAAAAGCTACGATTAAAATAACAGTTCTCTGTATAAATTGTCTATATGTACACTTTCAGTTAAATGTATAGTTTTTATAATTTTTTATTCTTTCTTACATTTGTTATATTTATTAAAATGTAACTTTAAATCTCTTGCTTCTCCTATTAAAAAATTTGGTCCTGTCTTTCGTACGCCTTTGTCACTGTTGTGTTTCCTCGGGGTATTCAGATTGTAGGACAGCTTCAGGCTGGCAGTGATTTCTTGGAGATGGTGTCTCAGCCTACTGATGGGAAGGGAACTCGGGGCTGGAATCAGACTTGGAATGCCAGGGTCGGGGCCGGGGGGGTGGGCGGGCTTGTGCAGCTGGTCCTGGGGGAAGCTGACGTGAAGGTTCCTCCATAGGTGTGCACTTAGTGTGGCTGAGGTGGGGAAGCACTTCCTCGTCACGGTGTCATGGCTTTGGACTCAGCGTTGGTTCGTTCCGATTTCGTCACAGTTGGGGAGCGGGCCACAGTGAGGAGCTGAGGTTGGGTAAGGATCTCTAGACTTGGCTTGAGCCGATCGCTGTGAGGTTTTGTGGGACAAAGCCAGGTACTGGCTCTGCTGTAATGACCTCCGCCGCGCGGAGACGGTCCTGGATATGCCACACACCTGCACTCGCTCGGAAAGCAGAATTGCTTTCCCTCTACGTTTCTTTTTTAGGAATATTTGTCTTTCCTCCGTTTCTTCCTCCACGCGTCTAATTGTCTTACTGCACATTTTTTTCTTCAACGTCTTCTGAGCTATAGTTTACATGAAGACGTGAACTTGACGACTGGTGATGCCGTAAGTCAGAGGTAAGACGTTTTTCTGCCCGGTGTCTGCTGGTTCGGCAGTGAGTTCCCGTGTCCGTGGACACGTGTGTGCGTATTCCCATGCGCATGTGTGACTTCGGTGTTTGTCCCATTTATCAGGACGGGCGCGTTGCTCTAAAATTGTATTTATAGTCATTGATGTGTAGCAGGATGTCGTGTCGAGTACCCCCTATTCCAAAGAATGGTTGGCACGCTTCGACCCAGAAGCCTCCTGCCTCTCTCGCAAGCAGAGCGCACAGACACACCTCCCAGTGTCAGAAACCACTTGTAAGTGACGCCTTCAGCAAGAGGGCACTTGCATTCCACTTCCAGACTGGGTGCTAGTCTAGCCAGGGGATGTGCTCACCGGCTCTGTGACCACGCGAGCAGGAGGAAGAAGCTGGAGAGAGGTGTTTCGACCTGCAGGAGATTGGCTCACGGTCCCACAGTTTGGCACAAAGATGGGTCAGGTGACATCAAGGAAGATAGGTCTGAGTCCTCTGCTAGTGTTCCAGCCGGGAAGACGGTCCTCCGGCCAGGAGAGCTCGCCCGCAAAGGCTGCTGACTTTATAGCTGCCGGGACGTGAAGGAGGGGAAGCTGAAGGTAAATGATCCTCTAGACACACTTGTGGGCAAAGCCCCCACGGACGCCTGAGAAAGTCTCTCATGTTCCCCATAAAAAAGCTAGAATTACAGGGTTTGATCTTATTTACACTTCGTGCGCGCGCGCGTGTTCACACTGACACCTTCAGCCGAACCCCGGCCTCGTCGCGGGCTTTGTCATGAGCAGGGCTGAGTTTGGGGAAAGCAGGTTACAAGAGGGATGTGCAGTGACAGCTCAGCATCAGGTCCTGAGTAATAGCTTGCAGGAGGGCTTTCCTGGTGTTTACCAAGATAGAGTATTCTGAACGCTCAGAAACTATGGAGTTCGGTAATACATATTTTTAATTATAGGCCTTACTATAAATAAGAGCTTTGTTTTTTGTTTATTTGCTTGAGAGGGATCAGCAGCGGGGCCAGGCAGGGTGGGGAGGGAGAGTCCTAAGCAGAGTCAGCCAAGCGCAGAGCCTGATGCAGGGCTCAACCTCACAACCCCAAGGTCATGACCTGAGCCAGAACCAAGAGTCAGACGCTCAACCGACTGAGCCACCCAGACACCCCTGCATTAGAAATTATGACGATGAAATAAAAACCTATTTGCTGGTTCAAAGAACATACTATGTGCTTTGTGTTCTCATATACTTAAGTTGAATTTACTACCAGTTTATATTATTGTTGGTTATTATTGATACAATTATGATTTTAGTTAATTAAGCCTTGGGTTCACTAAAAAATATAAAAGGGAAAGAGCCTCAGGCCATTATGGACTGTATTTTTGTATTTTTTTTTTCTAAGATTTTATTTATTTGACACACAGAGAGATCACAAGTAAGCAGAGCGACAGGGAAGCAGGCTCCCCAGTGGGCAGAGAGCAGAGAGCCCGATGCGGGGCTCAATCCCAGGACCCTGAGATCACGACCCAAGCCGAAGGCAGAGGCTCAACCCTCTGAGCCACCCGGTACCCCGGACTGCATGATTTTTAAGAGTGGGATTATAATTACAATGTGCTTTACCTTAGTAAACACTATTTTTGACTGAAATCTCTTTTGCATCTCTAGGAGGGCAAATTTTCCAAATTGCCATTTTCCAGTCTGAAAAATCTTCTCTCATAGTTAATGTAAGGAACCAAAAGTGAACTCAGAGTGACTGGAGTATGAAGGAACACAGGGCGCTGTAGGTGGGAAACATGGCCGGAGATGGTTCACGAGGACAGACCCAGGTAAGGAGTGTAGCCTTCATCCTGAAGACCCGGGGAAGCACTAAATGGATGATAGAAGGTGACTGGAGTTATGTGTTAGCAGGATTTCTCTGCCTGCAGCCTGGCTGGTGACCCGGTATGCTAGAGGCAAGAAAGCCATGTCCTGTCACGGGCTAGATTGGTGGTCGTGGTGTGGTTGGGGCACGGCTGTCAGGATGAAAGAAAAGGGACATATTTGAGAGTCTCAGTATTGTAAGGGTGCCAGTTTCCAATCCTACTGAATTTCCCAATAGAGGTTTCATGCCTAAGAACAATGATCTATACATATATATACTCACTTATACATATACATACACCCATATATACACGTATATATGCAGAGGGTCAGACTTGCCAGGAACATTAAAAAAAAGATAAGAAAACTTGCTTATTCTCACCTCAAACTTATCTTGAAGCCATAATGTGTAGGACAGGGTGGTGTGAGAACAGAGAGACAAATAAACCACCGGGGAGAAGAGGGATCCCAGAAGCAGTCCCACTGATCTGTGGAAGTGTGATATGACCAGGCTATTCCTGCTCAACAGAGAAAATAAAAAATAGATTATCCATTTGGGAGAAAATGAAGTTGGATCCCTCAATTCTAAATATATTAAAGATGTGAATGTATAATGCAAAGCTATAGAACTTTTTTGTAAGCTATGACCCAGTGAAGTTGAAGATGGCCCACTGTTGGCTACGTGTCCGGCAGCTGCAGGAGCCGGGCCTCCAGCACTCATGACAGCAGTGCTAACAAGAGCCCAGATGGCCATCCACAGAGTAAAGCGTACCTACTCAACAACGAGATACAGTGGCAACATTGAGTCACTGTTGAGAATTGGGGGGTTGATGGAATATATATGTATTTGTCAAAGCTCATCAAATTATGTGATTAAGATGAGTGCGTTTCTTTGTATGTACACTGCACCTCAATAAAGTTTGCTTTAAACACAGGTGACCTGTAGTTACGTCAACATGGGCTTAATTCCAGGGTACAGTATCGAAGGAGAAAGCAATGTTGCCCGGCAGGACTGAAGTCTTGCTCAGTCCATATCAGAAGAAGCTTCAGGAAGAGTTTTGAAAGTCTGAAAACCTAAACAGGACAAGTGAGAGATACGATGTGGTACAAACACGAAGAAGAAGAACACCACAGGATGTGGAAACAACTCCAGATAGAGGTCCCTGCATCGGGCCAGGGAGGGACGGAGGGCGTGACTGTGGGAGGGCACTCTGGTCAGAGTTGGTTCTGAACACACGTGGTGAGGACACTACTGTTCAACTTACGGGGGATTTTTGTTTTAATGCCTTGTATGCACGTTATAAATATTCTTTGATAACTTTTCAAAGGTCAAAGTACAAAACAATTAGTTAATAGAATATAAATCTGACAAAAGTGATGCTGAACACAGGCAGCAACCTCTTCGACCTCAGCCACAGCAATTCCTTCCTGAAAACATCGCCAAAGGCAAGGGAAGCAAGGGCAAAAATGAACTATTGGGATTTCATCAAGATCAAAAGCTTCTGCACAGCAAAGGAAACAGTCAACAAAACCAAAAGACAACTGACAGAATGGGAGAAGATATTTGCAAACGACATATCAGATAAAAGGCTAGTATCCAAAATCTATAAAGAACTTAGCAAACTCAACAGCCAAAGAACAAATAATCCAATCAAGAAATGGGCAGAGGATGTGAACAGACATTTCCCCAAAGGAGACATCCAGATGGCCAACAGACACATGAAAAAGTGCTCCATATCACTCGGCATCAGGGAAATACAAATCAAAAGCACGATGAGATACTACCTCACACCAGTCAGAATGGCTAAAATTAACAAGTCAGGAAACATGGGGACACCTGGGTGGCTCAGTTGGTTGGGTGGCTGCCTTCGGCTCGGGTCATGATCCCACATCGGGTTGAGTCCCACATTGGGCTCCTTGCTCGGCAGGGAGCCTGCTTCTACCTCTACCTCTGCTGCCACTCTTGTCTGCCTGTGCTCGCTCTCGCTCGCTCGCGCTCTCTCTGACAAATAATTAAATAAAATCTTAAAAAAAAAAGTCAGGAAACGACAGATGCTGGTGAGAATGCGGAGAAAGGGGAACCCTCCTACCCTGTTGGTGGGAACGCAAGCTGGTGCAGCCACTCTGGAAAACAGCATGGAGGTTCCTCAAAAAGTTGAAAATAGAGCTACCCTACGACCCAGCAATCTTACTGCTGGGTATTTACCCTAAAGATACAAACATAGTGATCCAAAGGGGCACATGCACCCGAATGTTTATAGCAGCAATGTCCACAATAGCCAAACTATGGAAAGAACCTAGAAGTCCATCAACAGATGAATGGATCAAGAAGATGTGGTGTGTGTATATGTACATATACATATACACACACACAATGGAATACTATGCAGCCATCAAAAGAAATGAAATTTTGCCATTTGTGACATCATGGATGGAACTAGAGGTATTATGCTCAGCGAAATAAGTTAATCAGAGAAAGACAACTATCATATGATCTCCCTGATATGAGGAAGTTGAGAGGCAACATGGGGGTTAGGGGGGTAAGAAAAGAATTAATGAAATAAGATGGGATCAGGAGGGAGACAAACCATAAGAGACTCTTAATCTCAAAAAACAAACTGAGGGTTGCTGGGGGTAGGGAGGTAGGGAGAGGGTGATTGGATTGTGGACACTGGGGAAGGTCTGTGCTATGGTGAGTGCTGTGAAGTGTGTAAACCTGGCAATTCACAGACCTATACCCCTGGGGCTAATAATATATTATATGTTAATAAAAAAAATTTTTTAAAGTGATGCTGAAGACAGGATGAAAAGATTTTAAAAATGAAAAATTGTGAAAGAATTGATGTTATGAAGGAAAGACCAGGAAATTTCAACATCTGTTTATGAGAAGATAATAGAGAGAATAGTCAGTCTTTGAAGAGATGAAGCATAAGAATATTCTGGAATTGAGAAAGGACCATGCCCCCCCCCCCAAATCAAGCTACACAATGAGCTGAAAGCAAGATAAATAAAACTAGGTTTATACACAGACCCATCATAGTGGGAAAATAGATTAAAAGACATTTAAAAATAACAAATAGAAGTGACTCATGGTAGGTTTTTCTAAAGCTATAACAACAACCAGAAAAAGTTGAAAAACATTTTTAAAGAGCTGAGAAAAAATAACTTTCAACTGAATATAGATGAAACCTACTGCTCACTGTGTTCAAGAATGACAGAGGAATAGAAATACTTCACAAATCTTACAAGAGACAGATACCAACAGACTTTCCCTAAAACTACTAAGGACGTAATTAAGAAAGAATGAAAGTATGAAGGAAAAACTAAGTTCAACAGGAATGATAAGCAAAGAAAACAATAAACACCTGGGAAATCTAGATAAACATTAATGGTGAAATAATGTTACTAATACTGTGTGATTATTGGGGTTAAAACACCAGGAGGGAACTTAAAACACTAAACAACAAGTAAGTTGGGCAGAGCAGGGTGAAAAGAACTTTTTATTTTTTTTTAAGATTTTATTTATTTATTTGACAGAGAGATCACAGTAGGAGAGAGGAAGGGAAGAGATCACAGAGAGAGAGGAAGGGAAGCAGGCCCCCTGCTGAGCAGAGAGCCCGATGTGGGACTCGATCCCAGGACCCTGAGATCATGACCTGGGCCGAAGGCAGCGGCTTAACCCACTGAGCCACCCAGGCGCCCAAAGAGAACTTTTTAAAAGGATAATTTAAACTATAAGGAACAAACCCAATTTTCTTTAACTTATATCCAACAAATGCAATTTTTTAGTGACAAGATATTTCATTGAAAGTCCTAATGGCAATTACTATGAATGTCTTTGAATTTGATAGGAGAGCTTCTTGCTCATCTGAGCAAAGGAACTATACAGAAATTCAAATTCATGATGACAAGATGCAGAGTAGGCATATATCTAACCTAACCTAATCCGACTTTAACCTATCTGGTAAGTGCTTTTCATACCTATGTAGTAATTGGCGCATTAATATATCCCGATCTTTCTTCACAATAAAGAAGAGTGACTTTTTATGATCAAAAGCACTGAATCAACCCTCATCTTTTGTTTAAACATTTTTATTTAAATTCAGTTAATTAACATATAACTTATTATTGGTTTCAGAGGTACAGGTCTATGATTCATCAATCTTTTTTTTTTTTTAAAGATTTTATTTATTTATTTGACAGACAGAGATCACAAGCAGGCAGACAGGCAGGCAGAGAGAGAGAGGAGGAAGCAGGCTCCCTGCAGAGCAGAGAGCCCAATGCAGGACTTGATCCCAAGACCCTGAGATCATGACCTGAGCCAAAGGCAGCAGCTTAACCCACTGAGCCACCCAGGTGCCCCTGATTCATCCATCTTATACAATACCCAGTGCTCATTACATCACATGCTCTCCCTCTGTCCATCACCCAGGGACTCCATCCCTGTACTCCCCCCTGCCAGCAACCCTCAGTTTGTTTCCTATGATTAAGAGTCTCTTACGGTTTATCTCCCTCTCTGGTTTTATCTTGTTTTATTTTTTCCTCCCTTCCCCTATGATCCTCTGTTTTGTTTCTTAAATTCCACGTATGAGTGAGATCATATGGTAATTGTCTTTCTCTGATTGACTTATTTCACTTAGCATAACACCCTCTAGTTCCATCCACATCATTGTATTTTTTGATGGCTGCATAGTGTTCCATTGTGTGTATGTATGTGTGTATATATGTATGTGTGTGTATATATATATATCACACCTGCTTTATCCATTCATCTGTTGATGGACATCTAGGTTCTTTCCATAGTTTGGCTATTGTGGACATTGCTGCTCTAAACATTTGGGTGCGCATGTCCCTTCAGATCACTACATTTGTATCTTTGGGGTAAACCCATAGTAGTACAATTGCTGGGTTGTAGGGTAGCTCTATTTTTTAATGTCTTCAGGAACCTACATACTGTTTTCCAGAGTGGCTGCACCAGCTTGCATTCCCACCAACAGTGTAGGGGGGTTCCCCTTTCTCTGCATCCTCACCAATGTCTGTGGCAATTTGTTAATTTGAGCCATTCTTACTGGTGTGAGGTGGGATCTCATTGTGGTTTTGATTTGTATTTTCCTGATGCCGAGTGATGTTGAGCATTTTTTCATGTTGTCTGCTGGCCATTTGGTTGTCTTCTTCGGAGAAGTGTCTGTTCATGTCTTCTGCCATTTCTTGATTGGATTATTTATTCTTTGGGTGTTGAGTTTGAGAAGTTCTTTATAGATTTTGTATACTAGCCCTTTATCTGACATGTCATTTGCAAATATCTTCTCCCATTTTGTCAGTTGTCTTTTGGTTTTGTCAACTGCTCCTTCACTGTGCAAAAGCTGCTTACCTTGATGAAGTCCCAGTAGTTCATTTTGCCTTTGCTTCCCTTGTCTTTGGAGATGTGTCTAGCAAGAAGTTGCTGCGGCTGAGGTTGAAGAGGTTGCTGCTTATGTTCTTCTCTAGGAGTTTGATGGATTCTAGTCTCAAATTGAGGTCTTTCATCCATTTTGAGTCTTTTTGTGTGTGTGGTGTAAGGAAATGGTCCAGTTTCATTCTTCTGCATGTGGCTGTCCGATTTTCCCCACACCATTTGTTGAAGAGCCTGTCCCTTTCCCATTGGACATTCTTTCCTGCTTTATCGAAGATTAGTTGACCATAGAGCTAAGGGTCTATTTCTGGGCTCTCTGTTCTGTTCCATTGATCTATGTGTCTGTTTTTGTGCCAGTACCATACTGTCTTGATGACGACAGCTTTGTAATACAGCTTGATGTCTGGAATTGTGATGCTATCAGTTTGGGTTTTCTTTTTCAACATTCCTTTGGCTATTCAGCCAAAACCACAAGATACCTAGGAATAAAGCTAACCAAAGAGGCAAAGGGTCTGTACTCAGAAAACTATAGAACATTTATGAAAGAAACTGAGGCAGACACAAAAGAAATGGAAAAACATTCCATACTCATGGATTGGAAGAACAGATATTATTAAAGTGTCTATGCTATCCAGAGCAATCTACACCTTCAGTGCAATCCCTATCAAAATACCATTGACATTTTTCACAGAGCTAGAACAAATAATCCTAAAATGTGTATGGTCCTGGAGAAGACCCCAAATACCCCTCATCTTTTCTTCTTACGATTTCTGTGTCATTATAAAAACTCCTACTGACCTCCCTGACTGTGCACTCGCTCCCCTTCAGTCTGTTCTCAAAAGCCAGGAGGGTGCTCTTAAAATGCAGAATAAACTATGATACTGCTCAAAAGCCTCCAGCAGCTTCCTCTCTCTTTCCAAGTAAATTGCAAACCTTAGAGTAGCTCAGAATGCCTTATCCTATCCATCCCTCTCTGCCCTGGTTTCTTATTCCTCTTCCCTATTTTATTTTATTTTCCCCATCGACCTACCTTACAAATTTTTGTTTCACCCCTAGAATATGGAATGCCTTCTGGCATTCCCTTCCGAGAGGATGGGTTTTTAATCTGTTTTGTTTATTATTGCTGTATCCCTATGACCTTTTAGAAAAACACCTAGCATATGGTAATGTTCAATATATATTTGGAGAATAAATGGACAAACATGTCAATCTGGAGACTCAGGATTATATTAATATTTTCCATTGTAACAAATGGTGATATTAATTCCACTTATAATTTGCCGTATATTTTTCATGCACAAATTGCCTTCATAAGTCAAGGGAAGATTGTATCATAAAATGATATTTCAGAAGAGGGAGTAGAAATTTCCTCTTTGGACAGGAAGCTAACTCTTTGGAACAAATTAAGGTCTTTATTTCACTACTTTCACCAAAATAAATCCTAGATATATTATTGTTTAAATGTATTTTTCAACTCTTAGGGTAAATTTAGATGATAATTATATAAATAGTGGGAGGGAAAGTCATCAAAGAATTATTCCCAGGAAAGCTACCATAAAGAAGCAAGTATTGGATTTAATCCCGTTGAAAATTTACAATTCTATATTGAAACAAGCTATTAGTATATATAAAAATAAAATTGGTAACTGGGAAAGCGTTTAGAATACCTTTGGTCTGTTATATTTGTATGTTTGATGCTGATCTTTCCAATAAATAAAAGCATTGAACGGCATAAAAGGAAAGAGATGGGTCCGGGATTCTAGGGCCTCAGGTGACATCTACTTCTCACAGGTCTCTTGTCTAGCTAGCTTCTGCTGGGCTCAGCGGGGACTGGCCAGGCTTTTGTTACGTTCTCTATGTGTCTCCATATGTCTTCTCATTCCTGACCAGCAGCCACCTGGCATGCTCCTCTTTTGGCCCGTGCAGGTGGGCGGGTGGCCCGTGCAGGGGGCAGGTGCAGGGGGCCTGGAGAACTTCAGCTCAGCTCACAGCCCCACGCTCGCCCACATACTGCTGGTCCGATCAAGCCCTGTTGCTAAACCCAGTGTCAGTGGATTCGGAAAGTCTATCTCAGCTTTAGGGAAGACAGCAAAGGCAAAAAACATAAACAAAAAGCCCAGAATATTCAACTAAAAGTCTTTAAAATCATAAACGCATTTTTTTTATAGTGCAAGATAAAATGGTCTCAAGATTATTTCAACAGCCCAGATAGCTGCCTGAGTGCCAGTCAGTTATGCAACTGACTCTTGGTTTCAGTTCAGGTGGTGATCTTGAGGTCATGATCAAGCCCCGCATTGGGCTCTGATCCTTGGCGAGTCTGCTTGAGATTCCCTCTCTGCCCCTTCCCTGCCATTGTCTTTCTCTCTCTAAAATAAATGAATCTTTTTTTAAAGAGTAGTCCAGAAACGTTGTTAGGGACCCAGGTTTTTCGTGTTCTAACCGTTGCTCTGTTGGTCTTTGTTCTGAGGTATGACATCAGAGGTCACAGCTGGCTTTCCCAGTGTCATTCACAGAATAGCAGCTAAGTAGGAAAGAAACTTTTCTCAAAACTCTCTTTCATCAGTAAGGAAAAGTCTTTCCCAAAAGCCTCCAGTGATCTCCCCTTCAGCTAAAAAGCCACAACTTGTCACAAAATTACCTTACACAGATCTTCACTGAAGGGGAGTAGAACACATCCTGGCTGTTGGTTTAAGCGCCCCCCCCAAAAAACTTCAGAGTTTCTCTTTTATATAAAGATAACTATTATTCAGTAAAAGAGAATAAAGCTTAAAAGCCTCAAAACAGAACATTTTCAACACAGATAAGGAGGAGATGAGCAAATAAAGAAAATTAAAACAAAAACAAAAACCCAGGGTTTTACAAATGAGAGACAATACTGTATGGCGGTTGTGGTAGATGATCATTATTTTTTTAAAAGATTTTATTTATTTATTTATTTATTTATTTATTTATTTATTTGACAGACAGAGATCACAAGCAGGCAGAGAGGCAGGCAGAGAGAGAGGAGGAAGCAGACCCCCTGCTGAGCAGAGAGTCGGATGCTCGATCCCAGGACCCTGAGATCATGTCCTGAGCCGAAGGTAGAGGCTTTAACCCACTGAGCCACCCAGGTGCCCATGGTAGATGATTATTATTCACAAGTATTTGCTGCCACTTCCTGGTGCCAGATTATTACTCCCAGGGATAAGATTTTTATTTCCTGGGGTCAGATTTGCCTTGTTCACTTCACCCTGGATAGTGAAATGTAAGCAGAATTGACATGTTGCAGTCCTTGATTTGCCGTCTCTCTCTTTTTTTTTTTTTTTTAATATTTTACTTATTTATCTGACAGACAGAGATCACAAGCAGGCAGAGAGGCAGGCAGAGGGAGAGGAGGAAGCAGGCTCCCCGCTAAGCAGAGAGCCTGATGCGGGGCTCCATCCCAGGATCCTGGGATCATAACCCGAGCCGAAGGCAGAGGCTTTAAGCCACTGAGCTACCCAAGCGTCCCCCATCTCTTTTTCTGTCCTCTGTCAAAGGACCATCCATGTTCCGGGTGGCGAGGGCCCCACCGCCCTGGGCCGGATCATGGTGGACAAATAGCTTGAGCTGGAAATGCATCTTGGCTTTTTTAAGTCACTGTGATTCCTGGGCGGTTAGTTGTCAGAGCACTCTGAAAACACTTCATGAAGAACAAATGACTTGCATATAGACAAAAATGCATCAGAAAAAAAATGTGAAAAAGTACTCTTTCTACGATTAAGAGTTTTTTGGTGGGGGAAGAGTTTTAGGTTCGCAGGAAATGGAGGGGGAAGATACAGAGATTTCCCATGAAGTTCCTGCCCCCAGCCATGCATAGGCTCCCCAGCGGTGAACATCCTGAACGTGGGTGAGACATTTGTTTGAATTAACCTGCCTCCACACGTTATTACCCAAAGTTCATAGTTTACATGAGTGACATAGTTTACATAGAATGAATTGCATTCACTCTTTCTGTCCATTCTATGGGTTTGGACAACTGTAACAAGTACTCATCATTACGGTATCATACAGAGTACTTTCACTGCCCTAAAAACTCCTGGTGCTCTGTGGGAGAACAGGACCTCAGGAACCCACACAAAGGGCAACAGCTCTACGCCTGTGGGAAAGCCTGTTACTCCCTGTCATTCGGTGCGGAATCCCGTGATGATGGTGGGTACGAGAGCGAGGCCTGCTGAGGTCAGTCCTCCCACCCCTGAGCCCCCTGGTTAACGCCTCACTGGGATCTTGCTAACAGCCACACGGGTCCCGGCTGCCCCTCACGCTTTGGCTTTCTTGAGTTCCTTGTCGCTCCTTACGTCCACATACGTTACCTCCCACAATAACAAAACTGAGAATCCACCCAGACTGGGGGCTCCGGGTCCCGCCTGCTCCTCTTGCTGGGCCTGGGCGCGGTGCTCCTGCCTGTCTTTGCTCCAGGTTACTGGGCTCCGTGTAATCATTTCATCTCCGGACAAGCGCGCTCTGGGGCACTGACCCATCTGTTCACCCGCCACTCTACCGAGAAAGCCTGGCAGCCGTTGAACTCTTTACTGTCCCCATAGTTTCGCCTTTTCCAGACTGACATATAGTTGAAATTAGAGTGTGCAGACTTTAAGACAGGCTTCTTTTGCTTGCTAATATGCATTTAAGGTTCCTCAATATCTTTTCCTGACTTGATAGCTCATTTCCTTTTATCTCTGGATAACATTGTCTGGATGTAGCACAGATTTTTTACCCCATCACTTACTGAAGGACATCTTGATTGCTTCCAAGTTTGGCAAATTGTGAGTAAAGCTGCCATCAATACCCGTGTGTACCTTTTGGATGGACATAAGTTTTCAACTCCTTTGGGTAAATAACAATGAATGTGATTGCTAGATCACATGGTAAGAGTATGTTTAGTTTTGTCTTCGAAAGTGGCTGCACCATTTTGCACTCCCACCGAGAATGGAGGAGAGTTCCTGTTGCTCCACATCCTTGCCAGTGTTCTAGATTTTGGCCATGCTAATTGGTATGCAGTAGTATCTCATTGTTGCTTTTATCTGCATTTACCCGGTGACATATGATGTGAAGCATCTTTTCATATGCTTGTTTGCCATCTGTATATCTCTTTAGTGACATGTCTTTTAAGATCTTTAACATATTTTAAATTGAGGGTTTGGGGTTTTTTTGGTTTTTCAATTTTAAGAGTTCTTTGTATATTTTGGATATTGGTTCTTTATCAGAAACATATTTTGAGGGGCACCTGGGTAGCTCAGTTGGTTAAACATCTGACTTCAGCTCAGGTCATGATCTCAGTGTCCCGGGATCGAGTCCCCCACTGGGCTCTTGCTAAGCAGGAAACCTGCTTCTCTCTCTCCCTCTGTGGCTGGCTGCCTTTGTTCGTGTGCTTGCTTTCTCTCCCTCCCTCTGACAAATAAATAAGTAAAATCATTTTTTAAATGCTCATCTACTTAACTACATTACTTAAGAACACTCTACCACCAAACCAATTACTTCAAATTGAATTCCCTTCTGTCTTTTTGAAAGATCAACTTTTTAAAAAGATTATTTATTTATTTATTTGACAGAGAGAGATCACAAGCAGGCAGAGAGGCAGGCAGAGAGAGAGGAGGAAGCAGGCTCCCTGCTGAGCAGAGAGCCCAATGCAGGACTCGATCCCAGAACCCTGAGATCATGACCTGAGCCGAAGGCAGCGGCTTAACCCATTGAGCCACCCAGGCGCCCTGAAAGATCAATTTTTATCTGAGAAAGTAATTGCTTTAATTGCACAAAATGCCCAGGAGTCTTGGCAGCAGTAGGATGGAAACCAATGTCCTTAGAGAGACTAGAGTGTAATTCAGAGATGTGGATCTTTTGGCTTTTTACCATGTTGGAGAAATGTATGCAAGTAGTTTTACCTTTTAAAAGATGCAAGGATGTGTGTGTTTTTTTTTTTTTTAAAGACTTTATTTATTTATTTGCCAGAGACAGAGGGAGAGAGAGCGCGAGCACAGGCAGACAAAGAGGCAGGCAGAGGCAGAGGGAGAAGCAGGCTCCCTGCTGAGCAAGGAGCCCGATGTGGGACTCGATTCCAGGACCCTGGGATCATGACCTGAGCCGAAGGCAGCTGCTTAACCAACTGAGCCACCCAGGCATCCCAAGGATGTATTTTGTATGAATGCAGAGTTGACAGCCCATACTTTTTTCCCCCCTTCTCTAAGATAGACACTGGCCAGAGGCTTCAGTTCTTCCAAACTGGGACAATTAATTGGAATATGCATTTGGACTGTCTACATAATTCCTACCTATGAAAGATCACTTTCCCATCCTTCTAAATCAGCTACCACAGAAAGAGATCTCTCAACTGATTATGGGCCTGGCTTCTGCTTCAGATTGTTGCTGTGAGCTTTGTCACCCGTGTTGCCTGTGTTCAGACACCACAGTGGAAAGAACTGGACTTACAAAGGAACAATCATCCTATTACAAGAAAATCAGTCCTTGAGCAAGTGAGTAGGAATCCACTGGCTTCTGTGGCACTGGCATTGAAATAAGGTCTTGTGTTTAACAGCGGAGTTTGTTGGGAAGTTGTTTCTCATCTACCTTTTATCTAGTTTGTCATATTTTTTAAAAAAGATTTTATTTATTTATTTGACAGAGAGAGAGAGAGAGACAGCTAGAAAGGGAACACAAAGGGGAACTGGGAGAGGGAGAAGCAGGCTTCCCGAACAGCACGGAGCCAGATGTGGGGCTCCATCCCACGACCAGAGGATCATGACCTGAGCTAAAGGCAGATGCTTAACGACTGAGCTACCAAGATGCCCCTCTAGTTTGTTATATTTCATCCTTGGGTGTTTTCAGCTTGTCCATTTCCTTTCTGTGTAATTACAGATGTATGGAAATCACATACGCCGCTTGCAACTGTGTTTGTGGAGAGTTAAACATTCTTGCCATGACTCAGAATTCCAGTCCTAAGTACACATCTGTCCTGTAATCATTTGGCTGAAAGTAAGTGCCCCACCCCCATTTGGTTTAAATCACAGAACTGATAATGCTACATGCGCACCAGGAGGATATGAAAACATTTCTTACATAATGAGGCTTTTTTGGGGAGAGCAGACAAGGCTCCCAAAGAGGTCCAAAAATGGTTCGAGAGAGCAAGGATGGGTGAGTAGCTTTGGCTATTACTGTAGCTGGAGGGTGGGGCTGGGTGAAGGTTCCTGAGTCTGAACCAGGATTGTGCAGTTTGACCTTCCCACTGGTGCCAAGACAGGGAGCTTGTGCTCTTTCTCAGGAGCTGGCTGAGCCATGTGAAGAGGGTTGTCTTGAAAGCTATCAGCAAATATCAGTAGTAGTCAACTTCTTAATCACTATACCCAAAAAATTTGTGCGCAAGTCCACACACACAAAAGAGATTTACAAGAGTGGTGGGTTTTGTATGTTTGTTTGTTTGTTTTTAGAGATGGAGAGAGCGCGCACAGGGGAGGGGAAGGAGGAGAGGGGGAGAGAGAATCTTGAGCAGGTGACACAGGGTTTGATCTCACAAACCTGAATCATGACCTGAGCCAAAATCAAAAATCAGGTGCTTAACTGACTACCAGTCAGGCTACTACCAGGCTACTACCAGTCAGACTACTACCAGGCTACCCAGTCACCCTGCACAGGCGTTCTTAATAGCCGAATTCTTGATTTCCCCAAACTGGAAACAGCCCAAATGTCCATCATGAGCAGAATGGATAGGTACGTTGAGACATATTCATACAATCCAACAAAAAAGAGCATTGTTAAATGCAGCATGGGTGACTCCCACCTGGTGCTACTCCAGAGAAGCTGGGCATAGAAGTACATTTTGTCTAACTCAGTAAGACAAAATCAGTAAGTGCTGTCAGAAATCAAGAGAGTGGTTACCTTATGAAGAAAGTGATTGCAGGGTGCGGGAGGACACCTGCTGTGAGACTAGCCAGTGATATTCTATTTCCTGACATAGCTCAAGTGACAAACTTAGTTCTGGGTCTCATTTGATGGAAACAGTGGCAATAAAGTGGAACAAAAGGTATGGGTGAAAGTTCACAGATACGTTCTCTTTGCAAATAGTCATGTGTATATATGTATGTTTCAGTACTTTCCTGGATGTTTGTTACATTTCAATTATAAAAAAGAAAAAGCCATCGGTTAAGAAAGAGAACATTTCCCTGTTACATGTCTCTCTCACTCTGAGATAACCAGTATAACAATACTTATGGTGATCATTCTCTTTCTTTTAAATATTATGCTGTATCCATAAAAAAAATAGATTACTTAGCATACTTAATTTGTAGTTTCTATAAATGAAACCATGCTATCTTTGTTTTGAGAGATTTTCTTGTTATTGACATATCATGTTACTATCTTATTTTGTGTGGTTTCTAGATTTTTCTTTATTGCATGTAATTGCTTTTGTAAATTGTTACAGCTGTCAGGAAAATGTGTTAAAACTCTTCTACTAATTATAATAGTTTTTTTTTTTACTTAGTTGATCTTTGTACACAAGCATACAGTCTGGTTTTTTATTTGTTTGTTTGTTTGTTTGTTTTTTAAAGACAGCTCTGTTTCTTCCTTTCTAGTCATTATACCTTTTTTTTTTTAATTTTTCCTTTTGTCTGGTAGGGAATAGAAATGGCATTCCTGGTCTACTCCAGGTGTCCCCCGTCTCAAACAGAATGTTTTGAATTTTTTACCTTTAAGCGCTGTTTTCTGCATATTGTTTTTGTATTTTAAAAATCCGGTTAAAAAAATTTCCTTGTCTGTGATCTTCCTTTCTCACCTTGTCTTTGTCTGGCTTTGACCTTAGGACAAAGTCAGGCTTATAAAATGAGATGGTAAGACTTCCCTCTGTCACTATATTTGGAGGCGTTTTTGTCCACTTGAAATTTTTCTCCTTGGAATATTTTGCAGATCTTCCAGATTACAATATCGGGGCTTGGCATCCTCTCTGTGGGAAAAAAGTTGACTATTTATTCAATTTATTGAATGATTTGGGGCTATTGATATGTGCGGCTGCCCAAGAGGATTGCCCTTTCTGGACCTTCTGCGCCTTCTTACAAAGGTCCCTGGAAGGCACTGGCGGCTCCATTCTGTGCAGGAGGGCCTAGGCCTCGGAGGTGCCCTGGATCCCACCCAACCTGACACTGTCCCAGCAGCATTGCGCCAAACTTACTGTGATTTTCCTTTACTCCTAGGGTTCTGTTCTGACTTTGTCCTCCTCCAGGTGTCTCTGTTCTGACTTTGTCCTCTTAAAGGTGACCTGGGAGTCTGGCCCAGGATGGCTGGCCCTTTCCTCCTGTCTTTGCACGTGGACGAGGCGGGCAGAGCCGGCGCCGCACCAGTTCGCACTTCCGTTCACAAAGGACACGTGCAGTCGGTTAAAGGGGGGGTGGAGGAAGCCAGAGTCCCGCTGTGCTTCCGCCTGTCACCGCGTGAAGTGTTGGCTTTGGCGAGCGGCAGCCACGTTCTCTGAAGTGGGATTTACGGAGAAATAACGTGACTTTGTTGGGCTGCAAAAGGGCAGTCCGCGGGCAATCCGCAAATAATCCGGAGAGCCCAGATGCTCAACACTTGACGTATTTTTTGCAACAAAAGAGTTGTTGGACCACGTGGCCTAATGGATAAGGCGTCTGACTTCGGATCAGAAGATTGAGGGTTCGAATCCCTTCGTGGTTGCAGCTCCCTTTTTCACGCTGCTCTCCCCCAGGCCTGTGTGCCTCGACCCTCAGGACCCGCTGGGACCCGTGCAGGAGGCGCTCGCACCCGCCCTTTGCAGGAAACGCGCGGCGGGGCAGGTGCACGCACAGCGGCCGGCAGCGGGAAGGCTCTGCCCTCTCGGCCCCTGCAGCACGGGTCCCTCTCGGTCACTTGGGCCAGCGATGACCTCCTCCCGCTCCCGGCGCCCCGCGGTCGCGCGCGAGGACTTCACAGCCGCCACATCGAAAACCTGCTGTTTTGAGCCTGTGTGGACGCCGCCGCTCCCGAGGGGAGTCCGCTCCCGCACGCTGGTAGCCAGAGCAGAGGCGTGACCCCCGCTGACTCGGGCTCACGACCCCTTCCCCAAGGCGGCGGGACCACCTGCCGCCCCGCACCTCGGCCCCGCCGCCGCCCCTGCCCGCGGGCCTGAGACCCCGCCCCGAGCCTGCCGCCCCCAGGGGAGGCGAGAGAAGAGCCCGCGCCGCGCACGCGGAGATGGACACGGAGTGGACAGAGCAAGACGGCGCGGCAAGTGAGATTCACGGTCTTAAACTGGGACATATTTTCAGTTCGTTCTCGAGGTCTTCCCGCGGCGAAAATCCGTTGCTTACCGGAGGCTTCTCTAAAACTTTCAAAGCAATGGTCTGGTCGGAGGTAACTCAGAGCGGGGACCGCCTCGGGGCCCCCGCCCGGCCACGGAACCCCGCGCTCGGTGGCTGTCCCCGCCGGAACCAAGCAGAAGGCTGCGCCCCCGGAGCAGCGCGGCGCAGGGATGCGGGGGTGAAGGGGGGTTGGGGAGGGGGGAGGGGGGGAGCCCCGTCTGGCGCGCGCCGGACCAAACCAGTCTGCACCAACGGGCTCCGGCTCCGCTTGCAGGGACGGTGGCCCCGGGCGGGGGTGGAGCGCGGTGGGGGACGTGTGGCCCGGAAGCTGCGCGACCCTGCGGTGCGCGGGTGCCGCCGCCGCGCCGCCCCTGCTGCCACCCGAGCCCCGTCCCACCTAAGCTCTGGAGAAGACGCCCCCTGACCTGCCCCGGGGAGCCCCCGGGGTTCTCTCCCGTCCGCGCCGCGCTTGTGCGGGGGCAGGAGCCCCGGGGAAGGCTTTTCTGAATCGCCCCGCAGGCCTCGCGGCGTTTCCAGGGCGGCCAGCCCGGGCCCAGGGAGGTCACACTTCCACAGCGTGGGAAAGTTAAGAGGGAGAAAGACAAGACACCCAATCAGGTTTTGCAGAGTGCATCGTGAGTTGTTTGTTTGTTTGTTTACCAGTTAATGTACCTTTTAAATGAATTTGTTGAGGCAGTTTTCTTAGAATAAATGACATATATCTAAACATATATATGAGTTTGACACAGGTATAAACTCATCAGGCCGTCACTACAATAGAAATAATGAACGCAGACCACCCCCCTCCGGCAACCACTGCCTCTTGTCATTATGTTTGTCCTTTTATGAAATCCTACAATACAGGCTCTCTTTATACGTTCACCCACATTATTATTTTGAGATTCACCCATGATGCTTGAATCAGCAATTCGTTTATTTTTACTGCTAGATAGTATTCTGTTGTATGGGTATTCCACAGCTTGTTTACCCATTTGCTCATCGATGAATATTTGTTTTACCTCCAGCTATAAATAAAGTTGCCGTGAACGTTTGTGTATAGTCCTGTGGGGATATATTCTTTCATTTCTCTTAGGTAAATATGTACCACTGGAATGGCTGGGCCATATGGTGGGTTTATATTCAACTTTTTAAGAAGAAACTACCAAACTGAGGCTAGTATTACCTGCATACCTAACCGTATAGGGACATTATGAGAGAGAAGATCACAGGTCAGTCTCACTCTGGAACATGGACATGAATTATCTTGAAAGTTAAGAAAATGAACGCAGTCACATGTAAAATGAATTGTAAGTCATTTGGGTCTTGAGTTTATAGCAGGATTGCAAGGCTGGTTTACCATTAGAAAATAAATCATTCCACTTTGCACATTAAGAAGGAAATAAACCACATGATCACCTCAGTAGAGTCAGAAAAAGGTCTTGCTAAAACTCAGCATTCCGTCACCATCAAAACTCCAAGCAACCTAACAGTAGAAGGTAATTTCTTTAACCTGGCATCTTTGAAAAACTGTCACCAACATCAATCTTTATTGTGAAATATTGAATGTATGCAGAATAATGAAAACATTCTGTTTGAGATTGGTGACAAATCAGGGACAGTAACTCTGTTTTATGGACTTCTGTGTGCGGCATTCCTTGCCTTTCTCAGTCGTGAGCAAAAAAGGGAGCACAAGGCCCCATGACTAGAGAGGAAGAAAGAAGCCTGTCCTTATTCTCAGAGGATATTACCTACAAAGGTAAGTTATTAGATTATATAGATGTATTACAATGTAATAGCTTATAAGAGCTAATAGATGGTAACATATAATAACGGCCTGGGAGAATGAAAATACGAGCTGTGGAGGATGTGTTACCCGCAGCAGGAAAATGAGAGGCCTGGGGGGTGCACCTCTGCTAAGCTTCCTCCAAGGAGCCCCTTTCTTTTTTACTCCACAGAAGCCCAAGAATCTGATAGAAAAACTTTATTTACGACACAGTTTTCATTTCTTATTTTAATCGGCCATCAATGGTCTTCACTGAGGAGCTCTGAGAGCATGTCATACAGTCCAAACCAAAAGGGGCTCTACTTGGCTGAAATTCTCCTGCTCTGCCTGCCTGCCTGACCCTGCCCCCTCCATCCCCCTGCCTCCTCCAGGTCCTTTCTGGAACTGAACTCCAGGTAGAGTTGGTTTCTGGCCTGAGCCAGAGCTGGTGGATTATGAGACTTTGAAAGCCTTTTTCTAAGATAGAAATCATTTCTTTCTCTAGACCTCTAAGTACTTCTTGGGGCTTCTAAATGAGAATAGTAGCACAAGGACACTGAATTTTGCCTCAAAACCCCAAAGCCCTTTAGGGCAGTCATGCACAACTCTTCTGCTGCCGTCACTGTAGACATTACAGCATTCAGTCCCACACTACTGGGTACCCGCCTCATGAGATTAAAGGTTAACATATTGTTTTGGAATATGCCCTTGGTTTGTTTTAATCGGATGTGGTAAAACACACAGGATTTGACTGTCATGAAAGAAGTTTTTGTACTCACAGATCCCCAGAAACAAAAGCCCTGGCATATGAGGAAGTACCAGGCAGGGGGTGGGGGGAGGGCCTGGGCAAGAGCCTTCCGTGTGGTTTTTGTGGGAGGAATGAGTGAGGCAGGGCAAACAGGCTTAGGACTGGGAGGTTTAAAGAGTTCACGGCTGTCCGCAGTGATCTGGTGCCTGGCCCTGGGATGACTAGGGCAGGAGAATAGTGGCCTAGAGCACAGGAACTTGATGAGGAAACCCTCTGGAGCAGGAACTCTGGACTGGCTGGTTTGCATGGAAAAGGCACAGTCACAGGGGTTGTTTACTGCCTCTGGGAACTGATTAGCCCTCGGAGACAGGGACAGTCTTTCTCTAGGGTTGACAAGGCCCCAAGATGTCAAAGCATCAGGAAATACAGAAAATAAAAAATGTGACATTTGGCCTGCACATAATAAATTGTATTTGTCATTTACATCACATATTTGTAGCTCATGGAGGGGGAGTGATATACCATATCATGTGGTTAATAGAGCTGGAAGGAATCCGATTCCGATATTCCTACCAGTTAGGGCTCAGTCTGTTACACCATTCCACCCCTCACATGGTGTCACTAATTCCTAACCATCTGTGACTGTCAACCTTTGCTCACCTGCAGGAACGGGCTCTTGTGTGGTAAGGAGACTTTTTCTTTATGGTCCCATCTCACAGATCAGATCCAAGTAGCCTTAGACTCAGACTCTGTTTTCCCAGATGTCTGAGCTTCAGGAGGTTCTGATAAACTCTGGAGTAGCTTTGGAACACCCCTCCAGCATGAGAAGAACAAACGATCTAGACCCAAAAGAAAACATGGCAGGCTTATTTCAGAACTCCCTCCTGAAAGCCTGACACATCCATCCTGCAACCAGGGTAAAAGTGAAAACTAGAGGCCAGAAGAGCTTTGCTACCCCTGGGGTTCTTACCTTCCCTGGGCTACCACTGGAAAGCTACCACTGGAAGACGTCAAGACTGATAGTGACATGTGAGATTGCATAGTTCTCTGGCTCACATCCTGGTCAAGACAGAGCCAATGGGGACCAAAGGTGTTTTGGGAGTCTAGGGCTGGAAGATGAGAAGCGGAAAAGGCAAAGAAGCCGGGGAATAAGAGGAAAAGGAAGGTGGTGGGGAGGGGGAAGAAGGTAAGAAAGAAGCAAGCAGGAAGAGAAGAGAATACTGACATTCACAAGCTGCCTTCCACGGACAGCCATCTTCGAACCCATCACATCCGGTTCTCACGAACAAGCAGGTGGCTGTTAGTGCGCCCGTGATGTCAATACGGAAGTCAACACAGAGAGAAAATAAACAATACGCTCTTTGTTTTCCTAATAATCCCAAGAGCTCCAAAACACAATTTATTTTCACTATTCAATGATAAAAACTTACGGAAGACAGGAAGAGTAATGAGGGAGAGAAGAACGTACCGGTGATGTTCAGGAGAAAGGCAATTCAGGGAATTCAGGAGCAAAGCGCCGGGAAGTCATGAGATGTTTAGAAGCCATCACGACATGAATTCATGATGAAACGGCTGCTGAGTGAAGGCTAATCTCATGTAGACCTCAGCCTCTTCTAGGAATAAATCACTTGTTAATTAAACAAATATTGATGTATTTTAAAGTCCATACACACCTCCTGTTACTTGGGACAAAAATGAACAACTTCAATGGTCTCTGCCTTGAGAGGCTTAATTTCAATCATGTCAATAAACAGAACTCCTGTCTGTGCATCTACGATTCCCCTGACTGTCCCCCACACTCTCCATGCTATTTGGTGTGCAGATGCGTTTTTCTTTTAAGGGTTTACTTATCTATTTGAGAGTGAGAGAGCATGAGCATGAAGAGGGGGTAGGGAAGCTGACAAAGGGCCTGATCCCAGGACACCGAGATCACAACCAGAGCCAAAGGCAGCCACTTAACTGTCTGAGCCACCCAGGTGCCCCACATGCTTTTAAAAAGCTTATAGCAGAAAGGGATGAGGAAGAGATAAAGCCACCACAGCAGGAAACCGGTGCAGTATTACCTTTGGCAGAAGAAAGCGATGCCATTTAACACCCATTTGCTTCTGTCTTTTCCAACAAGGAAAAATAATATTTATCCCTTAAAAACATTAACTCATTTCATCATCACACAATTTTTAAAAATTTAAAATAATCTTTATGCCTGGGCACCTGGGTGGCTCAGTGGGTTAAGCCGCTGCCTTTGGCTCAGGTCATGATCTCGGGGTCCTGGGATCGAGTCCTGCATCGGGCTCTCTGCTCAGCGGGGAGCCTGCTTACTCCTCTCTCTCTCTCTGCCTGCCTCTCTGCCTACTTGTGATCTCTCTCTGTCAAATAAATAAATAAAAATCTTTGAAAAAATTTTAAAAAGAGACTCAAAGTCTCAAAGTAATTAAAATAAGCATGGCATTGGCCAGGATAGGTAAACAGAGACATCAAACATAACAGAGAGTTTGTGCTAGTGTGGACGCCTGACAGAGAAGAGAGGATGCACTACAGGTGGGGGAGGGAGCGAATTTTTAGGTAAATAGTTCTAGAAAAAAATGAGCATAAGTGTATTGACCAGTACTTCATCATAGAGAAAAAATATCTGCTTGAGTTAAAGACTTACATGTAAAAGACAAATGTATACAAATTTTAGAAAATTATAAAGAAGAGTGTATTTGTAAGCTTGGGATAAGGAAGAATTTCATAAACATGAACAACATGACAGCAGTAAGGAAAAAGATTGACCAATTTGACAGCATTAGAACATTTTAAGTTAGTTCACCCACCGACACCATAATGAAAGAAAAATGGCATTTATAGTTTGTGGGGTTTTTTCCACTGATGTCCTTTGTCGGGCTGGAGAGGTGTCTTTCTGTTCTTGGTTTGTTGAGACTTTTCATCAGGAAAGGGTATTGGATTTTGTCAAGTGTTTTTCTGCATCTATTGAAGTGATCACGTGGTTTTTGTTTTTTATTCTATTGATGTGGTATACTATAATAGCTGGTTTTTACATGTTAAACTCACTTTGCTTTCCTGGGATAAATCCCACTTGGTCATGGTATATAATTCCTTTTACGTGTTGCTGGAGTTTGTTAGTATTTTGCTGAGGATTTGTGTCCATGTTCATAAGAAACATTGGTCCTGTAGTTCTCTTGTGATATTTTTGTCTGTTTTTGGCATCAGGGTAGTAATGGCCTCATAAAATCAGTTAGGAAGTCTTTCGTTCTCTTCTATTTTTTAAAAGAATTTGTATGGGCCAGTTAGCTCAGCTGGTTAGAGTGTGGTGCTGATAAAAGAATTTGTGGGAGCACCTGGGTGGCTCAGTCAGTTAAGCATCAGCCTTTGGCTCATGTCATGATCCCAGGGTCCTGGGATTGAGCCCCATGTTGGGCTCCCTCTGCCCATCATTCCCCCTCCTTATGCTCTCTCTCTAGCAAATAAATAAAATCTTGTAAAAAATAAATAAAATCTTTCAAAAAAATAAAAGAGTTTGTAAAGAATTGATATTGATTCTTCTTTGAACGTTTGGTAGAATTCAGCAGTCAAGATGCCTGGGGATGATCTTTTCTCTGTGGGTAGTCTTTTGGTTACTAATTCGATCTCTTTGTATATTATAGATCCGTTTGTATTGTCTAATCTTCTTGAGTTGTTTCAGTAGTTTGTACTTTTCCGAAACTGTGTCCACTTCATCTGAGTAATCTAATGTGTTGGTGTACTGTTATTCACAGTATCCCTTGATAAGCCTTTTTATATCTGTAAGGTCAGTAGTGATGCTCCCTTCCTTCACTTCTAGTTCTAGGAGTTTCAGTCCACCCTCTTTTATCCTTAGTCAATCAGCTGAAGGTTTGTCAGTCTTGTTGATCTTTTCAAAAGGCCAGCTTTCAGTTTCAATGATTTTCTCTATTGTTTTCTGTTCTCTGTTTCACTAATTTCCACTCTAATATTTATTTCCTTACTTCTGCTTGCTTAGATTTAGTTTGCTGTTTTTTTCTGGTGCCTTAAGGTTACATTATTAATTGGAGATTTGTTTTCCTTTTTAACATAAGAATTTATAGCTGTGTGTGTTTTTCTAAGCCCAGTGTTAGCTGCATCATATAAGATTTCATATATTAAGCTTTCCTTTTAATTTATCTTAAAGTATTTCCTGTTCTTTTGGTTTTTTTCATTAATCCATTTGTTATTTAAGAGTATATTGCTTGATTTTCACATAATTGTAAGTTCTATCAAGTTTTTGGTTATTAATTTCTAATTTCATACATTGTGATTGGTGAATATATTTTGTATTATTTTGATCCTTTTAGATGTATCAAGGTTTGTTTTGTGGCTGAGTATATGGTTTATCCTTGAGAATGTACCATGAGCACTTGAGATGAATGTTTATTTGTTGTTGGTGGAATGTTCTATAGATGTCTGTTAGGTCTGGTTTATAATAGGATTCAAATCTTTATTTATTTTTTTTTTTGTTGATCTTTTGTCTAGTTCCATCTATTATTGAAAGTAAGATTTTGGGGTGCCTGGGTGGTTCAGTTAAGTGTCTGCCTTCAGCTTAGGTCATCCCGGGGTCCTGGGGTCGTGGGATCGAGACCAGTGTCCGGCTCCCTGCTCAGTGCAGAGTCTGTTGCTCCCTCTCCCACTCCTCCTGCTCATGCTCATGTTTCCTCTCTCGCTGTGTCTTTCTCTGTCAAATAAGTAAACAAAATCTTAAAAAAAAAAAAAAGTAAAATTCTGAAATCTCCAACCATTATTGTTGAATAGTCTTTATTTCTTAAAGTTTTTGCTTCGTGAATTTTGGTGCTCTTTCATTGGGTGCATATGTATTGACAATTGTTATATATTTCTGATGGTTTGATCCTTTCATCATTGGGAAATGTTGTTCTTTATCTCTAGAACCTTTTTGTTTGTTTTAGTCTATTTTGTGTAATGTTGGACATAGACATTTCAGCATTCTTGTGGTTGCTGTGCACATGATGTATCTTTTTATGATTCTTTTATTTTCAACTATCCTATCTTTGAATCTAAAGTGTATCTCCTGTAGACCACATACAGTTGCATCTTTTTGTTTGAATCCAGAATGACAGTCTCTGCTATTTGATTGCTGGTTTGATTCATTCACAACTTAGGTTATTTTTGATATAGTGGTATTTATATCTGCTATTTTACTTTCTGTTTTCTCTGTGTTTTATTGGCAAATATATTACATTTCTCTATTATGGGTCCACCAATACATTATGCATATATTCTTTTCTATCATTGCTTTTTTTGTATAAGCAAACAAGTCTGGCCTACATGTAGTATCTTGTGGATAACGCTGCAGGAAGGTCCCGGAGACCTAATTGAAAAAAGAACTGTACATGTAACTTCCAGCCACCATGACTGCAAGTGCGAATTTCCGTTATAGGATTTCCTTGAAAAAATATTAGGCGACAAGCTACCAGATGTGAGTGCGTGGTATCTCTAAATTACTTCAATATGCAAATGTTTCTCCATGTGAATTCAGCCCTGGTCTCCTTGTCATGGGTGACAAGGCAAACCAGGACCTTCGATAATCAGACAGCCAGCAGTGGCAAGATGCAGCTAGAGGGGAGTAAGGATCCTACAGCCTGGTCTGTTTGGAAAAGCCGGCAAGGAATGTAGACACTGCCTCCTCATTCACACCTCTACCACTATAGAGATTTGCAAATTCTGGGCCTTTCAGCTCTAGGCTTGGTGCAAGGGCCGGAGGAGACAGTTTACTCCCGGAATAAATTTAAATATCCCAAGGTCCCCTTGATTTGGAGTCTCTATGCTATGGCAAGAACAAAGAGGACCCAATGTGTAGGACCATGAGAAGATCCCCCAAAGTAGTACTCTGCTAATTTGCCTCCTCTTATTCCGTGCTAAATGCATTTAGCAATCATGTGTGTCTTTGTAACAAACCTCACCCGAACTGAGCTGCTCAACACTGTTTCTTTTGTTTACAATTCTGCAGTTTAACAATTCGAGCTTCACTCAGCAGGGCAGTTCTTTCACTGGTTTTGCTTGTGGTCATTCACGTGATTGCAGTCACCCGTCAGTCTGATGTCTGGGGTGTCAGGATGGGATGGCCAGGATGGCGGCATCTCTTCCTCCGTTCTCTAGGAAGTTAGACGGGGTTTCTTCATGTGGAGGGTCTCAGGGGCCCAAGAGAGCAAGAGGGGCAGTTGGAAGGGCTCTCCAGGCCTCATCTTGGATCTCCTGCAAAATCACACCCACCACATTGTACTGCGTCAATCACAAGATCAGGTCACGTCCAAGAGGCGGAGAAGTAGACCCCAACTCTTGATGGAAGATCCTGCCAAATCCCCTTGCAAGGGGACGCGCGGAGAGATGGGAGGAATTTGTGGCTGTTAATTAACTGATCATGTATTATCTCCTTTGTAAGTGAGATAATTCACTCCGTGAATAACCTCTGCGCATACGTCCGCTGTACATCTGGGGGAGTCAAGTGTTCCCTGTCCCTTCTTTACCAAGCGTTCCCCTGGCCGGTCCCTGCGCCCTGTTTGGAGCCTGCAGGGCCTGGTGGGCGGCTCGGGGCGGGGAGCCGCATCTGGAGCAGGCCTGAGGGCGCGGAGCCCGCGGACGAATTCCCGCCTCCGTCGGGGTCTGCGGGAGGCCTCCCGCAACCGTCGGTCCAGACGCAAGTCTCCCCGCTCCAGTCGGAGGTGGTAAGGGTCAGCGGGTTTTGTGCGTCTGACACCCGCGTCTCCGCCGTCAGTCACTGCAGGCCTCGCGGAGCCGGGCGGGGCCGGGGCCGGGGCCGGGGCCGGAGCCGGGGCCGGGGCCGGGGCCGGGGCCGGTGCGGCCCGGAGGCGCCGAGAACCCGAGGCAGGGAAGGCAGGTGCGGACAGGAGACCGTCCACGGAAAGACTTAGCAAAAACCAAGACTGCCCAGATGTCGTGGAGTGAACAAATCAGGCGGAGGAGTATTTTTCGGCCGTTTTTATGATTTTTAGTGACTCTGGGCCCGAGTCTTTGTCTGACGGTCCGGTCCTCGCCGAGCTCGCTGCGGTGAGCAGTCGTCGTGGCAGCCGGTGCCGACTCGGCCGGCGGGGGCCGGAGGGCGGGTGTAAAAGCTGCTCCAGGTGAGGCTCGAACTCACAACCTCGGCATCGCCCAGCAGCTACTGTCTTATAAGTACCGCGCGCTAACCGATTGCGCCACTGGAGCCGCGCGAGTGTGGGCCGCGGAGGCGTGTGTGATCCCGGGCGGACACCGCGCCGGGCGGTCGGTGCCTCGGACCCAGCCTTCCACGAGCCCCTGCGTCCGCGGCTCCCGCGCGCTCTCCCCCGCCTCCGGGGCCGCTGGAGGCGCAGGGTCGCAGGTGCGCTCCGACCCCCGCGCCTCTCCTCCCTCAGACTGGAATTGGGAGGAAGGAAGGTCACACGGGTCCAAACGGCTCCGTGCGAACAGCCGGGCCTGTGGGTGCCCTGGCGGGAGGGGAGGGCAGGGGAGGGCAGGGGAGGGGAGGGTAGGGGAGGGCAGGGGAGGGCCGGGGAGGAGAGGGTCCCACCCAGGAGGGTCCCACCCGAGGGATGGATGCCACCTGCCGGGCGCAGTGTGTTCCCAGCCGGGGTCCCCGCGGGCCTTCCTCCCGCGCGGGCCACCTGCCGCCCGACCCTTCGCAGCTGGCTTCTAGCCTCAGAATGGCAAAATCCGGTACTGCCCTGAAGCCTTTTGAGGGCGGGCATTGCCTAAGGAAGGAGCACTGTTTTGCAAATACAGAGCTGCAAAACGGGCCAAGGAAATGCAGGAAACGACATGAAAAGTACTTGAACATTTTCTAAGGTCTCGGGCTCAGATCTTCTCTTTACTTGTGCTGTGGGTCATTTCACACCGTTCGATAAAGGTTTTCACAGGAGTAATATTGGAGCGGGCATGTCTAACTGCACATTCACACACGCTCTATGTAACACGTGTGCGTTTATGTATTATTTTTAATTAGAAAAACTTTTAATTTCTACTCCTTTACTATATCTTATTGTGCAGGAGACAGTCTCACACACATATCTGAGATAACGTGTGGTCACACACTGTGTGTAAGGGCCAGTCACCGCAGGCGCAGCGGCCCGTCTGTCCAGAGTCCGCAGCTTAGGGGTCTCCCTTCCTGACTTCTACATTAATACTTGAAAGTTAGAAATGTCATGTGCAAGAATTGTTAAAGGGGCTGTAGAAAATGATCGCTTTATTAAACATTATAGTTGTAGAAATGGAGTATATATTTTTTTAAGGTTTTAATTTTTATTGGTGTGCCCCAATATTTCTTCATGTCTTTCCTTTTAAAAAAGAAAATACGTATTTATTTATTTTAGAGAGAGAGGAGGTGGCAGAGTCATCGGCAGAGGCAGAGAAGCAGACTCCGTACTGAGTCCCCACACAGGACTTGATCCCAGTTCCCCCAGATTACAGACCAGAGTCCTGGCTTAACCGACTGCACCACCCAGGTGTTCCTGGAGTGTAGTTTCTTTGAGAAATGAAAAACCAGGAAGTTAGTGGTAAATCCCACTTACCGTTGTTGGCACATCAGTATAGGCCGGCAGGGAAAATACTGTGATGACCTGCCTCTCTGATACCCAGAAGACGTTCTTGTTCAAGCTTTAGTGCCTTCCTGTGTTTTCACTAGATGAAGTACTCATCTTCTGCTGCTTTTCATTCTTTTCCATATTTTACATAGAGGATTGGTACAGCCTTTAAAACTTCACGAAGAGGAGCAAATTCAATATCCACCGATTTCTTCTCAAAAGGCTTTTTAACTCCTCAGATAGCCTGGCCGTTCCACTCTCCTGAATACTCTAGCCATGACAAAACTCAATAGGACACAGGCAAATCCAACAAACAGAAGAAGAAATCTACTGAGTTTTGGAATGTTTGGTGCATTCAACCCACCAGGGATTGTGAGCCCTAAGCTGTAAACAGGACGCTGGGTGTGAGTCCTTCCATAAGATAGCGTCCAAGCGAGCTGCTATCTCTGGTGCCCATGTTCTTCGGCCATAGAGCCTGCACTTGGAGGTGCCAACAGTAACATCGTCAGTGACTCTTCTGGTGACGAGGAGGAGAGAATGACACCAGCGGTGCAGACACATTCACGGCCACAGGTGCACCCAGGATGGGTCCTTTAGCTTCAGGTTGGGACACTCGAGCGCTGAGAACAGGACTCAGTTCAGTGTCTCCATGTTGGTGGCTGCAGGGGCAGCTCTTGACCCCGTGTATTCTTTTATTTTTATTGAACCCTGTAACATAAACTATGCCCCACGATGGTCAAGCTAGAGGAAACACTTAGATAGCCCTTTGCACCTGTTCTGAGGACTGAACACGTAACGACTCATTATTCCACATCCTTACATTATTCGTAAGAGACTGTGTTCAAGCCACCCACTGATCTGTCCCAATTTAACTGGATGCCTTTGACCTGTCTTCTGATAGAGAAGACATTCAGTATGGAGGTTGAGGTTGAGGACCCATGCCCCAGAGCAGGGCTGTCTTTCTGATCCTGTCTCTTCTCTTCCCAGGAATTTCCCAGCCCGAGCTAACGAGTGAGCTCAGTTCTTGGTCCCGGGGAAGAGCCAGAGGTTTGACCAGCCCATCGGTCCTGTCTCATCTCTGATCCCAAAGCCACTAATATTGTCTTCTGAGTAGGAATGTGGCCTTCCTAGCTGAGAAGTCAGTCTCTGACAGGACGACATTCCCAGGGGGTCAGTGTCCTCCACACTTTCTGAGCAGACGCAGGTGCTCTGTGAGCCGGAGGTAAGGGTCTGAGGTGGCAATGTCGGGGTGTCTAGAGAGTATGATGAGTCAGGGGAAGACTTTATGATGGTGTTCAGGTGATTTTTTTTTTTTTTTGAACTAATGGCCCCAAAAGTGTTACACGTAACCTTATTTTCCACATATTTCTTTAAAGACTCCAAGGATGTAAGTTCATCTTTTCTGACAAAGATCCCATAGCAGGGGCAGCAGTGTCAATCCGGGCTGTTCCCTGGTTTAGTCTGAGGCAGGTGGTTGCTGTCATTTCCCAGGACCTTCCCTTTCCTCTTTGTAGGAACAAACTGGTGTGTTACACGGAGAGACGGTCGTGTGTCCTGTTGGTCCTTTTGGCTCTTCTGTCACTCTGCCTAGGAGGACGGCTGCATCTGCTGCCCCAGCGGCGGGTCTGGGCATCAGCGTCAGGCCTTCCACTTGGCCTTCTCTGCTGTGACAGCTCGTATGCCACATGTGAAGACGCTGGTGCAGCAGGTTTGCCCACTGCCACGTGTGTCATTCTACCTGTACGGTGGGGACAGGAGAAATTTCTACCAGATGCATCCTTGGCCTCAGTGGCTGCACCGTGAACTGGACCTGGGCCCGGACTCCGGCTGCTTGGTCCCCACAGCCTCCGTTCTCACGGGGGCCGTGGCAACACGTCGGGTGCTCCGGTATCAACGGCCGCCTGGATCTTATTATGTCCAGCAGTGCTTGAGCTATAACGGTATTTCCCTTTCTCGGTTTTAGCGATGCGGAATGAATGGTCAGAAGTCCCTTTAGAAAAGGAATGGGGAAGTTACTCTACGTGTTTGTGGTGGTGGTGCAGGTCGTACCTTCTCAGGACCTGCACCTCTCCTTTGCTCAGAGATGCTGGGTCTGAAAACCAGTTCAGGATCGGAAGCTGAACAAGGTTTTGTGATTTTATGTGTGGCTGGGGCTGCTGCCCTCAGGCTCCGGTGATCCATTCTTGGTGTCTGCTGACTGGACAACGGTAACCTGTGCTGGCTGTTATCTACCTTGCTCTAGGGAAGCTGTGTTCTATGCGTCATCTCCAGCACTCTAGAGAGTGACCGCCCCCCCACACACACACACTCTCACACTCTGATGCATGAGTGCTGCCGTCTCTGGCCCGGATCGTTTTGGGATAATCCACATTGCTAACAGCGAGATTACTTCAGCAGAATCTCCTTTAAGCCCAGGCCTTTCAAGGACACTTGCCACATAACTTCTCCATGATCCTACACTTTTCTTTTTATTTTCTCAAACTCCTGCAACATCGTCATCAGTGGGTTTCCAGCATCACGCCGTAAACCCGCTCTAGTGCAGACCTGCCTCTCAGCTCTTGACCCCTTCTTTCTGCTGTCAGCCACGACAGTCCTGGCATTTCTGCTGCATTTAGTGAGAGCTGTTTCTTTTTCCAGTCTGGAGAATCCAAACAGTGTGTTGGTTTCTTGCCAATGTGAGAAATTTCTGTGCTTTGGGAAAATCCTCTAATACCAGTGAACCCTCCTGTGGCTGACTTTGTGTCTCATGCCCCTTGATCCAGAACTCTTAGAATCTAGTTCTAGTTGGGTTGGGGGCAGAGCCCGTAACATTTAGCAGAACAGAAGCATCTGGGTTGTCGTCAAGCAAGAAGGACAGGCTTACCCTTAATAAGGAGAACTGGGGGTCTTGGAAAGTCTGGGGTTTAGGTGTTCTAATGCAACCAACCAGATGTCTCCACCCAGTGTCTCAAGTTCTCTTCTTTCCCAATCAAGCCCATGACCTAGGCACAGTTTAGTTGGTGAATTTAACCTTCTTTAGAGATCTGCTCTTCCTATGATTAAGTCTTGGACCTCAACCATAGCCTCTTATGCCCTTGGGTTGCAGGAGATGAGAGGATCTTTACCTCCTCCCTCCGGGGCACTCTGGCTTCCACAGTTAGCCTTTAACTGGTCAGAGAGCGCCCTCGGCCTTCAGTCATCTCGAGGGGACTCGACCCAACCTGTCATTCCTGACAAGGGCGAACAGTCAAGAGCCCCCAGGTGACAACCTTGCACAGACCTGGGCGGGTAATTCCTTCTGTCCGAGGGCTTCAGGTAGTCTGGGAAACACGCCGTCTGTCATGGTCACAGCGAGGAGGACGAGAGACATGAGACAAGTCTGAGCACAGGCTAGGGTACAAAAACCACCACAGTCATGCCAGGTGCTGCCGAAGACATTTTATTAGGGACAGTGCAGGGCTGAGGAATCCGCGGGGGGCGGGGGGAGCCCATCCTTCCAAGGATGCCTTGCCCAGGTGTCTTAACCTGAGTGCGCTGGAAGGTCAGACAATAGGGAAGTTTCTGTAGGATCTAAAGTAGAGAGAGGCTCTGGGTCCCACTGCCATGGAGATGCCCTTCTCTCCATGCAAGGCTGTCTCCTGCTCCCACTCCTCCACCAGAATGACCAGTCAGCGTGCGTGCGTGTGCGAGGGGGTGTGTCGCGCACTGATCTGAAGGGACTTGGAAACTGACAGTACGTGTCTGGTCTCGGGGAGGGCAAGTGCTGCGAGGTGGGGCTGAGGCTGCCTAGCCGCCTGCCCTCTGTCGCTTCTGCACCTTCAGGGTGGACTGAGCAGGGGGAACATTCCGTCTAGGAACGTTCTCCTTCAGGCCGTGCCGGCAGACTGAGCCATCCTCCGGAAGACTGGTTTTCCTCGGATGGGGAGGTGTGACTGGATGTGTAACAGAGCTCTGAGGATCTGGGGATTCCTTCTTCTCCCACATGGTACTCTCCCAGGGAGGAATAGCGGTCGCCTCCTGCATGACTGCTCGGTGGAGAGTGGGGACGCTGGGATGGAGTGATCTGGGCAAGGGGGGGCCCGTGTAGGAAGAGGGTAGAGAGACGCGGCCTTTTTTAGAAGGTCTCCCGGGAAGAAGCAGGGCGGCTCCTCCCCCGTCCGCCGCCCTATTTACTGTTGGGCTGTTTCAGGTACTCCAGGATGTCTGCCCTGACGGCGCCGACGGGAGTCCGGTGGGACCAGCGCATGACCGGGACTCCGTCAGGCCCCACCAGGAACTTCTCGAAGTTCCAGCGGATGTCGTGGACCTTTACGGGATCCCAGGATATGTGTCTCGAAGATCCCAGAACCTCCGAGGGGTGAGGGCAGGAGAGCTGCAACGGACAAACAGCATCATTTCTGGTATTTTCACCCAGAGGGAATCCGCTCCCTCCCAAGCCTAGACATTCTGATTTCCCGCGATGCTTCACAAATCCTCCGACTGCCACCGTGCCAGCTATCCAGATGGCTGTAGATGTAACAGCAAAAGTCTGTCCCCTCCTCTGTACCCCTGTGACCCCTGTGATCACAAAGCCACACCACCGTAAAACACATCACCTCTGTGACTGTCCATTTCCTTTTCTGTGAAGCCAGTGGTTTAGGTTAGAATGCAGTTTCCCAGCTCTTAGGGCTCCTGGGCCAGTAGCATTCGAAAAATATCTCTGGGACCGACATGGAGTTCCAGCATTTTGTTTTGTCAAATAACAAAACTTTAGAGAAACAGCATCACTTCATCGTTTAATTTTTTAAAAAGAACATTGTAAGAATAAATTGCATATAGGTCCGAATCTTAGAGTAACGGGAAGCCCGATGAGTCAGTTGAGTTCATGAAACCTCCTTACACAGTGCTGTTTTCTTCAGTTTGCTGAGGGTGTGTAAACATCCCTATCTGGGCCAGCGCTGGCTCGCCATCCAGCATTTAGGAACAATTAACAGCTGGTAGTTAGGGACCCTCTCAGCCCTCCGCTCTCCGGATCTAAAAGTCAGTGATTCATAAAAGGCGCTTATGACATGGTGTTAACCTGTTGATTTCTACTTCCCCCTCTCCAGCAGGAACCCGTCAAGGACCAAAGCCTATCTCTTCTTCTTCTTCTTCTTCTTTAGAATTAATTTATTTGACAGAGAGAAAGTGAGAGAGGAAACTCACTCACGCAGGGGGAGAGGGAGAAGCAGGCTTCCCACTGAGCCCGGAGCCCAATGCGGGGGCTCAATCCCAGAACCCTGGGATCATGACCCGAGCCGAAGGCAGGCACTCAATGACTGGGCCACCCAGGCGCACCCCCTTCTTTATATCCATAGCAAACTCATACTCAGCAAATGTACCTTGAATGAAGGAATGTCAGTAAGCAAACAAGGGTGGTCCTCGGAAACACGACCACTCTCCACAGCCCCCTCCATCACGAAAGCCGGAATCCCAGACATACTGACAAATTAAACCGCAATCTCTATGCGAACGTGGAGCCCTCTTGCCAAGAACCCAAGGCCACTTCCAGGCATGAGCCTTGGGTCCATTTCCACCACACCAGCTCTGTGCTAGGAATGCGAGGGAAGAAGAGGTTTGGGTCAGTGATTCACTCACCTTCAAGAAGGTGAAGACCTTCTGTTCTTTCTCGCCATTCACATCCCCCTTCTCAAAAAGCTGGAAATTAGGTACGTAACCTCTCCCTGGACGGACGTGCCTGCAACGAGGTACAACATTCCCAGGAAGCCCCAGCACATATGCGAGCAAGCGAAGGCGGGCACTGTGGGGCCACGGGAGGGACAGGGAGAAGGGCGGATGTGGAAAACAGGGCTGGGAAGGGGAAATAAGGCGATTTGGGACTTTGGGACCCCTGGTTCCCATAATTTTTCTCTGTTCTGCTGGCCCCCCCGCGCTGCTTCTGTTCCGCTGTGTCCATGTTCCTGCACCTCTCTGGTCCCCCAGATCTCGGTCCCAGGGAGAAGGAGGTCTCTGGATGCCGCTAGACTCACATCAGGGTTGGACAAAGCTGATGTCCGTTTGCAGGTACGCCTAATGCCCACCCTCCCGGGAATCCCCACTCAGAGAGGCGCTGGAGGCTGGAGACAGAAGAAAGCTCGCCGGAGGCTCCTCTGGGATCGCAAACAAGCACTCACTTCAGCCCCGGAAGGATCTCCGAGTTGTCTCCCGGTTCCTGCTTTCCGAACTGGTTGCAGGGAAAGCCCAGCACAACCAGGCCCACGGGCATCAGCTCCTCCTGAAGTGCATTCAGTTCTGTGGGGTAGAGAAGGGGCAGTAGGAGGCCGGGCTGGAGACTCTGCCTTGCGGAGAGAATGATCTGGCCCTTTTTCAGGGAAAGAGAGGCCTCAGGAAGGGAAAGTCTGATTGGAAAGGCTCCTAGTGGCCGGGCTCCTCTAGGCCGGCCGGCCTAGATGCTAGAGCTCCCGACACGCCTTCAAAAGCCCTTTATCATAAGGGCCCTATTATATTTCCCAAGTGTCTGGCACATCAGAACCGGCTGAGGGCCCTTCCTGAAAACTAGGGATGACCAGGTGCTGTCCCAGAGAATTCTGTGAGTCCCTTCTGAGGCGGCACCCCCAGTCATCGCTACTATTCGGAACCTCCCCAGGTTCCTGTTGATGTAAGAGGTGCAAGTGCTCGTGGAAAGTGAACGGAGGTGTCGTTAACAGGTACAGCTTCAGCTCGACAAGATGGAAGTGTTCTGCAGATCCGTTTCTTAAGAATGTGAAAACACTTAACACTACTGACCAGTAACAGGAATGGCTAAAATTGTCAATTTTGTGTTGTGTCTTTTGTTAACCACACACACACACACAAGGTCTTGCCTTCCCTAGTGAGTTAATTGCTGGACTGAAGATTTCCTTTTTAAAGGAAAAGACACCGATGAGAATGGGCTGCTTTCCTCCGTACAGACTGGGTGTCCTGGGTGGAACAGATAAACCTGACAGGTGCAAAGAGAACCAGAGAAATCCCAGGCCCAGCTTCCTGGTGGTCTTCAACAACCCACAGGATGTGAAAGATACGTTCTGCTTAACGGTCCTCACCGACATGGCAAAACACAAGATTGCACCTGCCTTCTCTCACTGTTTGCCAATTTGATTGCTCAGATTTTTATCGCCAGCACTTTCTGGGCTGGATGACTTCAGTCCCCTGGCAAACACCAGCCAGTGCCACTCAGGTTCTGCACGGCCACCTGGTCAACTGGTACTTCCTGGGTCCTGTTCTGCTCCTTCTCTTTCTCCTCTCCCTTCCCTTGCTTTCTTTCCTGCTTTTTCACAAGCTAGAGATCGCCTTCCTGATTCCATATGGTTCCCCAGTACCTCTCCCTGCATCCTTGCCCATCTTTAGTCACTGCACATGATCACTTCCTTCCGGGCAAAAGACAATAAACTGGGGATCCTGCCTTCCGGTCCTTAAGCAACCACTCTTTGGTGTCCTGGTCTGTTATGCACGAGTGGGAACTGAGTACATTGACTTTTGAAGTCACTATAAACTGGTAAAATGCGTTATGGTCCAACACAATGTTATTCAATCTTAAAAAAGAATGAGGAGATGGTCTTAACTCTAAAATACTTTTATTAAAACCAAAAGCAAAGTGCAAGTAGTATTTATATTATTCTACCGCTGGGGGGTGCAGGAAAAAACACTCTGTCTGTGTATTTTGTACACATGATAATACCAGTCCTCTAAAGGGAGGAAGAAAGAGGCAGAAAGACTTCTCACTCTAGATTTTTGATTCCTATAACTTGTGAGACTTGTGAACATATTACCTATTAAAAACATAATAAAAAACAACAAAAAATGAAGTTCTTGTTAGTTTAAATATAAGTCCCTCTATTTCTGGTAAAATTCATCCTATTCATTATTTTTTTTTAAGATTTTTATTTATTTATTTGACAGAGAGAGATCACAAGTAGGCAGAGAGGCAGAGAGAGAGAGAGAGAGGAGGAAGCAGGCTCCCTGCTGAGCAGAGAGCCCAATGTGGGGCTCCGAGGACCCTGAGATCATGACCTGAGCTGAAGGCAGAGGCTTAACCCACTGAGCCACCCAGGCACCCTCATTATTTTTTTTTAAAGTAGGTTCCACATCCAGCACCAAGCCTGTAGCAGGGCTTGAACTCACAACGCCAAGATCAAGACCTGCACTGAAATCAACAGTTGGACATTTAACCAACTGAGCCACTCAGGCACCCTTCATCCTGCTTGTTGTTGTCAAAGGACGTGGTCTGAGGTAGGAGAAAGATAACGTCCCTCCATGGGTAAGGCAGACAGGGGGCGTCTCCGTCCAGAAGACACTGAGCTGGGGCAGGAAGACCCGCCTCCTTCCCCACCTGCTCTAGCCGCTCTCAGCAAACGCGGCAGCATGTATGAAGCCCCAGCGCCACCCCTGCTTTGTAGGGAGAGTCTCACCAACATGGATCCTGCCTCTGATATTTACCAAGGAGGCTTCTGGAATCTGTGGAGGGGCTCCTAGCCCTCCGAAATTTGTCGATTCTCCTGGAACGCTCAGGAGCAAAGCAGAGGCAGGACATAGGGAAGAAGTCAGCAAACTTTCTGTAAAGGTCCAGAGAGTGAACACCTTAGACGTGGCCGGGCAGGCGGCCTCCATCATCACTACCTCAACTGCTCCCCTTGCCCGGAGACGTGAAATGTGTGTGTAAGTGCAGGGGCAGGGCTGTGTTCCCATAAAACTATGTTTCCAAGGGCAGGCCCGCCAGACCGAGCCTGCGGGCCTTTGCCGGCGGGCTCCTGACATCAGGGAAGGAAGTCACTTGATCACGAGGATTGATTTTGATGTGTAATGAGACTGTCGTTCTAATTATGATTTAGAATATAATGAGCTAGAAAATTCAGTCCCAAGGAGATGTGGCTCTGAAGTCTTACCCGGATACTGAGCCGTCAGGCCGCAATAGGTGGCCACATTGACAAGAAGAATGAGCTTGCCCGCGTACTGCTTGAACTGGATGAGCTCGTTTCCGTTCAGCGTGAGGGCTTCATAGTCGTAGATGGTGCCTTTCACGTCTTTGTAGCAATTCATCTGAAGGGTTAAAAAAAGGATGATATTAATAACAACAGTTCCTAACATCTGTGTGTGCTGTCAAAGCACTCAGACTGGTGCCTGTGTTACCTGAAAACGAACCAGGAAACAAACAGGAGTTGTCTGCGGGTGTATGACAGGATTGAGGCTTAGTGTCGTGACTTGGAAGCCACTGGTTTTTGAGCAACAGTCCATCTCCCTGTCCTGTTACCCTGGGAGAGGCAGGAGAGCAGGGGATGTGCTGAGTGAGAGGAACGGAGCAGAGACCCGTGAGCTGAGATGGGAGCCCTAGAAGGACGTGAGGCCAGAGAGGAAGGCGCGCTGCCTTTCATGCCTCTGTGCAAATGAGGCAGCTCGTTGACTCTGGGTGGAAGGTGTCCTGCCTGGATGCCCCAGTGAAGGATTGTGTATGTGGTGGAGAGAACTCTGGGCTGCGAGTCAGAAGCCAGCTCTGCTGTTGAGGTCTCTTGTGAACCTGGGCAGTCATGCTCGGCCCTCAGTTTCCCCGCTGGTAAAATGAAGACATTATCTAGATTCCAATCAGGTCCTCAGGGCGCCTTTTCCATTGAACGTTCTAGAACCTGATCTTAGCCGTGCCTTGAATAGTGTTCTCCATCCTGTCCCTCTCTTGCTGGTGTGATGGTCTTCCAAGACACTGCTCTGAAACCGACTGTAGCTCCCTCCCCCGGTGGACATGGAGGGCACAGGTCCACCTGTGAACGCCACTGAAACCTGTCCAGCTGCATCCAGCTGCCGCAGTGTGAACCCCTCAGCCCGCCCGTCCTAGCTCGCCCTCAGCAGGGCTCCACCTGACCTGTTCCTCCCCAAGTGTCCTCAACTCATCTGGGCAGAATTCCACCAACACGAATAAATCCCGTAATACAGAAATGAATTGTCCAGGACGTCCTCGCTGCCTGTTCTTTGGTTAAATCTCTCTCCAAGGCAGATTCCACTCGATTTTTCCTCCACGCTAGCCACATAGGGTCCAAGAAGGACCCCTTTTCCGACATTGGGAAAGCTGCTGCCAGTTGCTCATGGGGCACAGGGAGTATGAAACAGAAAGTGTGGGAAGGAAAGCACCAATCTACATGGTGAGAAAAAGGCCGAGGAACTGATCTGAGAAAGGAAAGAAGGTCATAATCTGTTAAGGAAGGTCCAGGCTTAAACTAGGAGGAAGCCAGGCTCCCTGGAAATCCAACGGACTGGAAAGGATTTTAGCCAACCACCACCTGTCCAGATGCAACACAAGCAAAACCAGACTCTCTCCAGCCTTCTAAGCCAACTGCTTCTTTACTAGCTCACCAGGCTCTCGAGCTCGCTCCCTGCTCCTGGGCAGAAAGGTGCCTTCTCTACGCATTCTTTCGCATGTTACCTGGAGCAGAACTGAGACAGGCACGGAGAGAACACTGTGTCAAAGCATCCATCCGTTCCATGGTGCTGATTCCAACCTAAATATTTTAAAGAATTTTTCTCTTATTTTTTTCCTTTGCTACTGCAGTGGCATTTAGTGAAAATCACGTTGGGTAACTAGGGTGTGGCGATTCAAAGAGACTCGGGACCTGGGGAGCCCTTCTCAGGCCAGCTGACTCCGACACTCATCACTGCTTCAAGCCTATTTAAGTCTGTCTGATACATCTCCAACGCCTCCAGACTCAGCTTTTTATGAAGCAAATGTTACAGCCCAGGGCCCAGGGTCTAATACCCAGTTAGGCAGCCCTGAGTAACAGAAAAGCCACAAAAATTCTCAAAAGTGGAGCATCAGCCAGGAGGTCCTCCCGTCAATTTCAGAGAGGTAAGAAGGTCTTACCGGCGCTGCCCTTTACGGACACATTCTACATGTCAGGATGACTGCTCACCCGCCCACGAGGTACATACTGTTGCCCACAGATTTCAGATGAGAAAGCAAACAGAGGCTACCAAGGCAAAGGGACTTGTCCAAGACCAGAAGTGACAGCTGCACTACCCAGATGAAAGGTTGCCGGCCTCTCCCTTCATGGTTCCATTTTGCCTTCAGGTCACCCAGATCATTGCGTCCCTTCCCACAGCTGCACCCACCCCCATCCCGCAGCTACACACGCGATGGCTGCCCCCCCCCCCGCCCCGCAGTTGCACCCGCGGTTCGCCAGTAAGGCGACTGAGCTGTGAACTGGGACTAGACTGGGGCCAGAATCCAAGACTCCCGATTCTAAATCCAGTTGCTTGAGGGCCTCCAATGATTGATTAATTTATGTGTTTGAGAGGGAGAGCGAGAGCGAGAGAGAGAGAACATGCGCGTGGGAGGGGGGAGGGGCAGAGAGATGCAGACTCCCCGCCGGGCTCAGTCCCAGGACCCTGAGACCATGACCTGATCAGGAGGCAGATGTTTGACCAACTGAGCCACCCATGCGCCCCAGACCTCCAGTTATTTTGCCTGCATTTTGTGTTTCTCTGATTAACTCTCTGACTTTATCCACCCGTAAAACTTCCACACTGGTTTTCTTCCTCCTCGTCCTAGCTGTCCTGCTGAGCTGCAGCCCAGATGACATAGCCCACCCTCTCCTCCAAACCCTGCCCCCACCGTGACGCCTGCTGTCTTCCTGCACCTTCGGCCCAGCGCTGACACAGGTACCGGTGTGGCCACCCTGACAAGAGATGCAGGAGAGCGAGGACCACAGTAAGGAGACTTCCCTCCCGGTGTGCAGCTCAAGGAGCACCGGTCTCTAGGGCCCAAGAAGAGGCCAGAAGAGAAGAAAGGCTAATGGAAAACCACAAGAAGAGAGAAAGCAGAAGTCAGAGTCTTACAAGAAGGACTGGAGCAGGACAGAGCAGTCGCTCGGCCTGTCTGGAGGTCACTCACCCTCGTCCTATCAGGCCTGGCACGGGTCTGCAGAAAGCCGATCAGCAGAACCAGTGCGAGGAGGGAGGCTCTCAGCTGCGCGGTCATGGCTGTGTGTCTGTGGCTCTCGTCTTCCAGGCCAAGATCTAGCTCGCCCCAGTGGCCTTCGGATACACCATCCAAGACCGCGTAGGCCAATCGCAATGCGTAAGGACTTCTGGGCCGTGAGTGGGGACCTAGAATTTAAACCACACCCTCACCCACACACTTCCCATGGGTACTTGGTGCTCACCGGTGCGGCACAGACCTGGGACATATAAATTCTGGCAGAATCATGAAAAGGTGAGGGCATGCACCCACGGTCCTTGCAGATTACTACGTGTTTTACCTGCATGGGGAGTACGGTGGACGCAGACAAGGCATCCCCAGCTTTGCCGTGGGGTCCCTGCAGACAGCTGACAGAGACGGCCCAGATCCCGTTCCTAATCGCTCGATGTGTGGACCACCTAGGACCTCTCCAAGGGAGCTGGAAGGAAACTGGGCCCGAGGAGGGAGAGATACTCTCAACCTGAGCGAAGGAAGCCCCTTTCTACGTTCATGACCAACTGCCTTAGGGCTGACAAGTCATCAGGAGAGCAGCCAGCCCTGCAGACACCGCAGCAGGCACTCGACCCCTCGGGGTCTGAGCTGGGAGACGGTGTTCTCCTCACCCATGATCGAAGATGCATTCCGCGTTTATCAGATTGGCCAGCGTTGAAAGGCTTGGAGGCACCCCCGGCATGGGGGGCGTGGGTCCAGTCTAGGCGGCCCTTGGGTACCAGACCGGGGAGGGGGACCGGCCGCCACCAATCTTCTGGGGGATAGCCCACCATTCGGAGTGCGAAGGCGGTTCTTTGGAAAGTGCTCTTCATCTAGGGAAGCCCCAGGGCCAGAAAAGGACAAGGGCAGGAGACACAAATGCCTCCGGAAGAAAAATGCTGCCGTGTTGGGGCTGCAGTTCTGCTCACGCGGGGACTGGATGGGGACACAGACTGGAGCCTAGGAATTGGGGGATTTCCCGCTTACCTGATGTATTGAACCCCCGCCTCCCAGGGAGTCTACTTTTGGTCCCCACGTGTGGGGTCAGAGTTCATCGCACTCCTGAATTCGTGACCACTTGTCCTTGCAAGGCCCCCCTCTAGTTTTGCGTATTGTTCCCAGACGTCAGCGCCCACTCCCATTCTCCCCCCCCTCCCCATGGGTAAAGTATGTCTCGTTCTCCTATTGTTTGTGTTCTTGAAATACGCGGGCGTCCCTCATCAGGTTATTAGTCCTTTGATGCTTAAAACATCATTTAGGTTCGCCCCCATTTGGACGTCAGATTCAAAGGGTTGAGCTAACCAAACTCTTAAATTGGTGGCACTTTATCATCATTAGGCTGTGCAATGAGTGTCTTATTATATACATATATTTCTTAAGTAGTCGCCACACCAAGCTCGAACTCATGACTGTGACATCAAGACCTGAGCTGAGATCAAGACTCGGACATTTAACCCACTGAACCACTCAGGCATCCCTTATTATATTAATTTTTTTTTAATTGTTTTTTGTCCCCAGTCCACTCCCACTTTCCCAAGCTGTTGGGGGACTTGGTGAGGAAAGAGCTCTGCATCCTGGAAGGCCGAGGGCCCTGATGACAAGAGGCGAATGAGTAAAACAAGGGGGAAAGTTCGTGGGCTGGCTGTCCCCAGAGTCTGGAATCCGACCCGGGGCTCCTCAGGCCAAGGTGAGTGACAAGGAGATGCTGGGAACTCTGAGCTCCTTGAGGAGGTCGTCTCACAGCCTCCCGTCTTGTCCCCGCCTTCCCACACCCTCCCCCGCAGAGGGTCTTCAAGCCGGGGTGCTCAGGTCACTCCCCCTGCCCTGCTGTAAGTTCATCTCCCCTCAGTGGCCCCAGGGCCACACACAGAGCTGCCACCCACCGCTGCCTCCTCCTCCTCCCAAAAACTCATGTCCCATCGGCTCCAGCTCCGGCCTGTGAGTTGCACATTCCTGAGCTCTCTTGGAAAACAGAAGCTTTTTGTTCTCCCAGATTGTCATCTCTTCTCAGAGGCCTCCAGTCTAGTGGTAGGAAGGGGAGAAAGGGAGCCCAAAACAATGACCTCTGACCCGGCCCCAAAGCTCCCTGAGCCCAGGCAGCTGAGCCGGCTTCTGCGGGGTGTGTCTGCCACCCCTGCTGACTACCCCGCCTGTCCCCTCTCTCTGCTCAAAGCATGCAAGAATGCTGGAGTTGGAAGCTGCAGCTTCCCTAATCACGGTTTTAATTGTTCCTGCCCAAGCTGCAGGACTTGGGGCAACTTACCCTCTGCATCTCTGGCTTTTACTTGTAAACTTGGGAGAATAACATGAACTCAACAGGGGTAAGTAGAAAAAAAGGAAGATAATTCGTTTCAGCGCCAAGCCCTGGACGTGGCCCAAGGTAAGCACGCCGCATGTACTCAACAGGCGAAGAAACCAGCGCGCAAACAGAAACACCCGTTTCCCCAAAGTCCTGTGAGCGCACACCCTGCTCCCGCACACTGTTTTAAATTCTTCCCTTTTTGCCATTTTATCTCTACTCAGTGCACAGGAACTCCCAGAGAGGAAGAGAAACTTGCATCATAAACTCTGCATCATGGGTCAGATTGAGGGGCTAAAATCTCCCCCAGTCCCTGTGTCCCAGTGCCGTAGCCTCTCTGGGAGAAGTCTCCGGAAGTCTCCGGAAATCTCCCCAGGAGGCCCAAGGGGCACTTCCTGTCTGGGTCCACCTGCCCCTAGCAGGGGCCGCTGCAATCAAACCCCACCGTTTCCATTCTGGAGAGTGGAAACCATCTCTGGCTCTTGTTCTCTCTTTCAGGCTCTTCCCTTCCTGCAGCCGCTGGAGCCTCTGGACACCTGACTGCTGACCCTGCACCACTGGCAAGGTCAGGCTGACCAGGTGAGAGGGCATCGGAGCTGGACACGCAGGTCCTGGGGCTCTCCGGAGGAGGCAGAGAGGCAGGCAGAGAGAGAGAGGGGAAAGCAGGGCCCCCTGCTGAGCAGAGCGCCCAGATGCAGGGCTCGATCCCAGGACCCTGGGATCCTGACCTCAGCTGAAGGCAGAGGCTTTAACCCACTGAGCCACCCAGGCGCCCCCGGAATGCAGTTTTATCAAACAAGATTCCCAAGTGGAAGTGTTTGTGACCCCAGCCACAGTTTTAAGGCGGAAAGCCTGTCCGGATCTAAACTGCCGTACTTGTCACTTTCTGACTGTAAAAGTCCTACGATTGCAAGTAGTCCATAATCTTTGCTAGGCAGGGGGGCAAAAGTCCCTACATCTTAACCACTGCCTGCTTTTTCCCACTCAGACTCCTTGCGCTAGGACGTTGATAAGGAGAACTTTCTCACCCGAGGTCACGCAGCTAGTGAGTGGCCGCTTAGACTCAAATAAAGCCCTCACACTCCCTCCTAGCCTAAAAACCACTTCATCCTACCTGAAAATCCATAACAAGTTTCTTGGGTTTTACTAAAAGTAACAGAAGTTTGGTTCCTCTGATCATAAAGGAAGCAGGTTCAACTTCTGCTAAGATGCTGTTTTCCTCTTCCGCCCAGATTCAAACCCAGGCTCCCAACCCAAACCTGACCTAGAGATTTTTGTCCCCATTTACTTGGGGACAGTTTTCCGTAAATGTTTTCCGTGAATTGATCATCTCTGTGGGCACCTGGGACCCCCACACAGACTTCCAGGATTTTCCTTACTCCAGGAGCAAGTGTGCGGCACGAGACCTATTCCTAAATCCCCAACTCTGAAATAATAGTGCGTACGTTTCTATAAGATTTGTAGCTCACAAATGGCCTTCACATCAGTGACCCCACTTAGCCCTCCCACTGGGCCCCTGGGTAGGGTGGACACGCATTCCTTGTTCGAATTTGCAAGGGAAAGTGACGTTCAGAAGGGGGACATGACTTGGGCCAAGTCTCAGGATAGTGCAGACCTAGATCTTAAACTTGGTTTTTAGTTCAGATCCATCTGTCTCTCCACTCTTGGCTCTTTTCCCCATAAAATATGTTTGGACACGAAGGAAAGTCCTGGAGAGACCACTGTCCCTTCCCGTTTCCTTTTCATCCACGTGTTTCCTTAACCTTATGACTTCCTCCCCCGAACATGCTGATGTCTGGGGCTCTCCTTCCTGCCTTCCTCCCGGGCCTCCAGGGAGCAGGGAGGCTGGAAGAGCTCTGCTTCCTGGGGGTTAGGCTAGGAGGCAGTGAGGGGAAGGCTGTGTGCTCCCCTAGCAGTGTTCTGTCTGTTACTCCTGTCCCAATGCGTTGGGGGAGGGCGTGGGAGAGAGCTCCCTGTCCATGCACAACCGCTGGAAGCTGAGGAGCCCATGTTGTTCAAAACCCGAGCGCCCCCCTCTCCACCCCCCCACCCCCGCCCCCGACGCAAAGTCTCCAGGCTGCTCCCGCAGGAATAAACATGCCCATATCTACAAGCACACTCTGCAGCCATCACCAGCGACTCCACCATGGGGCATTGGGAAAACACCTCCCTAGGCCTCAGTTGACCCACCTATAAATCAGAATCACCAAAGTCCCTTCTAAGGCTGACATCCTCAGTTCATTTTCCCAGGTTTTGAGAAATTCTGATCACCTCTGAACCTGATTTGATCAGTTTTTTTACCTGTAGGTGATGGAGAAACAAGAGTAAGAATTAAGAAATCTTGGGAATTTCGAGCTCTGCTGTGTCATACAGTCATCTGGGTTTCCAGGCCACAACTGTATACATGAGAACCGGATGCTCAGGAAGGTGGAAAGTTTGCCCTGTCTAGGTTCTGCCCTGCCAGGGCCAGACAAACCCAGACCCTCTACGCATCCTCTCTGTGGCAGTCAGTTGAGATTTGGAACAACAAAGTCGAGACCAAGGCCACTTGGCTTCTCCTCCCCATCCTACAGCCTGCCGGCCTGTGGCACCGGAGGAAGGGTGTCTGGGCAGCGAAAGGGCAGGAGTTGACCTCGAACCTCTGTGCAGTGTTCCAGGGAAGCCCAGAGACGAGATGGGCGCTCTTTGCAGCTAAGATCACCAGGGGCAGGAAATACTCACAGAGGAAGTGGTATGATGGTCGGGATTTGTCTCAAAATGATTCTGTGAGAACGCGTCTGGGGGGCTGTGGGGAGAGCGCATGTGGATCTAGACAGAGGCTGAGCTGGCCGCCGCTGACGTCATAGCTACGTCATAGCTACGTGAGGGGAGCCGTGCCTTCCTCTCTACCCCTCGTAATGGTTGAGATGTTCCGTAATAAACTTTTAACTAAAAGGAACACGATGAAGACACCCGGGGTGGGGGAATTCGTAAAAGTCATGGATAGAGAAGGAATAGAGCAGGTCAGAGGGTGAAGGAGATAAGCGGGAGAGAGGGGGAAGGAGGCAGATGATGAAGGTTTAGAATGTAAGTGAGGTTCAGAGCCACAACCAGGAGGAGTCTGAAGACATCTTTGGTGCAAAACTGTGATTTTATTAAAGTGCGGAGACAGGACCTGTGGACAGGAAGAGCTGCTGCCCCAGGGTTGTGAGTGCTGGTTATATACTAGGGGCTTGGGGAGGTGAGGAAAGGGAGGTTCCGAGAGCACTTTCATATGCTGATGAGGATGCTCAGGAAACGGGAGGCCTGGCTCCACAAGCCCAGGCCGTTTTCCCTCTAATGAGGCACTAACAGGAAAACAGTTGGGGAAAAAAAAAAAAAAAGACGAAGAAGAAAACAGTTGGGAGCTTCCTGGAACGTTACATTCCTCCCAGCCCATGTCCTTGTCAATGGGCTGCAGGTTTAAAAGAAATTCAGTTTTATTTACATTTCCCTCTGCCTAGCCTCCCTCCGTTGTATGGAGGGGAGAGTGATGTTAGCGCTTCAGGAACGGAGTTCTGGGTCTCTGGAAGGTAGGCTGTTGGTAAGAAAGCCCCTTCCTTGTAAACCACTAGGACTTTTGTAAGCGGAGGGAGACTCCAATCTTGCAGGATGATGATCTCTACAAGTTAACTATTGGTTCTTCCTTGAGGGCCGCCCGAGTGCCCAAGGACTGTCCCTGACACACATCCATGGGGTGTGGAGTGTCAGCTTCTGCTTTGCCCTCGGCTTGCCTTCTGCTCCCTCATCAGAAGGAAGAAAACAAAGAAACAACAGGACTTACGCGAGCATTCACTAAGTCCTTACTCCATGCCAGACATTTTCAGGTATAATTTATTAAACTTTATTTTAAAAGTCAGTATCATTGTGTTCTTATACAAAGAAAAAGCTAATACGTAAAAATTACATAACTTGGGGCACCTGGGTAGCTCAGTGGGTTAAGCCTCTGCCTTCAGCTCAGGTCGTGATCTCAGGGTCCTAGGATGGAGCCCCGAATAGGGCTCTCTGCTCAGCAGGGAGCCTGCTTCCCCCTCCCCCTCTGCCTGCCTCTCTGCCTACTTGTGATCTCTCTCTCCCTCTCTGTCAAATAAATAAATAAAATCTTTTTTAAAAAAATTACATAACTTGCTCAAAATTGCATAGCTAGAAAGAACTCAAAGCCAGGTCTGTTTAAATCCTAAAGCCAAACTTTTTACCCTGTGCACAACAGAGAGGGAGGAAAAGAGAGAGCAATTGTAGACACAACTGCTGAAGTGTATAAAGTGTAGAAATGGGGGGGAAATAGGAGAAAGAAGGAGGATCAGTGCATTCAGCATCAGGGACTGGGTTGATAAGGCGGCCTTCCAGAGCCACTCCCAGATCTGAGGCGATAGGGGGTGGCCCTGCTCAGCCTTGACTCTTGTGAGGAATGATTTAAACCTGGTGTGCCATGTATGGACCTTGCTGTGGAGGGAACACAAATTCTGCAGTCCCTGTCCCCTGCTACCTGCACCCAGGACCTGCTGGACATTCGTGACTGGCCCGGCCACTAACTTCTTATGAGTGTGTGTGGGTGTGTGTTTGCAAGCTAAATTATAGCAGAAAGGAAACAAGGAATAAATAAATGCAGAACTTGAAGAAAATGCTAGGTTAATCATTCACGACAAGGAAGCAATGTTACTTCACATTGACTTTGCTTCTTTCCCCAGAGCCTTGGCCGGTATTCAGAGCCTTTGAAACACAGACAGATATCCTGGGAGCTCCAAGCTTCTCTCTCATCACCGGCCATTGGTTTTCCTGGTTTGGGCTCTGAGAAACCCCAGCCCTTGAGTGGGGCCGCTGCTGTGCGGGTCCAGGCCCTGTGCGTACCACTGAAGGGACAGCACCCTCATCTGTCCCCTGAACTCGGGATCAGAGCACTTAAATAACACTCCGTGCTGCTCTGCGTCTGTGCACTGAAGCGTGGCAGGTGGAAAGGTTCTGTGATCGACGACCTTGTACACGCATCACAAGTATAACACAGAAGCTCATCTCGGCGTGCGCTCCGGCTTCCTTGACATAGCCTGAACAAGGCGGCGGGCTGAAGCCAGCAGACAGCACTGCCAGAGTGCCCGGCCCGTTCTTGCTCCAGATCCCGGGAGCACAATCACCTTCCCAGCAAACTCGAGCAACTGTGGGGTCCGTCAGTGGAAAGCACAGGTGGCTTCTTCGCTGATCCTGTTCCTCTTGTCTTGGCTAAATTGTGCTCCAGCTTCATGGGAATGCTCACTCTTCCCCGAAAAAAAGGAAAGGAAAAAAAAATCAGCAGAATTTTTTTCTCCCACTACATGAAGAGTATACACACATTTTAAGTGTGTTACCTCCTCCTTTGACACATCTACGTACTCATGATCTTGAAAAACCTCTCTGCCCGGTAGCTAGTCAAACAAAATACTGTGAGCGTACTGAAGGCACCTGCGCTCTGATGTACCGGGTAAGCAGAATTTCACACGTTTCTTCAGTCATTTAAAAAAATTTTCCCTTCATAACCAGTGTTTCTTGTGTGTTATTCAAGACATTTTTCTTAATCCCCAGGTCACAGAGGTACTTGTCATCTACAAACTGCATTGTTTAGGCTTTCACATTTATATCTATAATACTCCTAGATTTCATTTATTCACAAGCTTTTATTCTGGAAATGAAAAAATATACACTTATAAAACGGAAACATGATCACTGGAAAAATACAAGTGTGTGGGGGGGCCCTGGCTGGCTGAGTCGTGGGAGCATGCGACTCTCAACCTCAGGTCATGAGTTCAAGCCCCGCTGCTGGGCACGGAGCCTGCTTTAAAAAAAGAAATGTGATCCCTGGTTTAGGCACCTCGTGCTTTCAGCAGTATTGATGTTGTTCACTTATATGCACTTACGTGCCTTTGCTTGTTTGTTTTGTTGGATTATTTGAAAGTATGTTGCAGACATACAGATACAGATCTGTCGATGATACATCAGTAACTTAGATCCTAAGAACAACATATTCTACCTAAAGATATCTGATCCTTCCTCAGATGCCAATTAAAAACCCCCCAAATTCTAACATTCATTCCATAATCAAAATCATCCAGCAGTTCCTAAACTGACTATAATTTTTGTTCAAACTGGGATTCATCCAAGGTTCTTTTTTAGTATTTTATTTATTAATTTGAGAGAGAATAAGAGAGAGCATGAGTTGGATAGAGGGGCAGGTGGGGGAGAGAGAGCATGCACAAGAGCAGCAGGCTCGCCGCTGAGCAGAGAGCCCGATGCGAGACTCGATCCCAAGACCCTGAGATCATGACCTGAGCTGAAGGCAGGTACAACCGACTGAGCCACCCAAGCACCTCCCAAGGTTCACGTTTTGTTATTGATTGCTAATGTGTTTTTCACATCTTTTACTTTAAATCTGGAACAATCCCACTAAAGTGCTTTTTAAGGGCATCTTTGAAGACACAAGTCCAGTTGTCCTGTTTGCCTCATTGGTTCCTCAGTCAGTGATATTCCTCTGGTTCTCTCCCTCTGTATTTCTTGTTTTGGTGGAAGTGAGGCCAAAGACTTGAATGGACAGAGATTTTGTATATGACAGAAGGTGGAGGTAACATTTTAATTTTTTTCCTGTTGGATATCCAATTGAATCGTCACTATTTATTTTTTTTAAAATCCTTTCTTTTTCTATTTGCAGTGTTCTTCATCGTAAATCAAGTGTTGTGATATGCACATGTCTGTTTCTATTTCTTTCCATTGCTCTGTTCATCCTTAAGATAGCAATGTTTAATGTAGCTTTTAATGAGCAATTATATTTTATAAGCAAGTTCTCCTATACCCCTCAAAAGTCTGGACGATTTTGACCATTTGCACTTATATTTAAGTTTTTTTCCAGGTTTTTTTATATTTAAGTTTTTAAGTTTTAATTCCAGTATTGTGAACACAGTGTTATATTAGTCTCAGGAGAACAATCTAGTGAATCAGCAATTCTGTACCTTACTCCGTGTTCGTCGTGGTAAGTGTCTTTTAATCCCCATGACCTATTTCCCCCAACCCCCACCAACCTCCCCTCTGGTGACCATCGGTTTGTTCCCTAGAGTTAAGGGTCTGTTTCTTGGTGTGTCTCTTTTTTTCTCCTTTATTTGTTTTGTTTCTGAATTCCCCATATGAATGCGATCATATGGTATTTACCTTTCTCTGACTGACGTTTTCACTTAGCATAATACTCTCTAGCTCCATCCATGGTGTTCCAAATGGCAAGACTGCATTCTTTTTAATGGCTGAGTAATATTCCTCTGTGTGTGTGTGTGTGTGTGTGTGTGTGTAGAGAGAGAGTGAGAGACACCACATCTTCTTTTTTTTTTTTTTTAAGATTTTATCTATTTATTTGACACAGAGAGATCACAGATGACAAGCAGGTGGGGGGGGGGGAAGCAGGCTCCCCGCTGAGCAGAGAGCCTGATGTGGGACTCAGTCACAGGACCCTGAGATCATGACCCGAGCTGAAGGCAGAGGCTTAACCCACTGAGCCACCCAGGCGCCCCAGCACCGCATCTTCTATATCCATTCATCTCTTCATGGACGCTTGGGCTGTCTCCATAGTCTGTCAACTATAAATAAAGCTTCTGCAAACATCGACATGTACGTATCCCTCTGATTTAGTGTTTCTGTATTTGGGGGGCAGATACCCAGTAGTGCGATTACTGGATCATAAGGTAATCTCATTTTGAACTTTTTTTTCTTTAAGATTGTATTTATTTATTTGACAGAGAGAGAGAGACAGTGAGAGAGGGAACACAAGCAGGGGGAGTGGGAGAGGGAGAAGCAGGCTCCCCACTGAGCAGGGAACCCCACGTGGGACTCGATCCTAGGACCCTGGGATCATAACCTGAGCTGAAGGCAGATATCTAACAACTAAGCCACCCAGGCGCCCCACCATTTTTAACCTTTTGAGGAATCTCCACACTGTTTTCCAAAATGGCTGCACCAGCTTGAATTCCCACCAACAGTGTAAGAGGGCTCTGCTTTCTCCACATCCTCTCCAACACTTGTTGTTTACTGTGTTTTTTATTTTAGCCACATTTAAATTTCTTAATCATTTTTTCAGTCCACGGAAATTTAGGAATTTGGGAAATCTGGGACTTTGATTAGGATTTGCATTGAATTTATAGAATGATTTGGGTAGAAATGACATCTGCTTTTTGTCATTTAGATTAGTTTGATTTTCTAGAGTGTTACAGAAATAGAATCATGTAGTATATACTCTTCTTTGTTTGGCTTCTTTTACTCAATATAATTATTCTGAGATTCTGTGTTGGGGCCTATATTCACAGTTCCCTTCTGAATAGCACAGCACTGCACTGTGTGGCTGCACCATAGTCTGTCTATCCCGTCAGTTGTTGGTGGGCATCTGGGTTGCTCCTTGTATCGGAGTGTAAGCAAAGCTACTGTAAGCACTTGTGTCCAAGTCTTCACGCGCGCACGTGCTTTCCTGTCTCTTGAGAATGGAATGGCTGAATCACATCAAGTTCCATGTTTACTGGCCGGGGTGCTTCTCGTGACGGTCGACATTGTCGCGGGCAGTGTGAGAGTTGTAGGTACTGTACATGCTCACTGACACTTGCTGTGATCAGTCTTTGCATTTCAGGAGTAGTGGTATCTTACTGTGGCTTTATTTTGCGTTTCTCTCATGAGTAACGATCCCGAACATCTTTCATGTGCTATTTGTGTTCCGTGTGTCTTTGGCAGTCTGTATGTTTGAATCGGGGCCATTTTTTTAATTGAGTTGGTTTCTTAATATTGAATTTTGGAAGTTCTTTATATAGTCCAGATTTAAGTGCTTTATCAGGTATGTATGTGACTTGGAAATATTTTCTCCATGTCTCTGCCTTGTCTTTTCAGCCCCTTAATTGTGACCTTCAAAGAGTAAAAGAGTAAAAGTTCCTAATTTTTATAGAGTTCAGTTTATAAGTTTTTCTTCTGTGCATTGTGCTTTTGGTGTCCTGTCATAAGAACTCTCTGCCTAGCCCAAGATCACAAAAATCTTCTATGTTTTCTTCTGGAAGTTCTGTAGCTAATTCACATTTAGGTCCTCGCTTCATTTTGAGGTTAATTTCAGATTCTCCTATTGGGCTGCCGCTCCTGAGTGTCTACTGTAGATACCGTAGTGCCAGAAAGCTCTGTGTCCTGCTTGCCTGGCGGCTTTCAGCACACCTTGCACGCCAGCGCACCCCAAAGACTGTTTCTCTGTGTTCTTGTCCCTTTCCTAGTGTGGTGTCCTGCCTTTGCCTATTAGTTGCTTTGAAGCATGACACAGAGAGAGCTTTTTAAAAATTAAAACCAGGGTAGAATCCATTTTATAATGTTAAGGTTAGATTGGAACGATCTTTGTGAACTAGTGGCCTTGAAAAGATATCTAAAATATTGTTACTTTGTCAAGAGAAATCCTCAAGTTCCTCACAGTTGCAGTTCTCACAGTTGAAAATGAGATAAGCAAAGAAGATTTCGAAAATGTTGTTGGGTTTGTTCCATTATAGCCAGGGAAGTAAAATTATAATGTGTTCTGTGTTATCAACAAAATATTCAAGCTCATGGTGAGTTTTAATACTTTTTGATTGTTCGATATTGAGATTTTGATTTTTCAACATTTTTTCAACGTTTAAATGTTCTGGAAAAAAATTAACTATTCAAAATCCACAAGAACATATCTTTAGTGATACACATTTTTCTTTCATTCTGAAGATTTTTATTAAATTATAGTATATTACAGTTTATGTTCTAATAATAAGATTTTAGGGTAATGTGACATAAAAACCTACTTTGCCACATTACTTCTTGAGTTTCTTCTGCGCAGCTTTCTTCTTGACCATCTGTAATTGCTTCATGGCATTGAGCTGTGATTCTTGTGAAGTCAGACCGTTAAGGGATGCTGAGGGAGAGCTGCTTGATTCTGAAGTGGTTTTGCTAGTGGTACTTCCCCTGGGCCCTGATGTCCCACTATTTCTGTTCCCACTGAGCTGGCTGGTGCTTCCTGGAACTAAACTACTTGGACTAGAAGATCCACTTTGCTAACATTGTCACAGCTAATGGAGCGGCTAAGGGCAGTTTTGCCCAAAGTTAGAGGTGGAGGTGGTTTCAGTGGAATGGAAGGTGCAGTGGAACGGAAGGTGGAACCTGTTTTGGAACCTATTCCACATTTAGATGATGTCGCCAGACCAGTTAAACCCACAGGCTTCTGGTTAACTGATGAGGTCGCAGGCTTCCCACTATTATTTTGGGTTGTTGAATTCAGTTTCGCTGTTGATGGACCAGAGAAGGAAGTTTTAGCTGCAAAAGCTGCCCATCCAGTTAGGCCACTAGGTCCTGAAGAGGAAACACTGGGACTAGAAGAATTTCCTGACATAGCCGTGGATGTCTTGACCTCTGTTCTCTTAAATGCTAGAAAAGTTGTCTTTGAGTTTAGTTTCTAGTTTCTTAACCAATGGCTCTTTGACAGCCGGAGCGACAGGAGCGACTGTGGGGGCTGGTTTCTGTGGTGGTTTCTGAGTTTTTTGATCCATTCTTTTCATCTGTCCGGTTCATGGAGCACAGTTCCACACAGGATGAGGGTCATTCACTTCCTTGTCTGTCGCCTGGGGCTCGCGGCCATCTTGGTACTGGAGATCAGGGCACTCCTGACGTTCTTCTAACTGATCACAGGACGCCAGTGTCATTTGCCTACAAACAACACAGGCCAATCCCATCTCCATGGTATAACCGTCGGCACTAGTCTCCTCAAAACTGGAAAGGTCAGTCATGGCTAAATCCTTGCTAGTTTGGACGGTAACGGGAGAGGACCGTGTCTCTGGTTTCTCCAATCTAGGTTTCTTTGGAGCATCACCTCCTTCTGTGAGGTCTGGTTCCATTTTATCCGCTGGTCTCTTTTCCGCTTCTGTCTGTACTTTTTCAGTTGTGAGGGCCTCGCCATTGCTATTGCCAGAAAGAAGACTGCATGATGTTTGGGGCTCTTGTTTAACAGAAACAGGTTTTGCGCTTGAAATTTTGGGTGGCTCTACATCCTTCTGAGATGGACGGTAACTTGCATCAATGCCCCGAGCCAAAGATTCATCAAGTAGTGCCTTTAGCTTTTCTGCAGAATCCTTACTCTTTGAATGTAGGAAGCCTAGTGCTTAAAAAAAAAAAAAAAAAAAAAAAATGGGGTCAAGTTCCAAGCTCACAGTAGCAGCCATTGCAAACACCTCTCCGCCACACAGCTCTGTCCGTTCCCGGAAGCCCCTTCCGAACTGCTCCACATTTTTCTTTTTACCTTAGGCTCCAGTATGGCTCAGCTGAACACTGGTACTTATTTAAAACTTTAATAATGTTCATCATGGATTTTTTTGCATTAATTTTGACTTTGAGAAGCTATTGTATTAAAATAATTCTTATTTTAATTATTAAGAAAAATAAATAACATTCTTACATCATTGACTCTTCTAACTCATTAACGTGTATACTAACGATTAATTTAGGACTTTTCAAACACGTACCAGTTGAGACTAACATTTCTCATCAAAGCAATGTAGGACATCTTTTGCTAACTTCACTGCTGAGTATTTGGTTATGTTATTTTTAAAAATTAAGCTTAAATTTGTGGTTTATGAAAACTATACAAAAATATAGTAAATTTTGTGTTAATTTTTATCTAACGACTTCGCGAAGGTCACAAAATTATAATAATTTGTTGCTAGTTTCTTTTTAAATTATAGGTTTACAGGATATACTCATGACAGTTTCATTTCTTTCTAATCTTTGTACATTAAATTTCCCTTTTGCCTTAAATTCACTGTCTTATCTGCCAATGCAATACTGAATTGAGGTAGTAACAGAGACCTCTTTTCCTTGATTATTATTTCAGAGGGTAATGATGAAATTTCAGCAAGAAGTATGAGACTTGTGGCAGACATGTGTTAGATCCTCCATCTGGTAGGAAAGGTTTCTTCTTTCCTCAGCTTGCTGTAAGTTTAAAATATGAATCAATGCCGAATTTTATCACATGCTTTTTGAAGCACATATTGAGATAACCCTGTGACATTATTTTGTTAAATTGGTGTATTCATTGCTTGACTTTGAATGTTAAACCATTTTTGCTTTCCTGGGGGTGGAAATCCAACTTTATATTGCTTAATTTGGTTTACTAAGATTTTGTATAGGATTTTTGCAACTATGTTCATGAAAAAGATTGTGCCTATGGCTTTTCTTTCTCATAATGTCCTTGTCATATATTTTTTGAAATACTTTATTTATTTATTTCTCAGAGAGAGAGAGAGCACAAGCAGGGGGAGCAGCAGGCAGAGCAGGCAGAGGGAGAAGCAGGCTCCCGACTGAGCAGGGGACTTGATGTGAGACTTGATCCCAGGACCCTGGGATTATGAGCTGAGCCAAAGGCAGACCACCGAGGTGTCCCTTGTCATATATATATATATATATATATATATTTTTTTTTTTTTTTTTTTTTTTTTTTTTGTCCTTGTCACATTTTGGAAGTATGGCTGCAGTATCCTCATAACATGATTCAGGATTCTTCCAGAAGATTTTCTGTGAGCTCATGATCAGTTCTTTAAATGTTTGGTAGAATTTACTAGTAGAGTCATCTATACTTGGAAAATTATTTGTGAAAGATTTTTAAAAATAGATCAAATATCTTTAAGCACTGAATTATTTTTCATATGTTGTACTTATTACAGAAATAAATATAGAAAAGATATAGTTATATCCTTAGGCTCGTATATTCATCAGCATTAAGTTGTTTGTGATATATGTGTTCTTAACCCCTGCAGGATATCAGGGGACAAGGATGAAGTGATGTCTCCTTGTCCATTTCTTTTTTATCATTATTAAGGAAACTTCACTCCCCACGTGCGGCTGGAACTTACAACTTCAAGATCAAGAGTTGCATGTTCTACCAACTGAGCCAGCCAAGCCCTTTCCTTTTCTACTTCTAATATGAGCTATTTGTGCTTTCTCTCCATTTTTCTTGATCACTTTTGCCACGGAGTTATCAGTAACAGTAATCTTTTTAAAGCTTTTGGTTCCGTCAGCCTCTTTTTATCTCGGATTTCTGTCTCATTAGTTCTCGCTTCTACCCTTACCATTCCTTCCTTCCCTTTTCTATAATCTCCTCCGTGCGCCCCATGCGTGCAGCCCAGAGTGTCTGCCGTCACTATTTATTCAGCTCAGAATACTTCCTAGAGTCCAGAAGCAGGCCATGGAGGACATAAAAACGTGGGAGAAGAAGAAAAACACATTATTTGAAGGAAATCAAGGACACGTTGGAAAGCTATTAGCATTGGAGGCCTCTACTCTGAAGCAGAGAGTGAATGAGCCAATCAATGAGAAATGTATTTTCAAAGCATAAAACTTTTTTCCCCAGGAAAAATTATTTTCTAGTTTCCATTCTGATATCATCTTATAAACATACATTATTTTATGGTATAATAGTCTTCAGTTTCCAAGTATGTAGGAATAGCCTAGTCATTTGTTAGGTGAATAATGGCTTAATTACATGTGGTCAGAGAATATGGTCTGTATCATTTCAGACCTTGAAATGTGCGGGTAGTTGGCTGATAGCCCAGCACATGGCGGGTTTTTATAAACATTCCATGTTTGCCTTAAAATATTCTGTATCCTGCAGTTGTTGGATGTTCTATAACTGTCTGCCAGGTCTAATTTGATAGACATGCTGATTAAATCTCAGCCATCACTACTCACTCCTGCTTTTTCTATCGATTACTAAAAGACGTATGTCAAAGTCTGCCACTGTGTTGTGCAAATTTAACATATTTCTCTGTAGATTTCTGCCAATTTTTAACTTATATATTATCAGTTATGTTATTAGGTGCTTACAAATTTAGAGTACCTGTTATCTTCCTGGTGAATTGTATGCTTAATCATTACAAAAACTTTCTGTAAATCCTTGGTTATCCATTTTGTCTTAAAATCTACCTTGTCTCAAAACAACATGGCTAATTTTATTTTGGTTTATTTATGCTTAGTAACTCCCATCTTTTTACTTTCAAGCATTATATATGTCTCTGTGTTAGGTGTATATTTTGTCCTTTCTGTTCTATATCCTTCTTTCTTGTTTGGTATATGTTTACTCCCCCTCCCCCACCCTCATAAAGTTGGTGGTTATATACACTTTGATCATTCTTTGAGATTACAAAATGCACAAGGGTTATATCAGATTCTAGTCATAAATAGCTATTTTGCCTCTTTTCCCCCTCTTTCTAGGTGATGTGAAGAACTTAGAATTTTATGACACGAAAACCATGCTCTTGAATTGTATAATTATATGGTGTATTACTGGTGCGTAATGCATATTACCTACCTAAATACATAAAGAGAAAGAATTGTGTCTTTGAGCTGGAATATTAGTCCTTTGCCTTCAGACTCAGAGTGGAACTTACAACATCAGCTCCCCAGGTTCTCAAGCCTTCGGACTCAGACAGGAAGTACCTCAGCTCTCCTGCGTTCCCAGCTTGCTGGTAGCAGATCTTGGAACTTCTCAGCCTCCATAATCTGGTGAGCCAATTCCTTATAATACACCTCTCTGTGTCTGTGTCTGTTTCTGTCTCTCTCTATATATACACATAAATACAGATATATTGATAGAGTTATCTGTATCCTTAACAGGAAATAAATACAGATATAAATAAATAGATACAGATAGCTATATGTCAATCTGTTTAATATATATCTCAAAGTGCCTTTGAAAATGGGTAATGTGTACAGACTTGAAGAATCTTGAGGTGCATGATAGCAAAAGCCTAGAATGCCTTGAGCTAACTGTTGCAGAAATACGGGTGTTAAAGGACCCTTCTGGGAAGGGCTGTGCAGGCCAGGAGGAGCATGTGGGAAACTGAAAGGACCCGGGACCCTTTCCGGCACGGCTCCAGCGGCTGGCTTCCGCTGCCCCTCTCACGTCTCTCCTGTCTTCTTAGTAAAATCTCCCCTGGCTCCGTCTCTGAAGAATACGTGTGATTGTGTTTAGTGCCCACCCAGATAATCCGAGATAATCCCTTTATCCGAAGATCCACAACTTAATCACATCTGCAAAATCTTGGCCATACACGATGCTAATCTCTGGGTTCCAGGGATTAACACCTGATACCTTCGGGCCTGGCATTCAGGCTACCAGGGGGTCTGGATTTGGGATCAGAACACACTTGCGGGTGAGCCCCGGCCTGACATATTATGGCTCTATAACCTGAGAAGCTATTTATTTTTACTCTGTCTTTACATCCTTACTTATAAAATGGAGGAAAATATTAACCTAATGCTTATTTTGGTGATGCTGGACTCAGAAAATCTACCTACATATTCCTAAATTTAGGAATCACTAGACTGGAGTTGATACAGACGACTCTCCTCCGTTTCTGTCCTTCGTACTGTGTCCCCCCCCCCCCCCCCCCCCCCCCCTCCTCCCCCCTCCCTTCATCCCCCCCGTTTCTCCTCTACCTCCCCGCATCTCGGCCGGCGCCCAGTCCCTCCAGGATCCCTTGTTCCTCCGGACTCTGCTCCTGCGGGTCTGCTCCAGGGAGAGGCAGAGTTGCCCCAAGACAGGCTGAGAGCGGCAGGGACCTCCTGGCCCGATGAGCCACTGGGTGAGAATCCACGCGAGGAAGGGACGCTTCCCGGCTGCACGTCGTTGCCCCCGGCGCGACTGGATGGCTGCGGGACAGAGGGCAGCACATGTGTTTTAGGTAAGGCCACCGGAGGTCAGACGGGCCCCTCACTGCCCTTTCCGGGCCTCTGAAAGGCCACATGTGAACTGAAGAAACGAAAACATTCGGGCATTGAAACTGTGGAGTTTGCCGCAGTCAATACTTGCTCTTCCCAGTCTTCTCAGGGTGGAAGTTGGTCAGATTAAATCACCAGGAGATCAGCACCTCTTAAAACAAACAGAAGTAGGGGAAGACCTTCAGCATTGCCCTGGCAGAGCAGAGCCAGGCCCTCTAGTTGGAGATATGTGTAACACGCCGACTCACTGTGACCTAGGAAAGGCCGCGAAGGATGTCTTCAATAAAGGATATGGATTTGGCATGGTCAAAATAGATCTGAAAACCAAGTCCTGTAGTGGAGTGGAATTTCCTACTTCTGGTCATGCCTACACTGATACAGGGAAAGCGTCAGGCAATCTAGAGACCAAATATAAGATCCGTAACTATGGACTTACCTTCACTCAGAAATGGAATACAGAGAATACTCTTGGAACAGAAATCTCTTTGGAGAATAAGTTGGCTGAAGGGTTGAAACTGACTCTTGATACCATCTTTGTACCGAACACAGGAAAGAAGAGTGGAAAATTGAAGGCCTCGTATAAACAGGATTGTTTCAGTCTTGGCAGTAACGTTGATATTGATTTTTCTGGACCAACCATCTATGGCTGGGCTGTGTTAGCTTTTGAAGGTTGGCTTGCTGGCTATCAGATGAGTTTTGACACAGCCAAATCCAAACTGTCACAGAATAATTTCGCCCTGGGTTACAAAGCTGCAGATTTCCAGTTGCACACTCATGTGAATGATGGCACTGAATTTGGAGGGTCGATCTACCAGAAGGTTAACGAGAAGATAGAAACGTCAATAAACCTTGCTTGGACGGCCAGCAGTAACAACACCTGTTTTGGCATCGCTGCTAAATACAAGCTGGACTATAGAACTTCTCTGTCTGCTAAAGTAAATAATGCCAGCCTGATCGGACTGGGTTATACTCAGACCCTTCGACTGGGCGTCAAACTGACCCTGTCAGCTTTAATCGATGGAAAGAACTTCAATGCAGGAGGCCACAAGGTTGGGTTGGGATTTGAACTAGAAGCTTAACGTGGTTTTGAGTAAAGCATCCGATTTGTCCCTGGAGGTGAAGAGAACCCACTATGTTTTGGCCTTAAAATTCTTCTGTGAAATTTCAAAAGTGTGAACTTTTTATTCTTCCAAAGAATTGTAATCCTCCCCACACTGAAGTCTAGAGATCGCAAGTCCATCCAAAGGGAGGTACTTGAAGGCATGCCTGGAAGTTGTCATGTTTGTGCCACATTTCAGTTGAGTTCCGCAGTGTTATTTTTAATGTGTTCCTCAGCGACAGTGTAGTGTCATGTTGCAAAGGAAATGACCCGGTCCTCCAGTACATCACGTCCTGCATGTCCCACGCCACTTTTTCATGACCTTTTAATATATTGGTCTCTGTGCTGTAGTGGAATCTTTGGTTTTGCATCAGAGTAAAATAAAATAAACCCATCACATTTGGAACATAATCGCTCATGTGAAAAAAAAAAAAAGAAAGAAAGAAACTGAAGTAGGAAAAGCTGTGAAGTGTAGGCGGTCACTTGTAGTCCAGCCCACCGCAGGTAGTAGATGGATTTTTGGCTTGCAGTGTTGATGAGCTGACAGATTCCTTCCTCCTGGGAGGAGAAAGGGCCAGGTCACAGAAGCTCTGGGGCAGCTGGTCCCATGGCAGAGAAGTGGCTCAGCTCCTGTGGGTGCCGATGGCATCCCAGACACCCACGGCTGTGTGTGGACCCAGGACTCCTCTCTGGAGCGCAAAGGTGGGGGTGACAGGCACTGGCGCCCCCTGGGGAGAGCACATTCTGCACATGCACATGCCCTTTGCCTCACCAAACACTAGAGCTACCCAGTGCAGCGGACGAGGTGGGATCGTGGGCGGCCAGCGGGGGCAAGGCCTCAGGGGGATGTCCTTTCAGGACCCGCTGCCTTCGCGAAGGCTCTGGATTAGGGCCACAGCCAGCCTGGGTCTGAGGGGTCCTCAAGGATAAGGCAATAGTACACAGAGCGTTTGACTCAATCTTGGCTCAGGTCATGATCTCTCGTGAGATCGAGCCCCGCGGCAGGCCCTGTGCTCCGTGCTCTGCAGAAAGTCTGCCTGAGTCTCTCCCTCTGCCCCTCCTCCCACCCGTGCACTCTTTGTCTCTAAAGTAAATTAACCTTTTTTCTGAAAAATGTAACAGCAACAACAACAAAATACAGCAAAATCATCACTCTCCTCAAATTCCTAGTCCATGTGGTTAATGGATTTAAAGAAGTCAAAGGAAACTAAAAAACAGAAATTTAGATTTGAAGTCGAGTAACGTCATATTGGTACATTGTACTCTCACGTATGTACATCGAAGGAGAGCTGCTTCTCCCGCCGCATCTGTCCTCCGGAGGGAAGGACGACGCGAGACAGTGAATAAGAAGGTGCGGTTTGCAATACAGCAGGACGGCGCTCCGGACACGCAGGTCCACAGCAGCCGTCTGCGTCTCTGCCTGGCGGGGCGGAGAAGGAGATCCCTGTGTCCTGCGAGGGCGGCCCCTGTGTACCTGGGTAGATGGACTTAACCCGAACAATCTTCCAGGCAGCATTAAGCAGGAGCCTGAATCTCTAAGTCGGCGTTCAGGTAAACAGGGAAGTAGTTTTGCTCTGGAACCAGGATGAAAGCACGTATGGAAGCCATCGGGAGATTTGTTTCCTTTTTGATCGAGGAGATTGAGAATGAAGGAACGCTTTGGCAAGCATGGGCACAGACAGAAGGGATCAGAAGAAACCGGAAAGCAGTCGGAGAGAACTCTGTCTCTGAATGGAAGCTGTGTGTTCCCGAGAGCGAGAGCGGCCCTGCAGAGGGCCACCAACTGAGTGGCTGAGAATGGGGCAGTGTATTGTCTCCTAGTCCTGGCAGCTAGAAGTCTGAGACCAAGCTGTCACCTTGGCCCTGCTCCCTCTGCAACCTGGACGGAAGGACACTTCCTTGCCTCTCCCCATGTCTGGTGGCCCCAAACCATCTTTAGCTCGTGGCAGAGTAACTTCAGTCTCTGTCCCCGTCTTCAGGGGGACTTCAGTACACCTCGTGGAGGGAACATAATTCATCCCGTACCATCCTACAGCATGGTGCGGATCATTGCTTCCCTTTGGACTCCTGCCCACACCCTTTAAAAACTGTTTCATCCTGACTGGGCCACAGAAACGGTGACGGAGACAAACTGATCTGAGTCTCACCCTCTTCTGCCCTAGGCGCCTCGAGAAAGGCAGCGGGCCTGAGCTTGGGTCCGATTCAAGCCCTGGTCAGGCTGTTTAGGATCTGATCTGTGACTCAGGCCTCAGCAGTCACCTCTGAAGTCTCGTTGGGTAAAACTGTGTTCCATCATTTTGAATTTTGAATAATAGGTCATTAATACGTCAAGAAATCTTTCAGGAAGGCTCCCAAAGTATTGGCTCAGATTTTTCCTAAAATGTCTAGAATTGACAGCTCAGTGGGTGGAGGTGGGGTGATGGGGCCGGTTCAGTCCACCAGAAACATGGCATTTTCATGGAGGGAGGGGATACGTTGTCACATCCATAGTGCTCCCTGGGAGGATTTCAAATGAATGGTGTAAGAATTAGGGAGGAACCAAAGCATTTTTAACATGAGGGACGTCATCGAAGTTGATCTTTAGAAGACCATACAACAGAGGGGCTCAGTCAAGGAAGCGGCTGCCTCCCGCTCAGGTCATGGGATCAAGCCCCAGGCCTGTGGCTCGCTGCTCAGCGGGGAGTCTGCTTCTCCCTCCTCGTCTGTGCTTCCCTCGTGCTCTCTCTCTCTCCCTAATAAATAAATGAAATCTTTAAAACAAGTCATGCAACAGAGGCCGACTGTGGGGAAGGAAGGAGACAAGCGAAGGGGCAAAAGCAAGATTCCTGGGAGCAGGTCAGGGAAGTGGGCTCTGGAGGACAGAAGGGGACGGTGGACCAGAGACACGTTCCTCCTGCCCGGCGGGCTCCACACCTTCCTTCTCGCTGCTGCAGGCCAGCACCCACGGTGCCCAGAAGTTTGTCAGGAATGTTGGAGCAGGACTGGAGAGTTGGGAGTTTCAGCCATCGGACCTAGTGATGAGCTCGTCCTGAGGTGCGTCCAGAGACTGCAGGAGGAGCCAACATGCTGGTCTCTGTGCAGACTTGACCTAACCCGAGAAGAGCGAGGGTGGACGGCGGGAATCGGGGCTGGCTTTCATTTGTCCAGGCTCGAAGCGGGCGGTGGGAGCGGTTGCCGACCTGTGCTCTGTGCTGGGCTGAGTCCTTCAGAGTCAGGGTCGCAGCTCGGAGCAGCCCTAGCAGGCCGACTGTAGGACTCACCCTGACCGCGCAGATGGGCCCAGAGCCGGGAGGGAAGTCGTGCTGAGACCAGGAGCCGTCCGGGCGCACCGGTCTCTGTCGCCTCACAGTGTGAGCTTCAGCCCTTTCTGTGAACGGACACCGGGGAGAGGCTGAAGAGCCCCGCAGCGCGCCCAGGTCGTGCCGAGGAGGGCGCCCTGGGGACCCGCGAGGCTGGATCGCCGCCAGCGACCAGGCGGGTTCCCAGGCCTTTGAGAAGCGCTCGGAAATCTGAGCCCGCGCGAAGCTCGTCTTCCCAGGCCTCGCAGGAGTTCAGCCCGGGGCGCCCGCAGTTCCGGGAGCGCAGCGGGCGGTGCGTGTGACCCGGGCCCGGCGGGCTGGGAAGGGCTTAGCGCTGAGGAGGAAGGAAAGGCTTGTCCCCCGGGGTCACAGGAGACTTTGGCACAGCGGAGCGGCCGTGAGAACCGTGGGAGCTGCGGGCAGAGGGGGCGGGAGAAGCAGCTCAGTGTGTCTTGGCCGATTCCGTCTGCGACCGCTTTCCGCGCGCTCCCACGAGGGCCTCACCACTGCGGGGAGGCGGTGGGGGGCGCAGACGAGGGCGCGGAGGCAGCTGCAGCCCGGGGCCCCCCGGACGCGCAGGTCAGGGCTCTGGACCCGCCGCTGCCCAGGGCGCCCGTGCCCGCGGCGGGGCCGCCTGCGTCCACAAGCCGCTGGCCAGGACGGGCGTCTGACACGGTGCGGCCCCGCGGCCCGGCTTCATCGCCAGGACAGTGTGCTGCGACAGGCCGGAGGAGGACTGTCACCCGCGACCACGAGCCTCAAACTTTACTGTGCATGTGCATCACCTGACGGTCTCGTTTTTAAAAAGCAGATTCTGATTCCGCGGACAGCGGCCCCAGGAGGCCCTCGGCCCTCGGGGAGGGCGGACCCAGCACTCCCGGTTCCAAGGAGACAGGCCTCCTCGGCCCGGCGGGACACGTGCGCCGCCATAACAGGCGCAGGGGAGGCCGAGGTGCCTGGGGGCGGGGGAGGTGGGCAGGACGGAAGCGAGGGGAGGGACAGTGGGGGGGGGGG
>NC_081561.1:25729181-25753835 GCF_022355385.1 Mustela nigripes | reverse complement strand
GGGCAGGACGGAAGCGAGGGGAGGGACAGTGGGGGGGGGGGTCAGGGGCGGGCGTGTGTGTGTGTGTGTGTGTGTGTGTGAGTGCGCGCGTGCCCGCGCGCGCTGCTCTGCGATTGGAGGGAGCGCTTGGCTCCGATCCCCACCGGGGCTCAAAAGGGACCGAGGTGCCCCGGGGACCGCAGACCGCCTGGCCCTGCACGCCAGAGCCATGATGCCTCACCTCTGGGCTGCGGGGCTTTTCCCGCTGTTCCTGGTGGGCCTCGCCCAGCCGACCCAGAAGATGAAGGTGAGTGTCCCGTGGGGGACCCAGCGGACTGCAGCCCCCGTCGACTGGCCTGGTGTCCAGGGATGCGAGGAGTCCTCCCTCGTCCTCTCCGAGGCCGGGACCCGCCTCCCGAGCTCGGCCGACTGCGGCAGCCGCTCTCCGAGGTTGGGGCTCCGCAAGCCGATTCCCCTCCGCGGACCATGTCCGTCACCAGGCGCTCGTGGAGCAGGTGGACCGAAGGCCAAGGCTGCTGTCCTGCCTGCCCCTCCGCCGCCGCCCCTGCTCTGACCTCCGGGCAGTCTTGAGGGTCCGGGAAACGGGACATGTAGGAGCACGAGGTGGGAGGGTGGGTGGCTGCCCGCGTTCGGAGCAGCTGAGAAGGGGCAGGGGAAGAGCCGCTGGCTGATGCCAGGACAGTACTTGGGGAATATCAGGGTCAGCGAAGAGTGGCTTTTCCCCCCCGGTGACAATAAAACACAGAAGGCCAGGGTAGCTGTCGGCCAGTTTTAATGTTAGAGGAGGTGGGGTGGTGAGCGGCAGCTAGTGGGGGAGGACAAAGTGTGGACCAGAGTAAGAGGACTTGCTCTTGGGTCTTGGTGGAGCCCTGATCTCCTGATGCCCTTGGGAAAAAAATCTCTGCACTGGAGGTCAGTAGCTGCCCCGTCAGAGGTGTGTGGATATGTCTCAGGACACAGGGTCGGGCTTCAAGTGGGTGACGTGGTACCAGCAGGTTTTGTTTTGTTTTGTTTTTAAGATTTTATTTATTTGACACAGAGAGAGAGAGAGATCACAAGTAGGCAGAACAGCAGGCAGAGAGAGAGAGGGAAACGGCCGCCCGGCTGAGCAGAGATCCCAATGTGAAGCTCTATCCCAGGACCACAGTCCCAGGACCCCAGACCATGACCCGAGCCAAAGGCAGAGGCCCGACCCATTGAGCCACACAGGTGCCCAGGTTTTAACTTTAAAACCAGATGAATTAATTAAAAAACTCAGTCTCACTTGTGGATTTAAACCAATTACATCTCTCTCTCTTTCTCTCTGTCTTTTTTTTTTTTTTTTAAGATTCTATTCATTTACTCAACTGACAGAAATCACAAGGAGGCAGAGAGGCAGGCAGAGTGGGGGAAGCAGGCTCCCCTCTGAGCAGAGAGCCCGATCCTCAGGACCCTGGGATCATGACCTGAGCCGAAGGCAGAGGCTTTAACCCACTGAGCCACCCAGGCACCCCAAAACCAATTACATTTCTCTTACTGGCTCCCCTACCCCCAGAAGAAAGAGAATACCCATGATTGAGGGCAGTGATCCCCAGACAAGATTCATGGGGGGACTTGTCAAAGCACAAGGTGCTGGGACCCACCTGATGTGGGCGGCTGAGCGAAGAGTCAAGAAAGTGTTCTTGAGACATTTTCAGTAGGAAAGTGCTTTATTATAGCACAGGAACAGGACCCATGGGCAGAAAGAGCTGCACGGAGGTTGTGAGGAGTGACTGATTTTAAGCTTTCTAGTTGGTAGGGGTTAGGGATAGCGTAAATGTCTAAGGAATTTGGAAGCAAGACTTCCAGGGCCTTGAGCGGCTAGCTGCTGTTGCGATAAAGTTATTGACTACTGCCTAATGAAACAGTAGTCATGAGACCCCTAAGATGGCTATCGGTGGGCCATGTGCTTGGAGGATGGCTGGTTTTATGGTTACCAAAGTGAAGTGACGTTAACCAGAGCAAAGCTATAGGGGTAAAATGTTAAGGAAATCCTTGAGGGAGCTGTACAGGTGTTATGGTGTGTGCCTCAGGAACCCTGCCCGGAGACGGCCAGCTGATATGAAGCAAAGTCCCGCCTTCGCTCCTTTTCTCCAACCACCACCCCGAAGTTTCTGATTCAGCAGGTCTCCGGAGAACCAGGAACTTGCATTTCTTTTCTTTTCTTTTCTTGTTTTTTTTTTTTTTTTTTTTAAACTCAAGTTTGTTAATACATTGTGAAGTATTGGTTTCAGGAGTGAACTTCGGTGATTCATCACCTGCACAGAACACCCAGTGCTCATCACAGCAGGTGCCCTCCCTAGTGCCCGGCCCCCATCTAGCCCATGCCCCACCCCTGCCCCTCCAGCAATCCACAATTTGTTCTCTTAACTATAGAGTCTTCCGGTTTGCCCTCCTCTCTGTTTTTATCTTATCTTTTCCTTCCCTTCCTCTATGTTCATCTGTTTTGTTTCTTAAATTCCACATATGAGTGAAATCACATTTGTATCTTTCTTTGACTGACTTATTTTGCTTAGCGTAATCTCTAGTTCTATCCACATTGTTGCAAATGGAAAGACTTCATTCTTTCTGACGGCTGAGTGACATTCCATTGTGTATATATATATACATGCCACGTTTTCTTCTTTTTTTTTTTTAAGATTTTATTTATTTATTTGACACAGAGTCACAGTAAGAGCAGGGACACAAGCAGGGAGAGTGGGAGAGGGAGAAGCAGGCTTCCTGCCTAGCAGGGAGCGCAATGTGGGGCTCAATCCCAGCACCCTGGGATCAAGACGTGAGCCAAAGGCAAATGCTTAATGACTGAGCCACCCTGGCGCCCCTATACCACATCTTCGTTATCCCTCATCTGTCGATGGACATCTGGGCTCTCCTCATAGTTGAACTATTGTTGATAATGCTGCTATAAACATTGGGATGTACCCCTCTGAATCTGTATATTTGGGGTAAATACCCAGTAATACAATCGCTGGGTCATAGGGTAGCTCTATTTTTAACATCTTGAGGAACCACACTGTTTTCCAGAGTGGCTGCACCAGCTTGCGTTCCCACCAGCAGTGTAGGAGGGTTCCCCTTTCTCCACATCCTCACCAGCATCTGTCATTCCCTGACTTGTTAATTTTAGTCATTCTGACTGGTGTGAGGTGGTATCTCACTGTGGTTTTGATTTATATTTCCATGGTGCCAAATGATGTGGGGCATCTTTTCATGGGTCTGTTGGCCATCTTCTTTGGAGAGGCGTCTCAGGTACTTGCATTTCTAATATGCCTCGGTCTTGTTCAGGTCCTCAAACCACTCTGAGTGCTCTGTTATGAGGTCCCTGTGACATGTAAGATGATGTACATAAGATGCTTTAAGACCAGCATTTGTAAGACCCTCTCCCCTCTCTGAAATTTAAAAAAGGCAACCTATGAGGGGGCATCTGGGTTCATGTCAGCAACTACTGCCTGCTTGGAGCACAATTCCAGCTGTAGAAAGCACTCTTGTGAATAAAAGGCTGCATTTTTGGGTATCAGGTCCCTTCAGACTGGAGCAGAACTAACATCAGAGTTGGAAAGTTTCAGCCCTTCCAGTCCACGGTTTTCTTGGGATTCTACATCCCAGCTCACAGGACGATACCTATGTGAGAAACAGAACTTAGGAGCATCACAAAGTGCTTGTCCGCACACGTGCACGCGCACACACACACACACACACACACACACACAGGCTTTTTTTTTTTTTTTAAGATATTATTTTTTGAGTAATCTCTATACCCAACCTAGGCCTCGAACCCCAAGATCAAGAGTGACACGCTCCACTGACTGAGCCAGCCAGGTGACCCCCACACAGAAAGGAATTTAACTTACAAGACACACATTCTGGTGGTGGTCTCGCCATAACTAAGAATACTACCAGACAGAGTTCTCTTTGGTTCTTAGAATCTCGAGGTGTTCCACGAAAGAGCTCTGAGCGCTCTGCAGAAGTCCGTGGCTGTTAGGGTTATTGTCTGCCTTATTGTCACAGCATGGCGGTTTTTGTCCCATTCCAGCTGGATTGCTACAAGGGGGTGACGGGCACCATCTACGAGTACGGAGCCCTCACCCTCAATGAAGAGGAGTACGTGCAGTTCCAGCGCTATGCGGGCAAGCATGTGCTCTTTGTCAACGTGGCCACGTACTGAGGCCTGACAGCTCAGTATCCTGGTAAGAGCTCCGGTTTCCATTCCTCCGGAATAAGCTTGGTCAGATGCCCATATTCTAATTCCAGAGGTTTTCCTAATTTGTTGTTGGGAGGAGGGGGGTGAGGGGGAAACAGGTCATCAGGGGAGTCCATCCCTCTAAATCCTGCCACTGCTCTACTCCTTAGGAGGCCAGGAGAATTATCTCCAGATTGGAGGACTGAGATTCTCCCGAGGATTTAATCAAAAACCACCAGGAATGTACCTATCACTAAACAAGTGGGGTTTGCTGCTCGATGCCGTGAGGGAGAACATATATTGTAGGGAACCATGGGGCTTCTCGAGAAGAAAGTGCTGGAAAGAACTTATCTGAGAATCTAGGCTTGTGTTCGGTGCTCTGGGGGAAGATTCAAGGACTTGAAGTTTTGCTCTGAATTGGATGCTGTCAGGAAATGAGGGAGTGGGGAGGATTCTGTGACTGTGACTCAGATATGTCTTAATAACTCTTATCTACGAGGTCAGGGGAATAAAGCAAGGCCGAGGTCTTGATTTATCATGACCACTGTGACCGTGATGTTGTGTAATACTGATGTTCTGTGAAATTGTTGTTGTTTTAAAGACTTTATTTATTTATTTGACAGAGAGAGAGAGAGAGAGATCACAGATAGGCAGAAAGGCTGGCAGAGGGGGAGGCAGAAGCAGGCTTCCTGCGGAGCAGAGGCTCCATCCAGGACCCTGGGATCATAACCTGAGCTGAAGGCAGAGGCTTAACACTGAGCCACCCGGGCGCCCCTGTGAAATTGCTTAACAGGAGAATAGGAAACCCTAGCTACGACCCCAGGCCGGAGTCTAGCTTTCAAGGGGCCACCTTTATCCTTCTCATTGGTGACTTCTGAGAACAGCAGCAGAGAGGATCTTCTAGAAAGTGCTCTTGGGTTCTTCAGCAGCTCCAAGAGGGAAATATAGCTTTCTCACCAGTAATCTTTGGTGGGACAGCTCTTTGGAAAAACTCTTCATCTCTCCCAACCTGGCCCGACCTTCCACGGTGACTGAGGTAGATTTTCTTTGTGCTCATGGGGAAGAGTTTGGTTTCCCTGTTGATCCAGAAAAGGTTATTTGAAGTTTCAGATGGATTGTAATAGAAATAAATGCAGTTTCTGATATGCCATAACTTGGTTTTTCTGCTTTTCAAAAAAAATTTTTAAGATTAATTGCAATAATTAATATGTGAACATATGCATATGCATATATGCAAAATAATATGTGAACAGTTTCTAAGAAAAATTTCCCACATGTTGACACTGGTATCTATTCAAATGATCAAAAATATAAAGTCCCATCAATTTGTCTTTTCTTTCTCTCCTTTTTTTTCCCCATCAATTTGTCTTAATGGGACTTCAATAACAAGATATTGAAGAATTTTCTCTTTTTTAACACCACTTAAATTTACGTGTATTGTAATTTCACCTCTAAGATACACAGCTCACTAAATTTTGATATTTTAAAATTAACATTCAGGGGCACTTGGCTGACTCAGTTGGTTAAGCGTCTGACTCCTGATTTTGTCTCGGGCTGTGATCTCAGAGTCGTGAGACTAAGCCAGCACGGAGCCTGCTTAAGATTCTCTCTCTCCCTCCCTCTGCCCTTCCCCACCCTGCTCACACTGTTTCTCTAAAAGGAAGAAAAAGAAATAGAAGAACAGTCAGCAGGTGCTATGGCCTGAATGTGTCCCCCTGAAATTCGTATGTTGAAATCCCAGTGCCCAATACGATGGCAACAGGGCCTTCAGGAGGTGTTGAGGTCATGACGGTGAACCTCCATGAATGGAATTAGTGCTTTTATAAGAAGAAACAGCATAGAGATCCCCCCCACACAGCCCCTGCACCGTGGGAGGACACAGTGAGAAGCCTGCAGTCTGCAACCCGGTAGAGGGCCTTTGCTAGAACCCCACCACATTAGCACCATGACTTTGGATTTCCAGAACTCTGAGAAATAAGTTCTTATTGTTCACAAGCCCCCTGGTCTATGGTTATTTGTTAAAGCATCCTAAAAGGACTAATACAGAAGGAGCTGCTTGACTTAGGCAAAAATTGTATTGAAATAGCCCCTCCTTCAAAGAACAACAAAAATCAAATGGTTCACATTCACCAAGAGATCCTAAAGACTTTTTAATGATGAAATTGTGCATAAAAAGATACTTTCAAAAGTGCAGATTACAGGAAGATCTGACATTTCAAAGAATTTGGGGCTCACTTTATAGTTATTTTTTATGTATAATCAACCCTAGGGAGAACTTGTAAAGCTACAGACTAAACCTTTATTTAATTTGTGTAAAATCTCAGAATCTAAGGCTAGTATCATTTAGCAACAGTTTAGTGTCATTTAGCAAGTAGGGGTTTTCCTCCCTTCAAAAAGTTAAATTTGAGAAAAAATATATAGTAAGTTTAAAAAGTCATGGTATATAAACAGCAGTTTCATGGAATGTGAATCTGCTTTTAAATGTGTTTCAATTTAGTTTTAATTTAAATTTGTGTTGAATAGGAAATATATTCACATTGGAAATTTAAAAGATGCAAAAGGGTTTAGGAGAGAAAGCTTCCAGGGGGCCCCTGGGTGGGTGGCTCGGTTGGCTGAGTGTCTGATTCTTCCTTTCAGCTGAAGTCTTGATCTCAGGATTGTGAGTTCAAGCCCTGTGTCGGGCTCCATGTGGGGGTGGGGAGGAGTGAGAATATCCACCTTTTTTCTTTTTGAGTAACCAAGGTTATCAGTTTATGGTATATATTGTCATAAATCTTTAATGTGTAGACAAGCAAATCTCTCTCATATACGCAGACACACACAACTGGTTCCACACCTTGTTTTTTCACATGATACAATGTCTCAGTTGTTCTTCTGTATCAACACGCAATGAGCTTCCTCATGTATTTGAAGCCACAGTTTTCCACTCTGTTGCCATGACATGACTTACTAACCATGAGAATTTTACTAAATACCCGAGATTTTTAAAAAGTGTCTCATTCAGATTTTACTCCAGACGGGGAAGCGGCGAGAGTTGAAGGCCTTTGCCGGTGGCCCAGCAGCAGGGTCTGCTGCGGTTTCTGCCATAGGAAGGATGTATTCTTGATGGCAAAAGGAGGCGGCGAGTAGGGATCGTCATGAAGAAACCTACAGGGACAGAAAGGCACTGCCATTGAAGCCGAGGGTTTTCGGGGAGACAGCAGCACATGGAGCTGAGTCTGGGTGGGGGGGGGGGGCACCGGGACTGACTCAGTGGGGACGAGAGTGGCTGAGGCAGAAAGACTGGTGCGGGTCCACACAGACACATTGGAAGCCCTCCCAGCAGTCTTGAAGAGCGGTTTGGAGTTCGTAGCCTGGAATCCCAGTGACTGTCCCGGGGCAGTGACACCCATTAGGTCAGAGTTGACAAGAGGGTAGAGCATGTTCTGGAGCTGGGCTCAGATCTGGGTTCCCTCCACAGCTCCCAGGTGAGAGTGCCGAAGGGGGGGCTCTTGGGAGCGCGGACTGGGGTGTCAGGTGTGTCCCTGTGGGGCATGATGAGGGCAGAGGGAGCAGGTCCATTTTGTTTGCCTTCTCCTTCAAGATGTTTGGTCCCTCAGTCAATCCGCCACTATGGAAACTGGCCGTGGCATTTAAATTTTAATTCCCTTCAGCATGCAGCGGGTGCCCCCGCCCACCCCACGGGCTAACCCATCTGTGCTCTCTGGGGTCCCCCCCACTGGAGGGTGCTGTGCATCCGTGTAGGGAACCACACAAGAAAGATGGCAGCTGTTTGGGTGTGTTTCTGTCAACCTGTGTGCTAGCTTCGTGCCCCGCCTCCCCGGACTCTGTAACCTGGAACCCTCTCCCTGCACTTGTCGCTGTACTTGGACACATCCCAGTGTCCTCCGGGGCTCCCTGCCGGGCTGCCCATGCTGCTCATTGTCTCCCCACAGAACTGAATGCACTACAGGAGGAGCTGAAGCCTTTTGGTGTCGTCGTGCTGGGCTTTCCCTGCAACCAGTTTGGAAAACAAGAACCAGGGAAGAACTCAGAGATCCTTTCTGGGCTCAAGTGAGTGCCGGCTCGGGTCCCTGCCTAGGCCCTGTCAGCCTTTCCCTTCCTCCTGCTGCCTGGAGGCCTCCTCCTCTGGAAGCTTCCGGGGCGGGTGGTGGATCACAGGGTTCAGGAACATCATTGTGAAGCTTCACGCGCAAGCTGGCGTGGCCGGCAACGCCCAACCTTTCACTAGCCTCGGGCTCTTGACGTGGACACTAGGGGAATATCTATGGGAAAAGCAGTGCAGGGCAGAGGAGGGAATTTGGGAAATAGAAATGAGTTGGGAATCATGACCTTCAAACACACCCTTCCAGTTTCCTTAGAATTGTCTACTGGCTCCAGAAAGCACGAGGTCCTGACCCCCAGACATCTCTCTTTCCTCACCTTCCCTGTCCACCGTCTCTTCCTCTTTGTCTCTGACTTCCTTTCGTGGACTTGTGGCCGTTACGGCCCCTCCTTATTCTAACTTGGACCCTCTTGGGAAAACTCTGCTTCATTGCAGGTATGTGCGTCCCGGTGGTGGTTTTGTTCCCAATTTTCAGCTCTTTGAGAAAGGGGATGTGAATGGAGAAAAAGAACAGAAGGTCTTTACCTTCCTGAAGGTGAGTGACCACCCACCTGCGTGAACTGGTCAGGTAGGCAGAGATACCCCGAAAGCATGGGGCTCGTTTCTAGGATTGAGGTTGGACTCCTTGGAAAGAAATGCTCAGCTAAGTTCAGGAGTCATGACCAGATCCATTTTGAGCCCTGAGCTCAAGTACAGGAAACGGAACAAGGCAGCTCTGACGTGGCCAACGCCCCCTCCCAGATGGCAATGATTTGCTCATGTGACCGACAGTCATGGCATCTGTCCCAGGTGTGAGCAGCTGTGCCACACAGGGAGCCTGAACCTATTAACAGGGCCCAGCCCCTCCCTGGCGGACCCCTGTGCAGTCGGGGAGACAGACATGGAGCACAGAATGGAGGGTCCCATGTACTAACTGACCAGGGAGCTACTGAGTGTTAGAACCACGAAGACCACAGAACCATCTGATGTTCTCTTAGGCCATCAGTTCCCTCTGCTGGCCTGCCAGACAGGTCTGGTCCTTGTTGAAACTCTAACCCATTCATGGCAACCTGAAAAAAAAAACACAGTGTGGGGAGTTTTCCACAAAGCTTAATTTATTGAATATAAAAGGCCATCATTTATTCTGATACTAAATCAATGTTGAGTTAAATCATACAGATTACCATTTGTGTTGCCCCAAAATGGTGATATGACCAATTTTATTTCCTTCAACCTAATACTTAAAAATCTGTTAATTTTTAAATTTAGTTATAGTTGACTTGTGATTTTTAGTTATTCTATATAGTTATTCTAAATATTCTATTTAGTTATTCTATATAACTACATGTTAATAAAATGTTAGTTATTCTATACTAATCTCCAAGAAATAGTTATTGAACTTTTACCAGACTGTGAAGCCCCAGCTCTGGAAACCACGACTCTAAACCAAAGCATTTTTTTCCAACTAAGAAAACTGAAGCTCTAGAAATGATATGACTTATCCAAGAAGACAGAAAATAGTATTTTTCTGCAGCACCATTTTCTGTCCACCTCGGAGGGGTGGACAGGGAAGGAGGAGTATTTTCTGTTTACCGCCACACTCTCTAGCCCGCGCGGCCGATTGCCAGTTGCGGGGGGTGCGGGGGTGATGTTGCACTAAATGTCTGTGCTTCCTGGGGGCACGTCAGGTAGTTAATATATGGAGATGCAGGATGGTGAGGAGACTCTCCAGGGTTGGGGATAAACCTGGGCCACGCAGAAGCAGGGGGAAAACCTTCTGTTTTTCCTATCTCTGCTCCAGAACTCCTGCCCTCCAACCTCTGATCTTCTGGGTTCATCAAACCAGCTCTTCTGGGAGCCCATGAAGGTCCACGACATCCGCTGGAACTTCGAGAAGTTCCTGGTGGGGCCTGACGGAGTCCCGGTCATGCGCTGGTTCCACAAGGCTCCCGTCAGCGCGGTCAAGGCAGACATCCTGGAGTACCTGAAACAGTTCCGAAGCGAGTAGAAAGGGCCGGAGACCGTCCGAAGCGGCCGCCTGCCTCCCACCTGAAGGATGTGCTCCACACTGGGTCCATCTTTGCTCCGCGTCCCTTCCCGCCCAGCGCCCTATGACCAGACCCTCCCCAAAGCAGGAGTTCGCCGGCGCTCGTGCGCTCACGAGTGTGTTCGAAAACAAGGGAAAGAATACCTTTGTCCCCAAATCTCTGCTCCGGAAATACCAAGTTCTCACCGCTCCACCCCAAAGGAAAGGCATATGCCAGGGTAGATGGTCCAGACTACCCAGTGTCCCTAAAAAGGCGATGCCCGGAAGTTCTGGCCTCTGTCCTTTCTCCAGCCTGAAGGGTTAAAGAAGCAGAAGCTAGAAGGTTCTCAAGATCCCCTCTGTAGCCTTTCTCTCTTCCCAGATAAAGCAGGTTGTAAGGCTCTTCCTCTCCCGCATGCGACCTGCGCTGCCCTGACGCCCTGGAGTTCTCTTTCTCACCCATCTCTGCAGGCCTCACGTGAAGGGAGGGGCATCTCCATGACGGCGGGTCCTGAAGCCGCCTGGGTCGGACCCGACCAGAGCCTTCCTTGGTGCCTGTCCCTTAGTGCATTCAGGCATGGCACCTGGGCAGGGATGTCCCTTCATTCTGAAGGATGCGCTTTCCCCTCCCCCGAGCTGCCCCCACCTTCAAACTCCTTCCCGTCACTGTCTCAAATAAAGTGGATTCTGCAGCAGTGGGCTTCCCGCCGTGTTTTCCCACCCCCGTATTACGTCTGGGACGTCCACCTCTCTCACGCGGTCCCAGCTTCCTCGGATACCTCACCCAGCTCCTCAAACACGCTCTGGGACTTTCCTTGGCCCATCTGGACACCACGTGGGGCTGGCCGCTGTGGGCTGCTGTGAGGGGTGGACACAGACCTCTGAGAGTCCGCCACCCCCCCCCCATGCCGGTCTCTGGGGGACCCAAGTGGGAGGTAGCCTTGCTTTCTCGAAATAACGAAGACACAGATGTTCTGCCTATAAAATTCCTGCTCACTGTTAAGAATCTAAAAACACATAAAAACAGGAGAAAAGTAGACCAAAGCTCCCTCCCAGTCCGAGGAGTAGAGAAGGTGCCGGGAAGCCCTGTGCAAAGGCCGTGCCGTCGTCACAGTTTGGTCTTTCCTGTGGGAACAGAGGACAGGAGAGAAACTGGTACTAGGAAGTGAGGTGAACGAGCTGGTTTCTTCCCTTTCAAAAGTTGCTTTGAACATATTTCAAACATCTTTTGCAGTTTAAATTCTTTGTCCTTTAAAATCTTATTTGGCACTTGGAAAGTAGAGGGACTTTAATTATCAGCGTCAACGGGAGACGCCGTCCTGTTCCCAAACAGAAATGATCCCTGACCTAACCTTCCTACGGCAACGGGAAAGCTGGCAAAGCCGGGGCTGACAAGGAAAGCGACTCCAGCTTCCAAAAAGACACCGGCACTGCCGAAACCTGGGACCACCTGTGTCGATGCGGGCCTCGGGGAAGACCTGGCGTCTGCGGAGACCTGGGGCCTCCCCTCCAGGAGTGGGCTGCTTCCAAAATTCAGAGGGGGTAGACACACATGGAAAACATTTTCCAAACACCTGGATGTTTTCTTGCAAGCAGAGTCTAGCAAGGGGAAAAAATCTGGCAGTCTGTGGCCATACCCACAGGATGTGGGCTTCCGTGGGACTCAGCGGGCACCAGCTCGCCGTGGTGTGAGAAGTGTGTCTTGTCGTTGACTCTCTTCTGGGTGTCTCACGTTCTTGAGCCACCCTGGGGCCCGTAGCTGTCCTCAGAAGGGTCAAATCCGTTGCTGTTTTCAGATGGGAAGTGCCAGGGTCCAGATAGGCAGTCAAGAAGGATGGGGCCGCACAGTGTGCAGACTCCGCCTCCCCGCAGGCCTGCACTTGCTGTGCCGAAGCGAATCCTCCCGAAGGCGCGTCCCCTGCCCCATGGAGAAGTCCTGAAGCAGTGAAGGAGGGGGGCTCGGCTTCCTTTGGAGGGCGTTCTGCCCAGCATCTGGGGAGGCTCCATCCCATATCTGCTCTGAGAGATCCAGGTTCCCTCCTCCTGATGCCCAGCAGGGCCTGACCCTGAACAGAAACCCAAGGTCACTCCTGGGACCGCCTAAGGGCCAGAGAAGTGAGAAACAAATTTCCTTGCACAGGGAGGTGAGTGCAGCTGGGGACAGGTGTGGGGGCTGCAGACCTGATCAGAACGTTGCCCGTGATGATGACAATGACAAGGAAAATGTTGAAGTCTCCACAAAGGGAGCATCTGGAGGTAAAGGTGCCCACTTCTGCCCTCCACACCAACCCCTACAACAGATCTTGGTCCCAGGGAGAGCCACGCACAGAACCTTCTGGAAGCAGGCAGACTGCCTGGGCTGTCTTGGGAGCTCCGGTCTGTTACAGTAGTTAGTTACTGTCACCGTGATCACCATTACCTCACCAGCACTGTTACTGCTGCCACATTGTTTCTTCAGACCAGAGGTTCCCACAAACTATCATGCCAATTAGATAGACCTGAGCTAGCGGATTCCAAAACCAGTGTTTTCACATAAATCGACCCCATAAACCACTGAACAGGTGTCTACAATGACAAATGTTCCGCTGATCACAAAGCCTTCAAGGAGAGTCCCTGGGTGGGACAGGGTTCCGAAAGTCCAGAGAACAGGACTCAGCCCCTGGCCAACAACCTGTTCCCAGAGCTGTGAAACAGCCCGCAGTCTCCCTCATGGCTGTTAGTGCATAGACGCCATGGCTGCTCTGAGGACCGTGTGAATACTGGACGTTTCTGGGCTTCAGGAGAGTCCGTGCTTGTTCTGATAGCTGGAGTCCCCAGATCTGAAAAAGGGGGCCCAAGTCCATCTCAGAGAACGTCCGATGTTATCTTGTGGTCTCAGAAATCCTCCTCGACTTGGCTTCTGTTCCCAGAAGACAGAAGCAGGGACTAGGATCCAGGCACCCACAGTTTCCTGGGTGGTTTCCGAAGAGGGAATCAGTGCGGCAGGATAGGGCAGAAGAAAGTAGACAATGAGAGATTTCTGCTAGAGATTAGCTTCGGAATAAATCCCACTAACCGCATTCCATCTTGAAGGACGAGGGATGGCCTTTTGTAACTCAGGTCAGTCACCTATTGGCTATGAGATCACCTGCAGGCCCCAGGGACACAATGTACCCGAGGAGGTGGCTCCGTGGGCTGAACAAAAATCTCCGGAGAAGGGGCAGCTGTGAGTCACTAGCAGCACAGGTGTGGGGTGGGGACGTACCATCTTGCCCTCCCAAACCCGCCTGAGGCCCTGGACGCTACCTGGTACCCTCCTGTTACCCTCCACAAACAGTTTAGTACTCAGGCAAGTCCCCTCGTTCGCTCACGTTCCCCCTTTCTCATCCTTTATCGATAGGGAATTAATTCTCAAGGTGATGACCCCTGACCACCAGCAAGAGTCACCCAAGAACATATGAGAAGCACAGGTTTTAGGTCCCTCCCAGACCCACTGAACTAACAATGCTGGGGGCAAGAACAGCAATCTTGGTTCTAAAAAGCCTTCCAGGGGCCCCTGGGTGGCTCAGTGGATTAAGCCGCTGCCTTCAGCTCAGGTCATGATTTCAGGGTCCTGGGAGCAAGCCCCGCATCGGGCTCTCTGCTCAGCGGGGAGCCTGCTTCCTCCTCTCTCTCTGTCTGCCTCTCTGCCTACTTGTGATCTCTGTCTGTCAAATAAATAAATAAAATCTTTAAAAAAATAAAATAAAAAGCCTTCCAGGAGGTCCTAGGACATGCTAACGTCTGAAGACCAGTGCCCTGGGGAATGGAGGTATGCAGAAAATATTGTCATTGCCATTGTCACTGGGTGAATGAGGGCAGATTTCCCTGTGCTCTCTGCGGTTACTGGCTTCTCCGCCCAGCCTCGGCCTCACTCCGCCCCCCTCTCGGCCAGCAGGTGTTCCTAGGACCCAGGGTTGGCACGGACAATTTGGCCATCCACTTGGCTTTCAGTGGCCTCAGTCTCTGACCTTTGTGTTTTCCACCTGGGTCCAAATTCAAGGTGTTTTATTTGGCAGACTTTCTCCTCAACCGGAATTTGGTCAGGCTCCTCTGATCCCCCTTCTCAACCAGGCCTGGACCTCGGCCAGCCTTTACCAAGACTCCTCCTGAGCCAGTGCACCCTTCTGCCCTTGGTATGTCATCTTCATGGTGTTCTGTCCACTCCCCTCTCTCTGCCTGTGGCTGTAAGTCCCCACGTGTCCCTGCTGTATTCAGAGATGAGATCAGTCTGGTTCCCCTGCTGCCATTCCTGGTCTCTGTTGCAATAACCTTAAATAAAGTCTTCTTTACTGTTTTAACAAGTCAAAACAATCTCCCTTTAGCATGTCTTCCCAAAGACTCCGGCGTACAATGTGGTTTGGAGGCAAAGGGAAGTCTGATTTTCTCTTCTCCCTTCACCACCCCTCCGGTCCACTCATCCATCTGACTACAGAGCTTTCTCTCGCCCTTTCAAGTGTCAGGTCAGAAACGTTATTTTCTTTGGATCTGGGACTTTTCCTGATAGAGATTCTGCCCCCTTAGATAGTAAGCCAGTAGATAGTAAGCTGGTGGATAGTAAGCTTTATGAGACAAAGGGAAGAATTCATAAGACGTGCAAAGTACAGATGATTAATGAGCAAATTGATGGTGAGATGGGAAAAATACACAAATTGTGTTAAATAGAGATACTAAGGACATTAGTACCTTGGAAAATACATTAAAGACAGATGGAATCAAGCATTATATGCTCGAGCAAGCAGGTGAGTGTTACTTAGAAAGGTGCGTGGTAATCCAAAGTCAGTGACATTCAGCAGGGCAATTTTTCTGTTCCCTTATTAGGGAAAACTGAATTTCAAACTGTGACTTCCCACCAAAGAGGGGAAAATCACTTATGACTTTAATAGTCTACTTAAAATTCTAATATAAAATTAAATAAAATACATTTTAACCAGTCACTATGTTCTAAGAGTTCCAAGGGTCTCTGGCCTTCAACATCGAGTCCTAATTTGCAGTTCGGGGAGAATCCATGCCCTCTGTCTGCCACCACGTCCTCCTGACCTTAGCTGTTTATGCCGGTACAGTTTGGCAAACCGTATCTCCAAACCCTAGGCAAAATGTGAACTAACTTTAAACTCTCTATTTCTACTTCTCCTCTCTCAGTGGAAGAGAGAATGGGTAGTTGATGTGCACCTGACATTAGCTACCCAGAGTAGACGGCCCAGGGAAAAAAGCCTGTGTCAGGTGCTCCCTAATGGGATTTTTTTTTTAAAGATTTTTTTTTTTAATTTATTTGACAGATCACAAGTAGGCAGAGAAGCAGGCAGAGAGAGAGAGGAGGAGGCAGGCTCCCTGCTGAGCAGAGAGCCCGATGTGAGGCTTGATCCCAGGGGGATCACCACCCCAGCCAAAGGCAGAGGCTTTAACCACTGAGCCACCCAGGTGCCCCCATCCTGTGTTTTAAGAGGTTCCCTCAGGGCGGGGACAGAAATAGCACAAATGTGAGGGTGAAAGTCTTACCATGGAGTTTTGGGTCCCATGGGGCTGTGGCTCACTCTGCCCTTTACAGCTCCACCAATCAGGCCACCCAATATCTACAACTCCCTCTATGCAAAAAAGGAACAAACTTGGAACACTATATGCCACCAATTAAGATTGTCTTTCTCAATTTTTTGGTCAAATTCAACTATCCTATACGGTAAGCTTGATCCAGAATTTTCTGTCCAGTCAAAAACTCAGATTGCTATCTATTTAGACTATAAGCTTCTCTAGAAACAAATATCAGATTACAACTAGAGTTTTATCTTTGGACTAGCTAGCTTATCGATAGGTTAAAGGAATTTCTAGTAAAAACTCTTAATCACATCAAATTATGATTTTCAGTAGTACGTTCCACTTAGAATGCCGAGACTGCCACCATTAGATAGGAAAGGGTTCCTGCTTGAGCTTAAACAGCAGACACTTGATGGATACGTGTGTGAGGAGGGAACGAATGATGGAAAGTCATCTAGAGTGAGTCCCCAGGTTCCGGACTGTGGTGCTGACAAGGAGAAAAGCCACAAGAGGAAGGACTGGGTGAGTTCAAGGTGGAAATGTCTTATCAGCAGCTGTGTATAATCCTGTGCAGTGCTAAAGAGGTCTGTGTGAGAAGGATACTTAGAAGTTATCAGCCTATGGTGGATAGTCTGAAGATGTGGGTTATGGAATCACAGGAATATTCTCTCAGACAAAGGTAGGACAATGAAAGATGAAACCTAGAAAATATCAAGTAAAAGGGTGATTCTCTAGGTGCCTGCCTGGCTCAGTCAGTGGAGCGTTACTCTTGGTCTAGGGGTTGGGAGTTCCAGCCTTACCTTGGGTGTAGAGAATACTTAAATAAAATCTTAAAAAAAAAAAAAAAAAAGAGTGGGGGCGCCTGGGTGACTCCATTGGTTAAGCATGGAACTCTGGGTCTGGGTTCAGGTCATGCTTCCGTGCCCGCCATGGGGCGCCCCACTCAGTGCGCAGCCTGCTTGACATTCCTTCTCTCTCCGCTCCCCGCCTGCTTACGCACAGGCATGGTCTCTCTCTTTCTAAAAACGAACTAAATAAATAGAATCGCTCTACAAAAGTAAAATCCTAACCTTTGGGACTCCAAATCGTGACCAAAGATAGGACCACAAAGGGGATATAGGGGAAGAGCTTGGGTTCGAGTTTGTTTTCTTAACCAGGTCTCCATTATCCCTAATTTATTGTGACAGAGACATCTTGGCCTCCGCTAAGCCATCAGCTCCCCAGGAGGCAAAGGACCGCGGCGGGAGACCGGAAGGGCTGTCCCTAGACCGCTCTGTGGCTTTTGCACGAACTGACCGGCGTTGGGTGGGATTCGAATCTGCCTGAGACTAGAGACTGGAGCCCTCACCCAGCGCTCTGGGCCGCTAACGCCCATGAGCTCAAAAGGGGGGGGGGGGGGAGGAAGGAAGAGGAAGAGGGAGGAGGAGGAAGAAGAAGAAAGAAAGAAAAAACCCCGCAAATTCCTTCGGAGCTCTTGCAGTGTTGCGGAGACACAAAGGCCAAACGCGGAAGGAGTTTGCGCGCGTCCAGACCGCCTTTCCCCGGGGCCTCCCAGCGGCAGCCGTGAGAGTCAGACTCGTGTGCTTGGACCTGCGCTTGACCCCACCAAGTGGACACCACGTGCCGGTCCCACCCGACGCCCGCCCGGAGCGGAGTGACCCGCACGGACGGAGACCACAGCTCTGTCCTGCAGCCCGAGGGTCCCCTGCCGGCCGCGCCGCGGAGCACACAGGTGGGCAGCGCGGGAGAGCCCGCGAGTACGGTCGGCCGCGCGCTGGGTGAGTCCCCGGCTCCAGCCCAGCTCCGGGCTCCCGGCGCCCCGCCTCAACCCGCCTCGCCCCGTCGCCCGCTCACGCCCCGCACCCCGCCACCCCGCGCCTGCGGGCGTCCGGCCCGCAGACCCCCCGAGTCCAGGCCCCTCCCACCCCGGGCCAGACACCGCCCCTCCCGCCGGCGCGCCGTGCGACCGGCTTCGCTGCGCCACGCAAGCAGCGCCCGCGGTGCGACCTCGGGAAGGGGGTGTGGGTCTGCGGCCTCGGGGACCGGGTGAGGGTCATTGCTGGCGGTGCGACCTCGGGGAGGGGCTGCAGTCACCACGGGGGTGAGACTTCGGGGAGGGGGTGCGGGTCACGGGAGGGGGTACGACCTCGGGGGGGTGTGGGTCACCGCGGGGGAGGCGACCTCGGGGAAGGTTTGCCGGTCACCGCGGGAGGGGTGCGACCTCCCGGGCGCGCGGGTCCCCGGGGGTGTGCGGCCGGGGGTGGAGCGAGAGACCTTCCATCCTTCGCGAGCTCGGGTGCGGAACCGTCCGGGTCTGAAAACCGAGCCCGAGGGGAGCAGACGTGGGCGAGGGGCGGGAAACCAGCCGCAAATGGCTCTTTGGCGTCGCTGGATGTTTCCAAGGTTCCCGCGTGCCCCGCCGCCCAGGCCACCCCCGCGCTTGTCCTGAGAGGCTCCCCCGGGGCAGCTGCTCCCGCGAGGGCCGGGCGGACTCCCGCTGGGGGCTCCGCGCCCGGACGGCGCCCTCGGGCCGCGCAGACCTGGAGCTTTCGGCGCCTCTTCCCCTCACGGGGCTGCGCGGGACCGGCCCTTCACGCCGAGCCCGGACGTGCTCTTTAAATCACAGGTTTTCCTTCTAGGCCTTTTCCACCCGCGGCACAGCCTCGACTTCCCGTTGCGCTTTTCCTCGGATGAGAGCAAAGTGCTGTCCGCCGCGGACGGCGCCCCAGACGTCGCCTCCCGCCCGTCCTGCGCCCGGCGCGCCCCTCGGAAAGGAAGCGGCTCCCGGCAGGCAGCGAGTTTCGGGAACCGCCGGAGCCTCCGGAGCGTAGGTTCCCTTTTCCACCGAGTCCAAGCGCAGTGAGGCCGCTCCAGCCGCGCGCGCCTCGCAGGTGGCTCTATGGCTTAGCTGGTTAAAGCGCCTGTCTCGTAAACAGGAGATCCTGGGTTCGACTCCCAGTAGGGCCTGGCGTTTTCTCGGGAGCTCTCGCCCCGGAAACCATTTTACGTGGGCGCAATCCCTTGCCTCAGACCCCCTGATCCGCAACGATTCTCTCCAAACGCACCGCCGCGCCGCCCAGGCGCGTGTCTTAGGAGCCGTTCGGCTGCCGCTTCTCTAGTTCCTTCCTCCTGAAAAGAAGTCGATTCTAACGCGCCAACAATTCAACAATTCAGATGCAAACCGCGGCCCAAGAACCGGGCCTGTGACCTGAGCCGCCGTCCCCTCGCGCACACGTTCTACGTTACCGGGTTTCGAGCGCCCACAGCCTGCTACAGAGTAAAGCACGCGGCGTGCGGGCATGTGTAACCTCCCTAGGTTCCAGCAGTCTCCGGCTCTGGAATGATTTCACACAGTAGGAGAAATTAATGAATGCTGAAGCCACGATTCCCCACAAAAAAGAAAGATATTTGCCGGGGCATGCTTCCCATTTTGAGGAAAAGGAAAAGTAATTATGATCCCTTGTTAGTCCTCCAAAGGAAACTTTAGGAATAATGATCAGCTGGAAGTAGTATGTCCTGGACACAGTCCCAGTGAGATGACAAAGTTGCTGTGGGAAAAGAGCAGGTCGGAGAATTATTTTTTTTTAACTTAATTTTTTTTTCATTATGTTGAGTTAGCCAACATATAGTACATCTTTAGTTTTTGATGTAGTGTTCAACAAGTCACCATTTGCGTATAACACCTGGTGTTCATCACACGTGCCCTCCTGAATACCCATCACCTGGTTACCCCCCACCCCAACCCACTCCCCTCTGTAACCCGCACTTTGGTCCCTGCAATCCAGAGTCTTATGGTTTCTCTCTCTCTCTCTCTCTGATTTCTTCCCACTCAGTTTCCCCTCCCTTCCCCTATTCCTTATGTTCCACGTATGAGTGAAACCATGTGATGATTGTTTTTTTCTGCTTGACTTATTTCACTCAGCATAATCCTCTCCGGTTCCATCTGTGTCAATGCAAAGGGTGGGGATTCGTCCTCTCTGATGGTTGAGGAATGTTCCATTGTATGACCCACACCTTCTTTATCCATTCGTCTGTTAAGGGACATCTGGTCTCCTTCCATAGTTTGGCTCTTGTGGACATTGCTGCTGTGAATATTGGGGTACAGGTACCCCCTTCTGATCAGTATATTTGTATCTTTTTTTTTTTTTTTACAGAAGATTTTATTTATTTACTTGACAGAGAGAGATCACAAGTAGACAGAGAGGCAGGCAGAGAGAGAGAGGGAAGCAGGCTCTCTGCCAAGCAGAGAGCCCGATGAGGGACTCGATCCCAGGACCCAATGCGGGACTCGATGCGGGACTCAATCCCAGGACCCTGAGATCATGACCTGAGCCGAAGGCAGCGGCTTAACCCACTGAGCCACCCAGGCACCCAGTATATTTGTGTCTTTGGGGTAAATACCCAGTAGTGCAATTGGTGGGTCATAGGGTAGCTCTATTTTCAATGTCTTGAGGAACCTCCACACTTTTAGGTTGGAGAATTCTGCCAGTTACCAGGGTGGCTTAGTTTCAGCCCTGGGGATTTATAGAACCTCAGTGCCTTCTTGTCTCCCATCCTTCCATCCATTAATCCAGCAACACTCACCGCTGATCTCTTATATGGCGGGCTTGCTTGCTTCCCTTTTCCCCGTCCCCTCCTTTCTGTTTAGTTGCAAGGTTTTTTCCGCTCGTGATGAGAACTTTTAAGATTCACCCTCTTAGCTACTCTCAAATATATAAAACAGTACTGTTAAGTGTGGTCACCATGGTGTATGTGACATCCCCAGGACATATTTATCTCATAACTGGAAGTTTATACCTTTTGTCCGCCTTTATGCACTTCGCCCCATCCCCTGTCCGCAGCTCTGGTAAACGCCCAGGCATATTTCCAAGAGCAGGAAATACAGCAGTGAACCCAGCTAACAGAAATCATTGCCGTCCTGGATCGTACATTCCCCTAGCGTGACACAGAAAATAAAGACATGAATATGCAAAATCATAAGTATATGAGATACTGATGAAGTCTATGGAGAAAGTTAAGCAAGAAGATAATAAAGGGAGTATGTAGGATGGGGCAGGGTCATCAGAGAACGTTATCCTGTCTCTTGGAGAATATCATGGGCAAACGTTTCAAAATTGTTTTTTTAATATTTTAATAAGACATAGTCATGAAGTGGCTACTGTATTACTCTAAGGACCATACACAGCAGGACTAAACAATCAGCAAAGTGTTCCCCAGCTATGCCCAGACCTCGCCTCTGTTCGTTTTGATTAGGACGTCATTGACCTGGGTCACGGTCTGTGTTCAACCTCAGCAGCTCCACCGGACAGCCAGGGGACTTCTGGCAAATTGCTTCAGCTCAATGGGCATCACTGTCATCAAATGAGAGACAGAAATTGCAATAGGTGTGCCTGATAGTTTACAGGGGCGCACAACATATTTTACAAGGGTGTCTGGCACATAAATGAGCAATCAGTAAGATCTACTCTCATGCTGCCTATTATTATTACTGTTGTTGTTGTTGTTAATTGACTGGGTGTCAGGTGTTTAACCACTGCCATAGCCCTCTGAGGTATTGTCCTAAATTTATAGACCAAGGTTCCAAGCACGTTGTGGGTTGAATTGTGTTCCCCAAAATATAGGTTGAAGTCCTAACCACTAGTACCTGTGAATGTGACCTTATTTGAAGATAGGGCTTTTGCAGATGTAATCAATTCATGATGAGGTCATAACAGATTAGGGTGGGCCATAATCCAGGGACTGGTGTCTTTGGAAGAGGACAGAAAAGGAGTTTTGGACTCAGTGACTCAGACACACCGGGAAGAAGGCCGTGTGAAGACAGAGGCAGAGTTGTCTGTTATTTGACCACAAAGGAGCACCAAGGATTGTCAGAACCCTCAGCAGCTGGAAGAGGCACAGAAGTGTTTTTCCTTAGAACCTTAAGAGCAAGCATGGCCCTGCCCACAGCGTGATTTTAAACTCTGACCTCCAGAACGATGAGAGAATAATTTTCTGTTGTTTTACGTCACCCAGTTTGTACTAATTTGTTATGACAGCTCTAGGAAACTGATACAAAGCATTGAAACAAAATGAATGGTTTATATTAGCAAAGAAATAAAATCTATAATGTCTCCTAAATTAATAGATAATCCATGGGACATTCACACTTCACTTTAAATTTTCAGAGTATCTTCCACTTACCTAGTTGTCTTACAGTAATACAGTTTCTTCCCCCTTTCTGGGTTTTGTTTTTTTTTTTTTTTTTTTTTCAGGACTCCACACCCATCCTCCCAATGGTTTATCCATGTGACCTTTTCCATTGACTTGACCTTGACTATTTAGAGACATCTCATAGAATAGATGAGCACTCCATTATCAGCTACACCAATAACTAAGGAATGGGAGGGATAGGCAGAAAACTCCAAACCCCTTAACTCAGTGACCACTCTGCTTTGTTATGAATACTCAAGACCCCCCTTTTCCAAGGGTCAGGCTAAGGCAGACTTTATCCAAGGCTACATCTTTGTGTTGCTGTTTCCTGTCCCGCCTTCTGAGGATCACTCCCCCCATAAGTTACATACTCCTGTAGCTCTGTCTGAGAGTATGATATAAGGACCTAAGAAACTTGCTCTGGAATTTTTTTTTTTTTTTTACTAATCCTTCATATTTGATCAATTGAACAAAGTTGTCCTATGGAAAAATTCAACCCAAAGTTTTAGATCTGAGGAGGGCATTCACATTGTGTACCAGATCCTGATAATGAGACCTTTTGAAAAGCCAAGGTTTTGGCATAGAACAGGAGGAGTATTAAGAAAATTGGTGGCTGACTGACCTTTATTGTTGCATCATTATAATTCTGTCTACAAATGAGAAAGGAATCAACAATCTTGAGAAAATATTAATAGAAGCTTCCAAAACTGAAATTCAAAGAGGAAAAAAAGTGAATGAAAAAGAACAGAATACCCAAGAAATATGGGGAAATCACAAAGGGTATAACATATGCTTAATGGGAAATAAGGAGATGAAAGAGAAAAGGGAACTGAGGAAATATTTGAAGCAATAGTTATTGAGAATTTCCCAAACTAATGATAGAAGCAAAGCACATTTCCAGGAAGCTCAGAGAACACCCAGCATGAGTGGAGCGAAATATTTAAAGTGTTAATAGAAAAGAACTACCCTAATTATGTGCCCAGTGAAGTTATCCTTCAAAAGTTAAGGTGCAATAAGGTCTTCCTCAAAAAAAAAATTTCTTGTGAGGTCATTTGTAGCCAGTAAAAATTTTAAAAACACAATATCTTTCATGAATATGTATGTAAAAATCCTCAACAAAATATTAGCCAATTGAATCTAGCAATGTGTAAAAAGAATTATACACCTAACCAATTGGGATTTATTCCTGGTGTGCAAAGCTGGTTCAATTTTGAAAAATCAATTAAGGCAATCCATCAGACCAACAGGCTAAAGACAAGAATCACATGATCATCTTAATAGATGCAGAGAAAGCATTTGACAAAACCCAATACCCATTCATAATAAAAAGCTCTTAGCAAACTAGGAATAGAGGGGAATTCCTCAGCTTAATAAAGAGCATCTACAAGAAACCTACTACTAACATTATTGACGAGGAACTAAGATCTAAGATGCTTTCCTGCTCATATCAGGAACAAGGCAAGGATGCCAACTCTCACTGCTCTTATTCAACATCATCCTGGAAATCCTAGCTACTGCCGTAAGATAGTAAAGGAAATAAAAGGTATACAAAGAAATAAAATTGTCTTTGTTCATACCTGATATGATTATCTACATAGAAATCCCAAAGTGCCAAAAAGAAAAACTCATGAAACTAATAATCAAACTATGGAAAGGATAAAGGATACAAAGTTAATATACAAAAATCAATTGTGTCTTATATACCAGCAATGAACAAGTGGAATTTGAAGTTAAAAACACAATATCATTTATATCTCCAGTGAAAAAAAGAGATAAATCTTATGTATAAACCCAACAAAATATGTACGGGATAGATGAGGTAAATTATAAAACTCTGATGTAAGAAAGAAAAGATCTAAATAAATAGATATTTCATATAAATGGATAAAATGCCTCAATATTATCAAGATGTCAGTTCCTCCCAGCTTGATCTATAGATTCAGTGCAACCCAATCAGAATTACAGAAAGTTGTTCACAAATATTCACAAAATGATACTAAAGCTTATATGTAGACACAAAAGACTCAGAATAAACAGCACAAAACTGAAGAACAAAGTCAGAGGACTGTCACTATCTGAGCGCAGATTTACCCTAAAGTAACAATAATAAAGACAGTGTGGTGTTGGTTTAAAAAAAAGAAAGATAGATAAACAGATCAATGGAGCAGAAGAGAGCCCAGAGAGAGACCCACACATTCAACAGTTTGTTGAGCAAAGGCGGGTCAAGAAGCAGGCACAGTCCTTCAACAAGTGTTCCTGGAACCAATGGATGTCCACGTGCAAAAGAAAAAAAACAGACAGGCAAAGAATCTAGACACAGGCCTTAGCCCTGTATAAAACTACACTAAAAATGGATCCTAGACCTATATTAAAATATAAAACTATGACATTCCGGAAAATAACACAGAGGAAAACATAGGTGACTCTGGGTTTACTGGTAACTTCTTAGACACAACACCAAAAACACGATTCATGGCAGGAAAACCTGATAAGCTAGAGTTCAGGAGAATTTAGAATTTCTGTTCTGCAAGACACGACTAAGAAAATGAGAAGACACGCCACAGACTGGGAGAACATATTTGCAAAAGACATATCTGAGAAAGGACGGCT
>NC_081561.1:25701230-25719181 GCF_022355385.1 Mustela nigripes | reverse complement strand
AGCCGTCCTTTCTCAGATATGTCTTTTGCAAATATGTTCTCCCAGTCTGTGGCGTGTCTTCTCATTTTCTTAGTCGTGTCTTGCAGGACAGAAATTCTAAATTCTCCTGAACTCTTGCTTATCAGGTTTTCCTGCCATGAATCGTGTTTTTGGTGTTGTGTCTAAGAAGTTACCACTAAACCCAAAGTCACCTATGTTTTCCTCTGCGTTACTTTCTAGGATTTTATGGTTTTACATTTTAATATAGATCTAGGATCCATTTTGAGTGTAATTTTGTACAGGGTGTATGTATGATCTAGGGTGCCGGAGTGGTTCAGCCAGTTAAGCATCTGCCTTCAGCTCAGGTCATGACCCTAGGGCCCTGGGATTCAGTCCCACATGGGGCTCTCAGCTCAGCCCGGAGTCTGCTTCTGCCTCTGCTACTCCCCCTGCTGTGCATTCTTGGCAATGGAATGCTCTCTCGCGCGCGCGGTCAAATAAAGCAAAATCTTTTTTTAAATAGGCAAGAGTAGGCGCTCCTGGGTGGCTCAGTTGTTAAGTGTCTTCCTTCATTCAGGTCATGAACCTGGGGTCCCTGGATCGAGCCCCGCAGGCTTCCTGCTCATCTGGGAGTCTGCTTCTCTCTCTCCCACTCGGTGTGCTTGTGCTTTCTCTCTCTCTTTTTGTCAGAGAAATAAAATCATTTTTTTTTTTTTTTTAAGGCAGCGGTATCAGGTCTGTGTCTAGGTTCTTTGCGCTTTGGTTTCCGCGTGCGCACACGCAGTGGTTGGGCGCGGGGGGTCCGAGAGTCGGCTCCGTGCCCCGCCTTTGCTCAGCGGCCAGTTCACTGTGCGGGTCTCTCTCTGGGCGCTCTATTCTGTTCCACTGAGCGGTGTTTGTTTGTTTGTTTGTTTGTTTGTTTGTTTGTTTTAAACCACCACCTCACTGCCTTTATTACTGCGCTTTATGGTAAATCTGCGGTCGAGTAGGGACGTCCTCCAACTTTGTTTCTCAGTTTCGTGCGGTTCGTTCAGAGTCACTGTGTCTGCACGGAGCCGCCTGTGAGTGTCCGCGGAATGGCTGCGTTCCGGTTCGGTCGCACTCTGTCGAGTCTCCGGTGTGCGGTTGGCTGCGGGCTGGTGGAGGGCCGGGAGCTGTGTCCGGCTCTGCAGGAGCAAGTCAGAGGGGACCCCACCCATCCCCCCACCCATCCCCGCGTCCTCCCCACCCGAGCTGGAGCGCCGCTGGAGTCCCCGTTGTGCGTGCGGACGTATGTGTGAGAGAGACGGAGGGACACGGTCCCACAGCTTAGGGCGGGGATCCGTTTGAATTTGGCGAGGGTCTTCGCGTCCTCCCGGGAGGAGAGGACAGGTCCCGGCAGCCCCAAGCCCACAGCGCGGTCTGGGCGGGTCCCGGGGGTCTCCTCCCGCCGCCAGTCCCGCCCGGCGGCCCCGACCCCTCCGCGCGCCACCTGTGGCTGGGATTAAGGGGCCACCTGTGGACCCTCAGACCCCCGAGTCCCAGGCCCCTCCCGCCGGCGAACGGCGCGATCGGGTGTCCCCCGCAAGCCCCGCTCTTTGCGCCTTGGGTACGACCTGGTGGAGGTGATTCGGGTCACGGCGTGGGGTGCGGCCTCGGGGAAGGGGTGCGGGCCACCCAGGAGGGCAGCGACCTCAGAGGATGGTGTTAGAGGGGAGGAGGCGTCACCTCCGGGAGCTGATGGCGCGTTGCCCTCGATGTGAAGCCTTGGTGGTGCCCGAGTGGGCAGGGCAGTGGTCCGCAGGGACGATATAGCTCCCCTCCCTAAGAGGGTCGTATCTGGACCCAGGAAACCCCTTGGGGTGGACGTGCCGGGCCCCCTCCCCCTCATCCGCCTCATCCTCCCGCCCCCGGCCCCCAGCCCTCCACTGCGGGTGTGACACTGCGGCGTGACTGACTCCGCGGAGGTCCGCACCCCGCACCCTCTTCTCGGCCCCCGACCCCCGGCCGAGTCACTGCTTGTGGGGCGGAAGTGCGCCCCAATCCCGCGGCCCCAGAGTCTTGCCCGAAGCCCCCTTTTGCGAGCCCGTAGCTTCGGACATGGGAGAGCCGCGCCCGCGTTCCGAGGGACGGGCGCAACCCCAGCGCGGCGAGCTCCGGGAGGACTTCATCCCAGCCGGGGACGGAAAGTGCGTGGCCTTGACTGTCCCTGAGGGTTATTCTTGGCTGAGTCAAGTGCCGGGAGCCCCAACACGCAAGTGGCGCCAATGGGGCTCCTGCTCAAGGAACTAAACGACGTTTGGGGGTTCGTGCGCTTTCTCGCAGGAACCGGCTCTGTGCGCGCTCCGGCGACTGTACTTCATCGAACAGCAAGGACAGACCTGGCACTACCGCAGACGCATGTGTGAGCTCCATGGCTTAGCTGGTTAAAGCGCCTGTCTTGTAAACAGGAGATCCTGGGTTCGACTCCCAGTGGGGCCTAGGCTTTTCCTCTTCTCCGAAAGCTGCTTCCCCCCACTAACCCCTTCTGCTCCTTATATAAATTCTGATCCAATCACTCCGAAGCAGTTGTGACTGCAAAACTCTCACTTTGAAGGAAAAGGGGTGTGTTTCTTTATGAGAACTGACAGAGGGGGAAACAGAAAGGAAAAGGACTTCCTGTGGATCCAGAGCTGAGAAATCCAGAAATCAGTAACTTCCTTTGTGATAACTTTGCTGAAGCTCCTCCCTGTCCTCACTTTTTGGAGGAGGGATAGAGGAAGACCAAGAAAAATGTTCCCAACGCTGAAAGCCTTTTTCTGAATTCCCATATAATTAATTAGTGATTTGAGAGAATCCAGCATGTTATGATTTATATATGGTTTTCCAAATACTACTAAATTATGAAATAGTAGTGTATAGTTTCTTATAGGTCTTCAGTCTTCAAAGAAGGGTTTTAGTCCCCAAGGAACTAAATAAGTTAGCCCCACTGGAAACTGAATTTTAATTCTGCAGTTAAAAGCATAGAATGATCCTATAATGCAGTGATTCCTAAGCTGGGTGTGCATTTAAATCACCTAGGGAGCTTGTTAAAATACAGTGTCTTGGGACTCATCCCCAGAAGTTTTAATTCTGGTTTGCTGAAGGACCCAGAAATGCATACTTTTAGCAAGTACTCTAAGTGATTTTGAAGCAAGTGAATTACCTTTGCAGAACTCCCCATTACAGACATAGCTGAACGAAAAGTGAGGTCAACAAATGCCCTTTGCACTTTTGTACTGATTCAGAAACATCTGCGTACCCTCCTATCATCAAATTAGAATTATTGGAAGTCTACAATATCCCAGGTGTTTGCAGATACACTCTCACTTAATCAACCCTGTCAAATATGCCTAATAATCAGCTCTTTGAAGATGAGGAAACAGGCTCAGTAATGTAATCAGACAGAGAGTAAGGTCAGAGCTCAATGTCAAACCCAAGCCTGTCTGTCTGATTGTAGAACCATGCCTTTCTTATGATACCTGTCTTCTGTTTTTACTAGGGTCAAGAATGAAGGCTTTGGCCACAGAGTCAAACAAAATTAAGCAACTTAGACTGATCTCAAACCTTAGTCTTATGGGTTTGGGGGCCTGAGATAACTTTGTTTTCCGTGAGAAAGTACTTGCCCAGAGAACACCTGACTCGTGTTTGAATCCTGGAAGAGGAAAATGTAAAATGAATCTTTGGAAATCTATGGAAAAAGTTCTCCATGAAGAATGAACAGGCCAAATGAACAAACTGAATTGTTCTTCTCTCTCTCCTGGGCTCTCTCTGCTTTTGCCTGGGACATCCTCTCCTCATTCCCTGATACTTTTGATAGAAACACAGTGTATCAGTCAGCCAGGGCTGCTGTAACAGAATATCACAAACCAGGTGGCTTACACAACAAGATCATCTTCTTACAGTTCTGGAGGCCAGAGGTCTAAGATAAAGGTGCGTTCAGAGCTGTTTTCCTGGTGAGGCCTTTCCTCTGCCTTGTAGGCCTCCACCTTCCTGCTGTGTCTACACGTGGCCTTTCAAGGAGAGAGAGACAGTGAGACAGCTCTGGTATCTCTTTCTCTTCCTATAAGCTCACCAGTCTTACTAAGTAAGGGCACTGACCTTAGGACCTCATTTAACCTTAATTCCTTAAAAGTCCTATCACAAAATATAGTCACGTTAAGGGTAAAGGGCTTCAACATAGGGGTTGAAAGGGGGAACACAATTCAATCCGTAACAGGCAGGAGAGGGAGAATTGCACGACTCAGCTCTGAGTGACTGCTTCATCAGGACAGCATCTAATTAGCTAAGTGCCACCTGAAGAGGCAGCTTTGTGGATGTGCAGAAAGTGTTGAGATAAAAGCATTGTCACAGAGTTAGTAAGGCTTTGGACTTTAAAGCGCTTTTTTTTTTTTTTTTAAGATTTTATGTATTTGTCAGAGACAGCACAAGCCGGGGGAGCGGCGGGCAGAGGGAGAGACAGGCTTCTGCCTAGCAAGGAACCCGATGCGGGACTTGATTCCAGAAGCCTGGGAGACACCCAACTGACTGAGCCACACAGGCATCCTACTTTCAAAGCACTTTTTAAATTATTTTAAATCTGCATGTATTAACCTATCATCATCACCAATGGAGTATTTGTTTGGTTTCTGAAAACTGTTGGTGTAAATCCTACTCTCTCTTGCTGTTAAGATGGGATTAATGAAGGGCGCCTGGGTGGCTCAGTGGGTTAAGCCTCTGCCTTCGGCTCAGGTCATGATCTCAGGGTCCTGGGATCGAGCCCCACATCGGGTTCTCTGCTCAGTGGGGAGCCTGCTTCCTCCTCTCTCTGCTTCCTCCTCTCTCTGCTTCCTCCTCTCTCTGCTTCCTCCTCTCTCTGCTTGCCTCTCTGCCTTCTTGCGATCTCTCTCTGTCAAATAAATAAATAAAATGTTAAAAAAAAAAGATGGGCTTAATGGGTGGAAAGACTGATGTAATCTATCATCATAACTGGAACTTCAAGTGAGAGATGGACACTGTTTCTCCAGGGAGTTTCATTTACCAATGACAGCCCCTCCGGGACCACTGGCATAGTGGATGAGAACTGGTTTTGTCTGCCTTTGACACAGACTTGGAACCTATTTCTACAGAAGTACATTCATCCTACCTGCTGTCTCAAGACCCTTAGTGGCTCTTACTGGACCCCCAGCCAAATTGTACCTGCTTCCCCCTCTCAGACTTTTGGAATCCAACCCTTTTGCAAACTTTCTCCCAACTAAATGTCTATAGCTAATGACACCTGCTTGATACGAGTTCAGACGAGAAGAGGTGTGTTCTGCTGGTATCTCTTTCTATGCACCCCAGCCTAGATGGCACTGGGGTGGTTCAGTTTTATTTGGTTCCGAGACAGAAAATGAAGTTTCCGGATTCTGAACAAGATCAGGCAGGGTGAGATGACTCCATGAACTAAGTGACTTCTCATTGTGCCGGACCAAGAGCTGTCATTTGTTTACTTTAATTTCAGAATTATGTCCGAAAGTTCCTGCTACCTCGGAGACAGAGGAGAGAGAATAGGTCAAGTCACTAAAGACCGGTTCTCTAAAGGGCGATACCCTGAAGACAAATGGGAAGATCAAACGTTATGAACAATGACCAAGAAGCGGAAGCACTGAGGATTGGGGGGAGGTGCTGTGGGGTCTCGTTTTACTCTTCTCCATCTCAACTCAGATACATGAGCCTTCTGGCAAATGTAGCTTATTCTGTTCTCTCTTTTTGGAGAAGTGTTCCTTTGCCACTGCCTCTGCCTCAGTATCTGTCTCTGTCCCTGTCCTTGGTGCTTAAACAGCAACAACAAACCATCCTAACAATGAATTCAGGTAGTTACGTGACATTTTGTGATGGGGAAGTTGGTCAAGTAGACCTAGAGGTGTCTTGGGGAAGCAGGAATCCATCCTCTGGTGAGGAGGGACCCACAAGCCAAGCTTCACATTTACCTTTCTCAGGAGACCTTTTTTGGTTGAGTCACATATTCCTATCAATGTGCACATACATGCCCCTTCGGTTCACTGAATTTCCATTCTCTCGGCACCTCACGCACACCTGTCTCCTGACTTCCCAGCTGATGTTCTCAGCCTTTCTCCCTGGACTCCTGCAAATTTCCAGCCAACCCCCAGCTTCCAGTCTCCTGCTCTTTGATCCCTCATCCCGTGGCTGCAGTAAATGCTCTGAGTCCTGCCTCCATCACCTCACAGCCCTTCTGAAAGAATCTTCATTTGCTCAGACTTCTTAACCTTGTATTCAAGATCGTCCATGTTACTCAGGTTATCTTTACATCCTGGAGTTCCACTACCCCCCTGCATGTACCCTCTGCTGCAGTGATGATACTGCGTGCATCCGTCCGTCAAAGAATACGCACGTACCTCTCGGATGCCCTTTGCCATCACTTAGGGACACTAAGATCACCTTCCATTCCTCCTCACCTTCTTACCTCCGCAGCTGCTGTGAATAAGTTCAGGACCATTTCTTCCTTATTGTAATTGTACTTCATATACGCATTTCCCTCTCTGGAAGTCTTTGGGATCATTTTGTCCTGATTTATCTGAATTTCATGAACAATGCAACCACATGTGGGTCTTTTTCCTTTCGCTATGCTTGGATAGCTAGACACTCACGTCTTTTAGTTTGGGAATTTTTAAAGATAAGTTCATTGGCTGATCTCTTCCTCTGTATTTTCACATTCCTTCTAGGTAGAACTCTACCATTCACATCTGAATGTTGATGAGGGAGGAAGAACACTTATTTTCTAAGCTCTGCTTTTAATACAGTGGAAGAAGTTCCAGTGCATTCACCAGGCAGGAAATGTATGTGGGAATGTTTCCAGTTTATCTCAACTCTCTCCTTCATAGTTTTGAGAAAGAAAAAGGAATTTATCAGATTGGTAGACTTGAAATTTTTAATTAAAAAAATTGAAGTAGGGGCACCTGGGTGGCTTAGTGGGTTAAGCCTCTGCCTTCAGCTCGAGTCATGATCTCAGGGTCCTGGGATGGAGCCCCGAATTGGGCTCTCTGCTCAGCAGGGAGCCTGCTTCCCCCTCTCTCTGTCGGCCTCTCTGCCTACTTGTGATCTCTGTCTGTCAAATAAATAAATAAATAAAATCTTTTTTAAAAATTGAAGTATAACCTATAATATTGTTTTTTAAATTTTTTAAATTTATTTTTTAGAAGATTTATTTATTTATTTAAGAGAAGGAGCAGGGGGAGGGGTAGAGGGAGAGGGAGACAAGTAGACTTCCTGCTGAGAGGGAGGCCTCCTGTTGAGTGGGAGCCCCACGACCCAGGACCCTGAGATCATGACCGGGCTGAAATCAGCCGCTTTACTGACTGAGCCACCCAGGCACTCCTATTTTATATTTTTTTAATTGAAGTACAATTAATATATGGCACTAGGGGTGCCTTTATCTCTAAAAAATAAAAAAGTCTTTTAAAAACACATACAGTGTTAAATTAAGATTGGTTAGCTGCAAACGGAGCTGAGCATGCTGGACTCAGCCACTTTGTCTCTGGTTGAATGTAACCTGTCTTCAGGATTCATCCTGCTCCGCCTCGCCAGATGCTTGACCTGTGGGCACAGAGTCATCATGTGGTTCTGTGTGTGTGTGTGTGTGTCGGGGATGGGGGTGGGCGGGTCATCCATTTGTGCCAGTAACTGATGGGGTAAGTGCTCTCAGGGGTGAAGAAAAAGCAAGATGATTCGATTGCATGACATAGACGGTGATCTTCAAGCAGCTCTAACAACAATAATGCAAACACATTTTGATAATCTCTCTGGCATCTATGTCCATTTTTCATTTTGTTTTGAATTCATGAAGAGAACACTAGTGTTATTAGTCAAGTCCTCTAAAACCTGACAGGTCTCCTGATCTGATATGTTAATTTTTTTAATCTATTTTATTCCTTTCCTATATCTATATTTTTGTTCTACTTTCTAAGAATTTCCCACAACCTTTCAAAACTTTTATTTAATCTTTCCTTTATATCATATAATTTTCAACTACTATTTTATGTTCTCTAAATATACCCCCAATTTTCTAGTAATTGTTTGTGTTTCAAGGTTACAATATCTCTTTAATGTTACCTGAGGTGTTCTCCTCCTTCCATTGCCTCTTATATTTGAGTTATTCATATTTGCTTTTGTCTGTCTCTTAGAGTTAAAAGCTTTCCTCAGGTGTTTGGTTGTTCTGGTCCACTCATTTCACAGTGAGATACCGCAGTGCTGGTTGGTGGTTTTGTGGACACGAGGAGCTTGCTGATGGGTGATTTCCCTCTGAATTCCAGTTTCCTTTCCAGCTTCCAAAATACTTGACATTGCTTTTCTGTTGTCATTTTTCCTTCCCAACCTCTTTTCCTTTGTGAGATTATACCTTTGAAAAATTCTTTTACTGCCATTGTGGTAGACAAATGCCTTTGTTTTATGTATCATGTTTAACCTGAAATCCGTATCTGATGTTTGAGACGTAGTTCAGTAACACTCACCTTCATGATACCATCACCTTCTTGCTTCCTGCTTACAGATGATTTCTTCCACCTCCAAATTCTCTTCACCCTTTACCTGTACATCTAGGATGGCACTTAGCACATTTTTAGTGATTCTTAGTTATTTGTGTGCATGTAGAGAGATACCGGTGTATCATCTTCTTGGAATGGAGGATCTGGTTAGTTTTCCTGCCCTGCAGTGCCTAATATTGTGCCTTGTGCTTAGTAGGCATAAAAGTTACGTTAATTTATTGAGCGAATGCATAAATGACTGTAAGTGAATCAACCAAAATATGCTGATTTTAAATATTAAGGACATATGCTATGTCTTGAGAATTGTGGGTATGCTAATTTTCTTTAATATACATTTCCTCTTATGAAATATCTTGCTTCCATGAATAGTTTATAAGGTCTTTAAAGGAAGAAGGGTAATTGTTGGATCTTATGGTAGGAGTATGTTTAGTTTCGTAGGAAACTTCCAGACTGCCTTCCAAGGTGGCTGAACAATTTTGTGTTCCCATCAGCAATGAGTGGGAGGTCCTACCTCAGCACATCCTTGCCAGCATTTGGTGTCCTTGTTCTGAATTTTGGTCATTCTAATGGTCAGGAAGTGGAATCTCATCGTTGTTCTAATTTGCATTTTCATAATGATGTATGTCTTAGCCCACTTGGGCTGAAACCAAAATGCCCAAGACTGGGAAGTCCGAGATCATGGCACTGGCAGATGTGGTGTCTGGTAAGGAACCACTTTGTGGTTAACAGGTAGCACCTTCTAGCTGTAACCACCCAAGGTAAAAGGGAGGTCTGTAGGGTCTGGGTGTTCTCTTTTATTGTTAAGAGCACCAATCCCATATGAAAAGGCCCACCTTCATGATGTAAGGCCTCCCAAAGGCCCCCACCTCCTAACACCATCTCACTGGGAATTAGGTTTTAATGTATGAATTTGGTGAAGGGGAGAGAGATAAAACATTTAGTCTATAGCAACATATTATGTGGCCTGTCTTTACATGTGCTTATTTGACTCCTGTATTTATTCTTTAGTGAGCTAAGGTCTTTGGCCTGTTTTATTTATTTATTTTTATTGTGTTATGTTGTTCATCATAAAATACATCGTTTGTTTTTGGTGCAGTGTTCCAAGATTCATTGTTTATGGCCTGTTTTAAAATCAGGTTGTTTATTGTTGAATTTTAAGAGTTCTTTATGTATTTTGAATAATGGTCCTTTATTGGATATATTTTTTACAAATATTTGCTCCCAGTCTGTAGCTGATATTTTCATCTTCTTGATAGGTGCAGCATTGTCAAGCAAGTCAGCTTTATTAGACAAAAGAAATGCTCCTTGGCTAGAATGGGAGGCTGTGCGGTGGGGAACCATGAACCCTGGATGCCACATTTCTCCTCATTCCAATTCTCAGAGTCCCACTCTTTCCTCATCTAATAAGTCCCACTCTTTCCCCTGACTAATAAGAGATCTTCAGAAAATTTCAACCCACTTTCTGGTACCATTTTCTGTATTAGTCAAGGTCTTTTGTTGTAAACAAAGAAAACAATTCTGGGGGAGCCTGGGTGGCTCAGTCAGTTAAGTGTCTGCTTCGGTTCAGGTCATGATCCCAGGGTCTGGAATGGAGTCCTGCATCAGGCTCCCTGCTCAGCGGGGAGTCTGCTGCTCTCTCTGCCCCTTGCCCCACTCATGTGCTCTCTCCCTCGCACTCTGTCTCTCAAATAAAATCTTCAAAAAAATATAATACTGAGAATTTAAACAGATATTGGAAGAACGGTAGTTCACAGAATCGATGTGAGAGGTGAAGAACCAGATTTCACAAACAAGCAGACGTGAAGGGAAACAAGCTATAGCCAAGATCCCACTCCGGAAAGAGACCATGTAGGACATATCTTTTAGTGCTGTCACCTGGGATGCTAATCCGGAAGGCATCTGCTCTGACAGTCCCTCCCCCAACCTCATATTTTTACCTCATTTTTCCAAGATTCAAACCCTCTATGGAAGCATCTGATTGACCCAGTTGAGGTCAGATGCACCTTAGCTGTATAGCTGCTCGGAGAATACACTGTTCACTGCCCTGCGGCAAGCAGCATAACCAATAATGTCCACTAACCGATCATACGGTGCTTTGGTTTAGGAAAAAAATATATTTGAAACTTGTCTGCTGAAAGGACTTTTCTTTTCTTCATTTGTTGAAAAAATTGTTTTATTTATTTGGCATAAAGAGAGAGCAGAAGCATGGGGAGAGGCAGAGGGAAAGGGAGAAGCAGACTCCCCGCTGAGCCGGGAGCCCAATGGGAGGCTTGATTCCAGGACTCCAAGATCATGACCTGAGCCAAAGGCAGATGCTTTACCAACTGAGCCAATCAAGTGCCCTTAGAGGATATTTTAAATTTATTTTTTAATTTTTTATTTTATTTTTTAAAAGAATATTTATTTATTTGACAGACAGAGATCACAAGTAGGTAGAGAGGCAGGCAGAGAGAGGGGGAAGCAGGCTCCCTGCTGAGCAGAGAGCCCAATGCAGGGCTCGATCCCAGGACCCTGAGATCATGACCTAAGCTGAAGGCAGAGGCCCAACCCACTGAGCCACCCAGGTGCCCCAAGAGGATATATATATATATATATATATTTTAAAGATTTTATTTATTTGTTTGACACAGAGAGAGACAGAGAGAGATCACAAGTAGGCAGAGCAACAGGCAGAGAGAGAGGGGGAAGCAGGCTCCCTGCTAAGCAGAGAGCCCCGATGTGGGGCTTGATCCCAGGACCCTGAGACCATGACCTGAGCTGAAGGCAGAGGCTTAACCCACTGAGCCACCCAGGTGCCCCCAAGAGGATATTTTTTAAAGAAAAAAGTTCCTCTAGATTCCTAACGCTCTAATTTGAGAATTATTTTTACTGATTTACATTGTGTATTTGAAAAGATTAAAAAAATATATATACATAAACACACACACATACATACTTATATAGAGAGGGAAAGAGAGAACAAAATTTTAGATAATGTATTTCAAATTTTTCTGATCTATTTTATCAATCACCTGTATTTAAATAAAACACTCCATCATATTTCTATATAATGACCCGAGGGCTTGTATAATAATTTTAGGTCTCTTTTGACTTTGAAATATATTATCCTCTCGGATGCCTGGGTGGCTTAGTCAGTTAAGCATCTGTCTTTGCCTCAGGTCATGATCACGGGGTCCTGGGATGGAGTCCTGCATGGGGCTCCTTGCTCAGTGGGAAGCCTGCTTCTCTCTCTCACTCCCCTGCTTGTGTTCCCTCTCTCACTGTCTCACTCTCTGCCAAATAAATAAATAAAATCTTTAAAATATATATTTAAATTATTAAATTAAATTAAATTAAATTTTTAATTAATTAATTAAAATCTTTAATATATATAAATAAATATATAAATATATAAATAAAATCTTTAAAGTATATATTATATAATAAATATATAATATAATAATATATATTAAATATTTAATTTATTTATTATATAAATTTATTTATTTATATATAAAATAGATAATATAATAATATATAATATAATTATATAATAATATATAGATTTTAAAGATTTTATTTATTTATTTGAGACAGTGAGAGAGGGAACACAAGCAGGGGGAGTGAGAGAGAGAGAGAAGCAGGCTTCCCACTGAGCAAGGAGCCTGATTATATATTATATATATATTATATATATAATATATAAATATTATATATAATAGATATATAAATATATATATCTACATCAATCTCCACCTCTATTTCTTGAGAAGCATTTGTGGGATAGGTGAGTAAGAAGACTATTATACATATGTATCTAAGTATTACTAATAACTATATTTTTGTCTAATGAACACTGTGTTAAATTTACAACAAAAGAAATGGCCCCTAAAAGACCCACATGCAAGGATTCCTGGCTAAATGATCCTTCAGGGCTAAGGAAGCTACCTGATCAGGAAACTTGGATTTAGGTCCTGGCTCCGCTGACCTCAATAACATACTTCATTTCCCTGAACCTTGGTTTCTTCAACTGTAAAATGGTTTGAATTTAAAAAACATATGCAAAAAACTTTTTATTGAAATATACCTATATATGAAAATACACAAGTTATAGGTACACAAGTAAATGAAATTCATAAAGTGAAACCACCCATGTAACTACCACCAAAGTCAGGAAGTAGAACACTACCCGTTTCTCGGAAGACCCACTTGTGCTCCATTCCTCCTTCCTGTTGTGACTTCCAACACCAGATATTAGTTTTCCCAGTTTGAACTTTATGTAAATGAAGTCACGAAGCATGTGTCTTTTTGTGTCTGCCTTCTTTCGCTATTATGTTTGTGAAGTTTATCACTGTGGCTTGTAGCTGTAGTCCATTTTGATTGTTGCATAGTATTCCATTGTATGAATAAACTTATTTTCAGTTTTTTAAAGATTTTTAAAAAATCTTTTAAAAAAGATTTTATTTATTTGTGATTTTTTAAAAAGATTTAAAGATGTTTAAAGATTCTTTAAATCTTTTTTTAAAAATATTTTATTTATTTATTTGACAGAGAGATATCACAAGTAGGCAGAGAGGCAGGCAGAGAGAGAGAAGGGGAAGCAAGCTCCCCACTGAGCAAGGAGCCCAGTGTGGGGCTCGATCCCAGACCCTGAGATCATGACCTGAGCCGAAGGCAGAGGCTTAACCCACTGAGCCACTCAGCCACCCCTAAAGATTTTTTAAATCTTAAAAGATTTTCCTAATATGGATGCCTGGGTGGCTCAGTTGGTTAAGTGGCTGCCTTCAGCTCAGGTCATGATCCCAGCGTACTGGGATCAAGTCCCACATCGGGCTCCTTGTTTGGCAGGGAGCCTGCTTCTCCCTCTGCCTCTGCCTGCCACTCTGTCTGCCTGTGCTTGCTCTCGCTTCTCTCTCTATGACAAATAAATAAAATAAAATCTTTAAAAAAAAAAGATTTTCCTAATCTTTTAAAAAAGATTTTATTTATTTATTTGGGAGAGAGAGCGTGCACACAGCAGGGGGAATGGCAGGCAGAGGGAGAAGCAGACTCCCCACGGAGCAAAGAGCCCAATGCAGGACTTGATCTGAGGACCCAGGGATCATGACCTAAGCTAAAGGCAGATGCTTAACCGACTGAGCCAACCAGTTGTCCCTAAACTTAAGTTTTTGAATCTATCCTACTGTTAACGGTCATTTGGGTTGTTTCCACTTTAGAGCTATGAAAATGCTGTATGCACATGTCTTTAGATGCAAATAAACTTAAGTTTTTGAATCTATCCTACTGTTAACGGTCATTTGGGTTGTTTCCACTTTAGAGCTATGAAAATGCTGTATGCACATGTCTTTAGATGCAAATATATATTCATTTCTGGTGGCTATCTCTGAAAGTAAAACTCCCAGTCATAGAATACGCATGTGTTTAGCTTTTGGGATATGCCAAAGAGTTTCCCCAAAATAATATTACCAATTTACACTCTCATCAAGAATGTGTGGAAGTTCTCATTGTTCCATAATCCTTGCTAACATGTGGCACTGTGGATCCATTTTTTAAATATCTATGAGTGAACACAGGCTTCTTCCATATCTTGGCTGTTGTAAATAATGCTACAATAAACATAACAGTGCATGTATCTTTTTGAATTAATGTTTTTGTTTTCTTTGGGAAGATATCCAAGTGTGGAAAACTGGGTCCTAAGGTAATTCTATTAATTTTTTGAGGAACTTCATGCTGTTTCCCACAGTGGTGGCACCAATTTACATTCCTACTGACAATGCACGGAGAGTTCCTCTTCCCCGCATCCTCACCAACACTTCTTACTTCTTTCTTTTTGGGCTTGGCCATTCTGACAGGTGTGACATGATATTGTGGTTTTGATATGCATTCTCCTGATGATCAGTGATGTTGAGCATCTTTTCATGTGTCTGTTGGCCATGGGTATGTCTTCTGTGGAAAAATGTCTATTCCTGTCTTCTGCCCTTTTTGCAATTGTATTATTTGGGGGCTCTTTGGTGCTGAGCTGTATAAATTCTTTATATATTTTGGATATTAGCCCCTTATTGAATATGTCACTTGCAAATATCTTCTCCCATTTAGTATTTTGTCTTGCTTTATGTTGATGTTTTCCTTTGCTGTGCAAAAGCTGTTTATTTTGGTGTAGTCTTGGTAGTTTAATTTTGCTTTTGTTTCCCTTGCCTGAGGAGATATATCTAGAAAAATGTTGCTTGGTCCAATGTCAAGAAATTATTGCCTATGTTTTCTCCTAGGAGTTTTGTGGTATTGAGTCTCAAATTTAGGTCTTTAACCCATTAGTTCATTTTTGTGTGTGAGAATGCGGTCCAGTTTCATGCATGTAGCTGCTCAGTTTTCCCAGCAGCATTCATTGAAGAGACTCTTTCCCCCATTGGATATTCTTGCCTCCTTCCTCAAAGATTAGTTGACCACATATGTGTGGGTTTATTTCTAGGTTGTGTATTCTGTTCCATTGATCTGTGTGTTCATCTTTGTGCCAGGACCATACCATTTTGATAACTAGACGTTTGTAGGATACCTTGAGATCTGTCGGATACCTCCAGCTTTGTTCTTTTCAAGATTGCTTTGGCTATTCAAGGTCTGTTGTGGTTCCATACAAATTTTAGTACTATTTATTCTAATTTTGTGAAAAATGTTGTTGGTATTTCGATAGAGATTGTATTGAATCAGTAGGTTGCATTGGGTAGTATGGACATTCTAACAACATCAGTTCTTCCAATTCACCAAGCATGGAATATCTTTGCATCTGTTTGTGCCATCTTCAATTTCTTCCACCAGTATTTTACAGTTTTTGAAATATACATGAATCCATTTTTAACAGGGATTTCAGCATTGGGGTTGTGGTTGTTTAAGAAATACCTAATCGCTTGTCCTATTGACAATGTTCAAAAGCCCGAAAACGTAGAGTTGGGGAGGCTGTGGGAAAACAGGCATTTTCACACTTTGCTGTTGCGAGTGTAAAATAAAACAATGCTTGCAAAGGCACTTTCCTTTCTCTCTTCCTTCCTCTTTCTTCATTATTCAATGTAGCATTATTTGTTAAAACAAAATACTGGAAACAATCCAAATACCCATCCCTTACAGACTGGTTGGGAAAATTCTGGTATGGCCACATGATGGAGTACTATGCCACTATAAACAAGCAAGCAAGCAAGCAATAAGTAGATAGATAGATAGATAGATAGATAGAAGGATATTTCAATGAGCAGATAATTTCCAGGTTATTTTAGTAAGTGATAAAGCAATGTGCCAAGGAATGCATATAATATGATAATTCATAGCAATAAAGAAGGCAAATGCTTAAATTTGTGAGAAAAGAGAATAGAGAAGAAAGGAAAGACGGAAAAGAGGAAGGAAAGACAGGATAAATTAAAACTAATGAAAATGGGGCGTGGATATACAGTTGACCCTTGAACAATGCAGGGGTTGGAGTACTGACCCCCACGCAGTCAAAAATCCATGTATAACTATTGACGCCTCCAAACTGAACTACTAACAGGTTACTCTTTAAACATGAAATTTCTTTTTTTTTTTTAAGATTTTATTTATTTATTTGACAGGCAGAGGTCACAAGTAGGCAGAGAGGCAGGCAGAGAGAGATGGCGGGGGAAGCAGGCTCCCCACTGAGCAGAGAGCCCAATGCAGGGCTTGGCCCCAGAACCCTGGGATCATGACCTGAGCCAAAGGCAGAGGCTTTAACCCACTGAGCCACCCAGGCACCCCTAACAGGTTACTCTTAACTGGAAGTCTTACCAATAACATAATTAGTAGATTTATAGACACTTTGTATGTTACATGTATATACTGTATTCTTATAGTACAGTAAGCTAGAGAAAATAAATGTTAAGGAAATTATAAGGAGGGGGCCTGGGTGGCTCAGTGGGTTAAGCTTCTGCCTTCCGCTCAGGTCATGATCCCAGGGTCCTGGGATTGAGCCTCACCTCAGGTTCTCTGCTCAATGGGGAGTCTACTTCCCCTCCCCGTTCTGTCTCTCTGCCTAGTTGTGATCTCTGTCTGTCAAATAAATAAATAAAATATTTTAAAGAAATAAATTAATTAATCAATTAAACAAAATCTTTTAAAAAAGGATGTCATAAGGAAAATAGAACTGTACTATAGTTAATGAAAAAATCTGTGTGTAAGTGAACCTGCACAGTTCAAACCCATGGTGTTCCAGGGTCAACTATATATAGAGTAAAGGAGTTAGGGATGGAAACAGAACTCTGGATATATCCTTTTATATCATTTATATTTTGAACTAAGTGTTTTGCATGTTCATAAAGGAAATGAAAAGGGATGAAAGGTAAACAAACCCTGAAATAGAAAAACAAACAGAAACAAATGATCCTGTGTATCAAGCTTATAACATAAGTATAAAGAGAAAAGAATTCAAATTAATGCATGTATACAGTACTCTGACTGAACTCCCCTAATGGGATATATTTCAAGAACCAATAAACAAGCAAAGCAAACAAAGAAATTCTGAACTCCACACAGCAGGTATACTGTTGCTAGTGACACGGGCACTGTGAATTTGAAACTATTTTGTTTACATTGCAAGACAGAGCAAATTGGGTGAATATATATGGACCTGTTAGGAACCAGGTTTTCGGGAAAAACAGAAAGGAAAAGGCAAAACAAACTGAAATTGTATTTGAATTGGAGACAATGTATACAATTCCGAAGAAAATAAAATTGTGGATAGGGCCTAGAACAAAGCTGTATCCTGGTGCCAGTGAGAGGATCCGTTGGTTTCTGTACACCGTCTCCGCTGAAAGGAACCCGAGCTTCATGGAACAACGGTGGGTTCTAGGTCTAGAGCAGGAAAAGCGTAAAAGGAGCCTGAAATATCTTGAATAAATGCACAAAAACTGTTTCTTTGCAGGAATGACACTAAGAAAGGCGGAGGGAATGCACGTCAGTTTCCTCATTTGTCCCATGGGGATAATTGCGCCGAACCTACAGCGTTGCTATTTAGAATGAATGAGTTTATACGTGCAAAACTCTAAGCCCGCCGTGACTGCACTTGCCCGCCGGGGAGACACCACGCCTCGCCGCGCCTCACTCCACTGCGGAGGAGATTCGCGAGGCGACCACAGAGGCGTGAGACCTCCGGGCGCGCTAGAAGGAATGCTTCCGGAAGCGCTGTTCCCGGGAGGCGGTCCGCGTGACGCACTTCCGGCCTTTGTCGCGCGGCGGTCCTCCGCGGCGGTTGTCGAGGACTCGCAGGGGTGCGGTCCGGCCCGCTGGCCTCCTCCTCCCCCGGATGCCGGGTGAGCTGCGGAGTCCGGCCGCGCCGTCCAAGCGGCCGGTGTGTGCGCGGCGCCCGGCCTGGGTGGGGAAGGCGGCCCGGACCCGCCCGTCGCCCCGCCGGCCTCCGCGGACGTCTTGCGGCCGCTGCCGGGGGCCGACTGAGGAGAGCAGGAGTCGCGCTGCGGTGCG
>NC_081561.1:25665683-25701220 GCF_022355385.1 Mustela nigripes | reverse complement strand
CCGCGGCCTCCGGTGGTCCGCTCCGCGGCCTCCGGTGGTCCGCTCCGCGGCCTCCGGTGGTCCGCTCCGCCGGCGGCGCGGCTCTGGCCTGCTCTCGACTCTCCCTCTGTAGCAGTGCTTGAGGAGCCGTCGTTGTTCGGGCAGGCGTCGCGGAAGGCATTCCGAGGACCAGCCCCTGTCGGGACCGGGAGCTCCGCGCCTTCCCCTGTGTAACGTGGGGAGGAGGTCAGCGCCGTCGCAGGGGAGCTGCCGCCCTCGGACGCGCCTCGGGGCTGCCGGGCTCCGCGCCAGCCTTGCAGCCCCACCGCAGGACGGTTCCCGCGCCGGAGCCGCCTCCGCTTGCGGACCTCGGTCGTGCTGGGCTTCAGGTCAGCGCTTAGGATGGGAGAACAGACCTGAGCGGTGCGCACCGGTGCGGCGCGCTTCCCCGCCCGCTTCCCCGCCCTGTGCTTTGGGCCGCAGGAGACTCGACCCTCCTGGCGCCGAGGGGAGGTAGCAGCGTCTCACGCGGCCGCCTAAACCCCAAATCGCACATCCTCTCTCGAGAAGGTGGTCAACTGGCAAGCTCGCTAAGCGCCAGGCGTCGTGCAAAACCAGTTTATGTAGGTTGTCTCATTTCCTGCCCTTGACCACCTTGCCGCGTAGCTGTCCTCGTTTCGTTAACCAGATGCAGGGCCAGAAAAACCAGGTACCTCGCCCAAGGTCACACGCTCGTAGGGCAGCGTTCGCGGCTGGATCTGCTGCCTCGTGCTCCCCTCCACGTGCTGCCGACAGTAGGGAGGCTGCGAGCTGCGTCGTGCGCACGTGTGTGATGCGCACGCGCGTGCCCGCGGTTAAAGATGGACAGAGAAAGTCTGCGGGCCCATTCCACTCTTTACCAGTGTCCGCTTCTGATGAAGGGGTTCTTTACCCTGTACGATTTGGATTTTTTTTTAAAAAGATTTTATTTATTTATTTGACAGAGACCACAAGTAGGCAGAGAGGCAGGCAGAGAGAGAGAGGAGGAAGCAGGCTCCCCGCTGAGCAGAGAGCCCGATGCGGGGCTCGATCCCAGGACCCTGAGATCATGACCCGAGCCGAAGGCAGCAGCTTAACCCACTGAGCCACCCAGGCGCCCCATGGATTTTTTTTTAATATGAGAAGTAACCACAGGATAGATTGTGACTGAGGTAAAAGATGGGGCTGGTGACCTAAGAGCCGGAAGGAGGAAGAGGGTGATGGAATGGATGAGGAAGACCTCAGAGGACGGGAGAGTCGAATCAAGGTGCAGAGACTGGTTGGGGTTTGCGTAAGTGCCCAAGGCAAGACCACGGGCGTGGAACATGGATGAGGAGAGCCTGATGAATAGTGAGAAGAAAAGCCCAAGTGGCACGGGCGGTTTTTGCATGTGAAATAGAGGAAAACAGAAAAAATAGAGTGGGGCCCCACAGTTGAAGCTGGAGAGGTGACTAGCCTTGAGCCAGGCTTGGGAATGTGGGGATGTGTCCGGTAAGTTGTGGGGGCTTAGACGGTGACACCAGAGGAGAATGTGGGGGTACGTTATGATGAAGACACGTTTGCCCTACTGGAGCATAGCGTCAGTGCTCTGAGCAGATTTAAGGTAGGTGAGGCTAATGTATGCTGTTTGGAGGGTGAGGTACATTCAGTGCACTTTCAGTGTGTGTTGTTTTCAACTTGTGATGGGTTCATGAGGCCATAACCCAGTGTAAGTCGAGGAAGACCTTACAGTGCGGTGGTGAACCTAAAAGACCTTAAGAACTGTTTGTGACCGGGAGGGCAGAGTTGTTAAACACTTGGGAAGCATTTTAGAGGCACTGGGTTCAAAGAGGAGCTGCGATGTGCGAGTGTGAGGCCATGGGATTTTAGGCCACCAGACAGAAGCAAGAGCAGGAGAGGAAAGCAAAAGGGAGCCTAGGCCATACAGAGAATAGAGGGGATTGATTGTAGTGAAACTGAGTAAAGATTGGAAACACCGTATAGCAGAATGATTTTCTATGAGCAAAGCACAAAGCTTCGGATTAATTTTCTGTGAATAGAAAATCTTTGACTTAAAACCAGAGTGGAAGGGCGCCTGGGTGGCTCAGTTGGTTAAGCCACTGCCTTCTGCTCAGGTCATGTTCCTGGATTCCCGGGATTGAGTCCCACATTGGGCTCCCAGCTCTGGGAAGTCTGCTTCTCCTCTCTCATGCTCTCTCTTACTCTCCCTCAAATAAATAAATAAAATCCTTAAAATATATTTTTTAATATATTATAATTAATATATTATATATTATAGTACAGTATTATATAATATATAAATAATACTAATATATTTGTATATATTATATATTATAGTATAATATCATAATTATATGATATACTTACATGATTATATATAATATATTATATATTATATATTTTGTATATTATATATAATATATATAATAATATAATATATATTATATTGTATTATAATTATATATTATGTAATATATAATATAATCATATGAGTATAATATCATATAATTATGACATACTATAATATGTACATATATTATATATAATATTTAGTATAAACATATATACTAATTGTAGTATAATTATACAAAATTATAATATATAATTATACCATAATTAATTATGGTATAATAATTATACTAAACACACACACACATACACACTATAATATATACTCTGTTATGCTGTTTAACATCTATTTCACTATTGTCTGTGCCTGCCGGCTCCTTCGTTCATCCTTTTCCCTTCTTCCTGTCCACATACAGGAGAGACAGTGGGGTGGTGGTTGAGCCTGTGAATTCTGAAGTAGATTTTTGGAAAGGCAGCTTCACTGTTTCCTGTGTGTGAGACCTTGGGCAAGTGACTCCAGCTCTTTGGGCCTCCGTTTTCTCATCTGTCCTTATGTGGGTAGTAACAAACCCTTAACAGTTGTTTCGAGGAGTCCGTGAGTTGACGCATGTGAAACATCTAGTACAAAACCTGGTACCTTGAAAGCAAGAGAAGTGTCAGCTGCTATCGGTACTGTGCTTAGAATGTGCGTTCCATCAAGGTAGGGACTTTGTTCTGTTGGGGCCCCTTGTCTAGTGCCGAGAGCAGTATCGGAATGAATACTGCCAGATGAATGAGTGGCCTGTGAGAAGTTTTGAAAGAAGATAATGTGGATCTCAAAGTGACAGCGAGTCAGCACCAAGAAAAGTGGGGGAGGGGGGAGTAAGAGCTCAGGGATCCTTGTCTTTGGAGGGGGGAACCCTCTCGACTCCTGGAGTGGTGACTAGAGAGGTCAGTGAAGCCAGAAGTGGTAGAGATTTGTGGAGGGGGTTATGTTTGCATCCACAAGGATGCTTCCCCACCCCAGTGGTTCTTCCCTCCTTGAGAAGCAGAACTAATAGTGGCAATATGGATTTAACTTTTCTCGTAGTTGTTGTGTGAGCTGTGTTCAGAACTTAAATACACTGTTCCTTGTTTTTATTTTACAGTGCATGCCAATACCCAAGAATAGTGTTGGGTTACATTTACAGTGAATTATAATTCTTTTTCTTAAATTTAGAAACTTTTTAAAGCTATAGGTCATGATTCGTATGTGAATCATGAAGTCCTTATGGTAGGCTATGACCAGGGCTTTTTGTTTTGGGGTTTAAAAAAAAAGGCAAGATTTTAAAAATAATAATGTGTGTCACATAATTAAGGATACATAGTGTTTTGTGAAATTATTATTTCAGTTACTTGTATAGGTGTGTATCTCATGCACAAACATACATTCATATGTACATGAATATGCGTGTTCTGAGTCTCAATATAAATGTGAGAGTGACTGCCTTTGTTGCAGATACTTCTGTGTCTGCCAGCAGAGAAGATTTTTAACATTTTAGTATTTTTTTCTCTGCAATTATTTTTTAGATTTTGGGATTTCCAGAAGAAAAGATCAAAGAGGAATCATCGAGAATAGACTCTTTCTGAAGAGTTAAGCCTAAGATGGCCACAGCCTTGGTCCTTGAGACTTTAGAGATGCAGGAAGGACTTCAGGCAGTAAAGGTAGAAGAGAAAGAGGGGGATTGTGGCTGTGGGCAGGAATCTGGCCTGCTGAGAGAGAACCCTCACACCAGAGAGATCTTTCGGAGACGCTTCCGGCAGTTCTGCTACCAGGAGACCCCTGGGCCCCGCGAGGCTCTTCGAAGACTCCGGGAGCTCTGCCATCAGTGGCTGCGGCCCGAGACGCACAGCAAGGAGCAGATCGTGGAGCTGCTGGTGCTGGAGCAGTTCCTGACCATCCTGCCCGAGGAGCTGCAGGCCTGGGTGCGGGAGCACCGACCCGAGAGCGGGGAGCAGGCAGTGACTGCGCTGGAGGACCTGGAGAGGGAGCTGGACGAGCCAGGAGAGCTGGTGGAAGATGGGAGCACAGAGGTTTGTACCTGCAGGAGCAAGCATGGGGTTTTCGTGCAGCAAGAGGTAGGGGAGGAGGACTTTTTGTGCCTGATGTGGTCCGTTGTGGGCTCTCCATCTCTCTGCCTCTTCCTCGTTGCCAGTTTCTTGGGCCGCCTTTTCCTATACGGCGGTCCTGGGGAGGCCCCCTTACAAGGTGCCTCTCACATTTGGTTCCTAACCATCCTTAATTTCCGCCAGGTCCCAAGCTATGCTTGTGAACAGGGAGAGTTTGCAAAGGAGAAAGCAGCTCGGGGAGCAGCCCAGGAGTTGCCAGGGGGCCGGCTCCAGTCCTCGGAAGAGCTGCATCAGTGCCGTGCCCGCGAGCTGCGCCCGGTTCAGATCGGTGAGGATCGGGATTTTTCTCAGGAGGCCTCCTTCACTCCCTGAGTGCCCCCCTCCAGGTTCAGCACATCTGTTCCGCGTCTGCTGGGCACCAGGTGCTGCGGTTGTTCCTGGGGAGACCGTGCCAAACAAGGTAGATGCGCCCCTGCCCTCAGGAAGACTGTGGCCCCCTGGGACAGGCGGACAGCTGACCGTGCAGTTACAGTTCAGCCCGTCTTCTCCCCAAGGGCAAAGGAGAAGTGAAGAGAAGCCGCGCCTGTTCGTCCCCTCCCACCCCCTCTCCCGGCTGGTTTCCCCCTCCCCCTTTGGACATCTGACACCCTCATGCTCCCCTTGCTGTTTCAGGTGGGGAGGCCGGGACTTGGAACGTGGAGGTAGGCCCAGCGAGGGAGCTTTCTACAGAGACGAGGCCTCTTTTGGAAGCCGCAGAGAAACGGAATGGTGATGCTGTTGAGATGCCTGAGTGCAGAGACCCCTGTGAGCGGGACGGCAGGCTGGAGAGGCAGCGGCCAAGCTCTTCCGTGGAGAGACCCTATGTCTGTGGTGAATGTGGGAAGAGCTTCACCCAGAATTCCATCCTTATCGAGCACCAGAGGACGCACACGGGGGAGAAGCCGTACGAGTGCGAGGAGTGTGGGCGCGCCTTCGGCCAGCGCTCGGGCCTGTTCCAGCACCAGAGGCTCCACACCGGGGAGAAGCGCTACCAGTGCGGCATCTGCGGGAAAGCCTTCAGCCAGAACGCCGGGCTCTTCCATCACCTCCGGATCCACACGGGAGAGAAGCCCTTCCAGTGCGGCCAGTGCAGCAAGAGCTTTAGCCGACGCTCTGTCCTTATTAAGCATCAGAGAATTCACACCGGGGAGAGGCCTTACGAGTGTGAGGAGTGCGGCAAGAATTTCATTTACCACTGCAACCTCATTCAGCATCGAAAGGTCCACCCCGCGCCCGGGCTGGCCGGCCCCTTGGAGCAGGTGGCGCCGCGCATCCTGCCTTCGGACCACTAGCACGGTCGCAGGATAGGTTCTTACTTTGTCCCCGAGCAAGGTAATGGGAAAAACTAGTCTAATCCTCTTGAGGAGGAAGCTCCAAGGAGAGCCAGTGAAATTGTCCATGTTTTTATGCTGAGAGAAGCATAATATCTGAAGTTCATCTGTCAAGTTCTCTGGGGGTTTGGCATCCCCTCTGTGCGATACTGAATCTTGTGTTGACTTTATCCGCGTGGTCTCCAGCCTCACACCACCTGTGCAAAAAGTTTTCTACGTGTCTTTCAGGGAAACTTCTTCACCCCAGTTTTAAGAAACTTTTTAAAAAGTTTTTAAAAATCATACACTGCCTAAACACAAAATTATGTTAAAGCTGAGCTCACTGAGTATTTAAAAATTAATTTAAAAATAATTGCAGTAAAACCTGTAATGTAAACAATTTGACTCTTTTCTGTTTTTGTAAGATATGATAATTTGCTTTTTGACCTACAACAGGGGGCAGATGAATTCTCCCATAAATACACAAAGGCTTTTCCCTACTGGAGAACTCTGCAGGGTTCCAGTAACTCAGCCTCCAGTTTGGATCTGAGGAATTGAAGCAAGCTACTGTAGCTCAGTGGCTAGATGCGGTAGATACTGCTCAAGATTTTAAATTTGTCCAGGCCAAGAAACATAGCTAAAAATCGGATATCTCACTTCCAATCTTTGTTATGAAAATATGGGCCTCTCTGCACTTCTCCTGTGAAAATGCTTAAAAGCATTTTCAGTTTTTGCTTTCTTTCTTTAACCCTTCATTATGGAAATTTTCAAACACAAAAGTAGAAAAGTATGAACAGTCTTCATGTTGCTTTTGTAAGTGCCTTGCTTCTCAGCATTACCTGTTGATTACCACCAAGGTCATGCATAAAAAAAGTTTCTTTCCCTTAACAGTAATTGAGTATTTGCTTTATACTAAGCCCAGCACACACAGAAATGGAAAATGTCTGGTGTTGACAATCTGGATCAGAGTACACAATAGTAGAAATCCCGTAAGGGACGTTAAGGATCACTTCTCCATCTCCTTCTGTAATTGATGCAGAAACGGAGGCTTTGGGAAGTAGCTGTAAGATCCCACAGACAGCTAGTTAATGGAGCTGGAGCTAGAACCCTGTCTTCTAAGTTCTCTTTCTGCTAAGCCACTGCAAGCAGTTTATCTCCAAATAGAAATTATTAGCATATGGAACTTAGAAGATTTAGAAGGCTCTGAGGTTTTGCTTTTTAGCTCAACAGGGCCTCCCGTCTATGTGCAGCTCGGAGCACCTGGGTGGCTTAGTGGGTTAAAGCCTCTGCCTTCGGCTCAGGTCATGATCCCAGGGTTCTGGGATCAAGCCCCATATCAGGCTCTCTGCTTAGCAGGGAGCCTGCTTCCCCTTCCTTATCTGCCTGCTGCTCTGCCTACTTGTGATCTCTGTCAAATAAATAAATAAAATCTTAAAAAATATATATATGTAAAAAAATAAAAATAAATAAATGCATAGCTCCTCTGTTCAATTTACAGTGGAGTTGCAGGAAAGACTCACCACTTATCCCTCATTTGGGGCATCTCATTTTATTTTTAAGCAGTCTCTCCACCCAACGTGGGGCTCGAACTCACAACCCCAAGATCAAGAGTTGCATGCTCCACCAACAGAGTCAGCCAGGCAACCCGGTTATTTTTAACCTTTAAATTTTAATTTTCTTAGAGAGACTTCTCAAGAAAAAGAACTCACTCTTCATTTGATTCAAGTATCAGAACAACATTAAAAAGGGAGTCTATCTTTTCCCTTAGAGGTAGCCATTTTTCTATTTCATGTATCTTCAGTGTTTCTTTATGTAAATACAAAAAACGTGAATACATGTCGCCTCATTTCCTGTGTTACACAGAAAGATGGCATAGTGCTTACACTCTTCTGCACTTGGCTGTGTTCCTGAAACAGTGGGGTCTTTAGAGTAACAGAGCTTCCTCGTTCTGTTTACAGGTGGACGGTATTTAATTTGGTGGTGCTCCACAGTCTTTAACACTCTCCTGTAGGTGCACAGTCAGTACTTGAAAAGGTCATAAATTGTTTCGTTCTTCTTCCAAGTGTGGTTCAAGCCAAATTCTGTTTAAAATAATAACTTCCGCATGAGCTCGGAAACAGGGTTTGGGCAACTAGACTTGCGCCTCATTCTTTCCAGAGAAATGCAGAGTGCTGGGGGTGGTTTACAGTCTTGTGTATTTGGCTCTATTATACATCCTTAGTCATAACATTTCAAACCGTTTCCATTACCATTTGTGGCTAATTGTAGGTCTTATCAAAACTCTTAAATTTTCTCAAGAGTGTATTGTCTTGAGGTTTAATTATTTCCAAAAGAAATACATATGGATTTTCAAGTGAAGTTAAGGAAAATATAGTAGACTTGAGTTTGAAATAGAATCAACTTCTCCAGTAAATATGTATTCCACATAGTAATATAATACATATGCTGTTATAACCTGAGCCCATAAGTGTCTCAGACGCCTCTGCATGTGCCGAAGCAGCATGCTTGTATAATTCTGTTATGTTGGCGCTTGGAAGATTTAAAATGCAAACAGATCAGGATTTTAAAGGATGTATTTCTAATGGACTGGTTTCATACCTGCAGCTGAAGATTGGATGTTTGTTTTGTGCTTGTCTTTTTTTGTTTTGTTTTGTTCACAGCTTCTCAGAAATTCTAAATTTTCTCAGCAACTGATGAAATGCCAAGGAACAGAAGATGTTATATATGCTGTAGAGACATATGCCACTTAGAGTGCAGTGATGGTTCACGTGATTAAACGACCTCCAGTTCACCAGACTGACTACTTGTTCTGTGATACTAACGGTTCTGCTTCGCTTCAGCTAATTCTCTCCTGTGGGACGAGCAGCTCTCTTGAGTTGAGCAGTGCTGTTGCACTGGCCTGTGGCCTGTGGGCTGTTTCTTCCTCAGTTGTTTCTCTTTCACATTCCTACATTACGCTCACTTCTCTCTTTGCTGTTTCTACCCTGCCTCCTCTTAACCAACCCATAAAGTCTCTGGCATTGAGCTCCTTTCAGGTGCTCTGGAAACCAGTAACCATCCCTCCCTGTGCCTTTGAAAGTCTGGTCTGAAAGAGTAGTCCATTTATGGCCGGGCAAGGTGTAAGAAATACTGATTCAAATCCAGTTAAAAGGCCTTATTGGTTATTGAGGGATAGTCCAACACCCCCTGAGCACAGTTAGGAGATTGGACGCTACCTGTCAAGAAATGGCTGAGAATTTTGGAACCAAAACCTGTCTAGATCTGTATGTAAGAGCCCTGAAGACTGTCTTTCACTGTAATTTTTATTTGAAGGTCAGGACTCAAGGAGAACCAAGTCTCTGTCCACATTTTGTATTTGGAAGTGACTCCTATTTTCTATATCTGACAATACTTTTTCTTTAAAAAATATAATTTTATTATATTATAATAAATATAATAAATTAACTTAATATGTAAAAATAATATAATAAATATAATTGATAATATGATATCAATAATTATAATTGAAATATGATTCATAAAAATATAGTGGAAGATTGTTTTATATTTTTCCTATAAGCTAAAAATTATCTCTGAGGATATTTTATTTATTTATTTAAAACATTTTTTAAAATATTTATTTATTTGAAAGAGAATGAGAGAGAGAGAGAGAGCATGACAGTCGGGAGAGTCAGAGAGGGAAAACACTCTCTGGGGATATTTTAAAATAAAGGTATATCTAAAGTCCGGGTGCCTGGGTGGCTCAGTCAGTTAAACATCTGCCTTCAGCTCAGGCCATGATCCTAGGATCCTGCGGTGAGCCCCGTGTTGGGCTTCCTGCTCAGCTTCCTGCTCTCCCTCTCCAACTACCCCTACCCCTACTCATGCTTGCTCACTTTCTCAGATAAATAAGATCTTTTACAAAAGTGATTCTGAAGTCAAAATATAAAATACTAAGTACTTTCTCAGGAGCAATTTTACAATATAAAATCTATACCAGTATACATGTGTGTCATTGGTTAAATGTTGGGTTAGAAGTTGAGAGAAGAGAAGATTACTTGTAGAAGGAGTTGGAGGATAGAGGAAAGTGTTTTAGCAGAGGGAACAGGATGAGGAAGTCCCAACTAAGATATGCTCAAGAGCCATGAGTTTTCCAGCTTGACAGGTCGTGGAACTCTTACAAGGAAGTGCAGGAGTGGGGGCCAGATTGAGAGGTCCTTGGACAATTTTCCTTTGGATTTGGTCTTTGTTTGGTAAGGGATCATTGAGAGTATTTTGTTGTGCTATAGAGGCTTTTTAACACAGAGTAAGAGTGTTAGCTTTAGGAAGAAATTTTGAGTTTACCCATTTCATATGTACATGAGAAAAGCAAAGCCCAAAGTGGTTAAACACTTGTATTGATCTATTTTTCAGTTGTATTAAAATTTTAAAAAACAATGAACAAAGATCATTGTGAATTATATGTAGTTTCATAGACACTTAGACTTGGGGGCTGGGACACATTTTAGGCATCTGTAAACAACAGCAACAAAATGAGAGGGAAAGAGAAAAGGGACGAACAAAGCGGGAGAAAATAAAAAGGACTCGGGCAAAATTACATGTTAAGACTGGTTTAGACCCAGAAATGGTGACCAAAGAGAAGGAAAAATAAAAAGATGCAGAGACAATTACCAAGAAATGTGCTTTATCTTTATAATCGCTATTACTAGAGATCCCTCTGTCTCTCATTTGGTCCATATGTCCTAGCAGTGGAAACAGACCCACTGCTCTTCATTCCAAACCCATTTCAGTGCTTTCATTACTGATTTTTGTTTTTAGGTCTCTGTGGACCCGCACCCAGTTTTCCACGCGAACGTCTCCGCTCTATGATGAAGCCACTGTTTCTGAATATATACCTTGTCAGAATCATCTGTGCTGTTTGAACTTCACAGCTTCCTGGGCACTACCCAGACTGGCTGAATGTTTCTGAGGGCAGAACCTGGGAATCTGCATTTTAGCCAGCTTGTCCCTGGTTCTCAGATAAAAGGTAACTATATATAATTTATTGCCCAATCTGGGACACTTGAGAATAAAAGAGACTGGCATTAATAATTACACCCAGACTAGAGGCATCGCAGGATGGGTGGTCTTCCACTTAGGACTTTTACAGCCGAGGAGAGAGAAGACCAGATGGAATAAGAAAGAATACAATGTTCTCATGAAAACAGGGAGGACATCTATGACGGAGGCTGTGGGAGATTTAGTGGAGCCACCACCTGCCTGGTTTGAAATAATTCCTGTTAACCTGTCTATTGGATTAGCTCAGCAAGGGTGGGTTGTCTACAAAAACCACACTCCTCCTAAAAGGATCCCCCCAAACCACGAAGCAGTTAAGATAGTTACCGAATGTGAACCTGTTGAGATCGTGGTTTACCAGACAAAATGAATGACCTATCCGAAGCTTAAGGAGCGGCTCGGTGTATCGGACTGATGGACTAGTATGGGATGCTCACTTGGAAAACTGGAGGAAAAGTGGGAGTATAGGGCACTAGAGGAGAAACGTAGGGGAATGAGGCAGAGCGTGAGCCATCTTAAGCAAGTCGGATGGATGAGGACCAGATCCCGTGCCCGGGAGCTCTTCCTGATGGAGCTACTTCACTGGCTGTGGAGCCGGGGCCACGTCGCCGCGTTCCCGGAGCTTTCTGCTGGTCCCGCGCAGGAGTGCGAGGGGTTCCCTTCCACAGAAGGACGGGACTTGAAGCCGTGGAGAGCACGCCCACGGGCCGCTTCGCTCAGGGTGCTGCTGGTCATTGCCTCTGACCCGGGGGCCCCGCGCACAGCAGGGTCTGCGCGAGGGCGGTCTGCAGGGACCCTGCGGGCTCGGACCCGGGACGACCTGGGTCCTAGGAAGCGGAGGGCTGCGCGGCATTGTGTGGCAGCGGACAGGTGTCCTCGGTGGGATAGAGAGCTAGGGGCCCAGACCGAGTGGCCGGGGGCACCGGGAGGACCCGCCTGCCTAAGCCGCTCACGGGCTGCGGCGCTCGCGGCCGCCTGCGGGAGGTGGGAGCCGACCGACCACCGAGATGATGGGTCTTCCAGGCTTCCTAGAGAGGCGGCGGGCTGTCCGTGGAGGCGCGCCCGGACGTCGTGACGCACTTTGGAGCCGCGGGCGCGGGCGTTGGCGGGTGCCTCGTGCTCGCTCCGCAGTGAGGCTTCCCCGCCGCGCTCGGTGCCGCTTCCTCGCGTGGGTCCCCGGAGTCCGGCCCCCTGTGTCGGCGCTCGCGGGCACAGCGCCGAGCGGGGGTCGGCGGGTGCGGTGTGGCCGCGGGGAGGCCCGCCGCGGCCTGGAGGAGTTTCCCTCTGAAGTGCGGTAACGTGGCCGCACGCGCGCCGGGTCGTTTCCGTGCGAGGAAGACGGAGGTCAGCGCGTCGGTCCAGCACACGCCGGGGCCCGTGTGCGCCGGGGCCTCGGCTCAGCGTGGGAGGAAGCCGGCGGGCGGGGGCGCTGCGCCGCGCGCCCCGGGAAGTCGGCTGCCCCTTGCGCGGCCTTTGGCGGTGGGGGCTGGCGAGGAGGGAGGGACCGTGGACCGCGACGGGGCGACGTGGGCAGGTCGGTCATTCCGGGGATGTGCCAAGAACCGGGGCATGAAAGGCGGTGCGCGTCCGTTTCCAACGTGACCGCTCGTGCAGAAAACGAGTGTGCGCGCGTCGCACAAGAGCCGGCGCGGGGCGCGGGAAGGGCTGCCCCTCAGAGCCACGGGATCCGTCATTAAGAGGGAGGTAATGGGATCCGCCTACACGTCTGCAAAAATGGTGGATGCAGGGGAAGGGGGCAAGAGTGGATGCAGGACAGGAGCGCCGCGGTTGTCGCAGAGAGAACCGGTATTAGGAGCTGGCGCAAGGAACGTGGTGGCTGTGGAAGTGAGGAGGTGTCATGGAATTTTGTGCGAAAGGCAGACTGAACTAGGCTTGAAGACTAAAGATTAAAAAGTGCTGAGTACAGGGCACGACATACAGTAAGTACTACAAACTTTGAAAAAAAATACATAGTCAAGGCAAGTCCCCTGGTTGGCTCAGTGGATTCAGCCTTGGAGCATCTGATGCTTGATTTCCGCTGAAGTCGTGATCTCGGGGTTGTGGGGTCCAGCCTCGAAAAGAGCTCAGCGCTCACTGTGCAGTCCGCTTGTCACTCTCCCTCTGCTCCTCCCCTGCTCTCTCTCAAATAAAGAAAATTTTTCCAGGGGCGCCTGGGTTGCTCAGTGGGTTAAGCCTCTGCCTTCGGCTCAGGTCATGATCTCGGGGTTCTGGGATCAAGCCCCGAATTGGGCTCTCTGCTCAGTGGGGAGCCTGCTTCCTCCTCTCTCTCTGCCTGCCTCTCTGCCTACTTGTGATCTCTCTGTCAAATAAATAAAATATTTTTAAAAAATCTTTTCAAAAAATAAAATATAGTCAGGAATAGGTTTTGGATTACATGATTAAATAAATGAATATGCGGTTTTTGTTTTTTGTTTTTAAGTAGGCTCCATGGGCCCAGTGCAGGGCTTGAACTCAACAACCCTGAAATCAATATCTGAGCTGAGATCAGAATTTGGATGCTTAACTGACTGAGCCAGGTGCCCCATAAATGTGCCATTTAAAAAGAAATGGGTTTAAAAAAAAACAACAAAAAACAAAAGAAAAACCAGGAAATTTTGGAGGAGGCATTGATTGTGAGGGGGAAATTAGTTAATTTTTAGTAGTGTTGAGATGCTTTTAAGACATACAAGTGAAAGGATCCAATACACCATTGGACTATGTAATGGTCTGCAGTTCCAAGCTAAAATTTGGATAAGAGAATCAGATTTAGGAGTTCTTGGGTGACAACATCTCAGTTCTCAGATGCTACTGAATGGACAAGGTTGCACAGAATGAATGTGGAATAAGAAGGCTGGGTCTCAGCTTAGAGTATCTAAACATTTCTTGGGAAACTGAAGAAGAGCCATAAAGTAGACTTAAGAATGAGCTATTTGACAAGGCCTCATATAATACTACCTGAGCATCAGGCATTGGTCTAAGCACTTTACAAAAACCAACTCAGGGGAAAGAGCCAGAAGATTATAGCTCTGATAAGACTGGGAGTGGCTAGCGGTGTTAGATGCTGCAGGGGCATCTGGTAAGCAAAGGACTGAAAAGTACTCACTGGATTTGCATACAAAGCGGACCTTGGTTAATGACTTGGGATCCCTGACTCAAAGGTGGGGCACACTGACCCACAGACTGTTCTTTTCTGAAATTAAAAACACCTTTGAAAGTATCTAGCACAATTCTTGGCACAGAGAAGTTGATTTGTAAATATAACTGACTTGATCTGTGACATGCAATTTAAGCAGGCAAAGCTGTTTGCATTGTTTTTCTTCATTATCGGAATATTTCACATTATCTGAATATGTCACTAAAGTTTCTAGATCTAAAAGCTACTAGTAGGGATGCCTGGGTGGCTCAGTTGGTTGGACGACTGCCTTCGGCTCAGGTCATGATCCTGGAGTCCCGGGATCGAGTCCCGCATCAGACTCCCAGCTCCATGGGGAGTCTGCTTCTCTCTCTGACCTTCTCCTCGTTCCTGCTCTCTCTCACTGTCTCTCTCTCAAGTAAATAAATAAAATCTTTAAAAAAAAAAAATAAATAAAAGCTACTAGTATTGTTTTTTAATCCTAAAGTAACTGAATTGTCTTTTCCTTAATTTTATATTATCCTAATGACATTTTGTGTTTGTTTTATCTTTTACAGAGCATCTTTACCTTCAAATCATTGACCTGACCACAGCGATTCACTCTGACTAAATATGTTCTTAGTTTGGAATTGATCTCTGTTAACAGTGATGTGTTACGTGTTATCATGAGCCTTAAAGCTCTCCCTGCCATTGTGCCCAGGAATGGATTCAGTCCAGCCCTTTTGGGCTGCAGAACAGAAGGAATGTCAACTAGTTACAGAATCTAGCCTGCACAAAAATGGTGCTTCTGACAGGAGTTCTTCAGAAAAAACTTAAGGCAGTTCTGCTGGGAGGATTCCCTTGGGCCTCAGAAGTCCAACTGTAGGCTCTCTGTCGTCAGTGGCTGCAGCCCGAGACCCACAGCAAGGAGCAGATCGTGGAGCTGCTGGTGCCCGAGCAGTTCCTGACCATCCTGCCCGAGGAGCTCTAGGCCCGGATGCGGGAGCAGCCTAGAGTACAGGGAGGAAGCTGTTTCTGGACTTGGAGGGCTTGTCCAGGAAGCTGAATATTCCTGAAGAAAGGTGAGATGAGGAAGAAATGATCTATCCTCAGAAGGCAGGTGTTCTCTCTAGAGAGAGATAAGAGAGTTGAGATCTCCTCTCAAGTGTAGTGAGGGAAATGGCCAGATGCACTGGCCAGAGTTGTATCCCCTTCCCTGTCCTTTTTTATTTCCTGCCCTTGCAGGTCAAGGGAAACTCTGCTTTCTGCCCAACTGTTCTATGTTCCCCATTAATACTGGGATCAAAGTTCTAGACCTTTCAGCATACATCACGCTGGTCAAATTTATTTCATTGTCTGTGGGTCCTAGTCTTGCTATAGGGACAGGAAGGGCCCCAGGAGCAGATAGCTTATCTGGCGGCAGCACCTCTGCTGCTCCAGGGGCCCAGGACTCACAGGGGTCCAGCTCCAGCCAGAATGGGTCAGTTCAATTCTGAAACTTGGGAGCTGCCCTCTGTTCAGGAGAAAGGTGAGGAGATTCCACCGGGGAAAAAGACAGGAAATGTCTTCTTGTGTTTGTCCAAATGAACCTCATCACTAAAATTTTTGTCTACCTTTCCCTTGATCTTTTGTTCTACCTTTTAACCTAACTGAGCCACCCAGGTGCCCCAGGCATTGCGCAACCACTGTAAACACAATGATCTTTTCATACTTTTGAGTATCGTACCATTGACCCTTGAACAACATGGGTGTTGGGGCACTGACCCCCTTCACAGTCAAAAATCCGAGTATAACTTGACTTAACCACTGACAGCCTACTGTTGACCAGAGACTTACTGATAACAGTTGATTAACACATATTCCACATGTTACATGCATCATATACTGTATACAAAGAAAATATATTTTTAGGATATTTTAAAAAGTAATCTCTGACCCCCAATGTTTGGCTCAAACTTAACTACCCTGAGATCAAGAGTCACATACTCAATGAGCCAGCAAGGGGCCCCAAGAAAATGTAAAGAAAATACATTTACAGAGGGCCCCTTTGGATCAGTCAGTTAAAAGTCCGACTCTTGATTTCAGCCCAGGTCATGATCTCAGGGTCCTAGGATCCAGCCCTGGGAAGGGCCGTGCTCAGTGTGGAGTCTGCTTGTCCCTCTCTGCTCCCTGCCACTCGCTCGCTCCATCTCTTGTCTCTCAGGTAAATAAAATCTTAGAAGAGAAAATACATTTATGGTACTGTAGTGTATGGGAAAATGTCCATGTGTAAGTGATTTGCAAAATTCAAGCCCTTTGTTGTTCAAGGATCCAATGTATTCAGTAGTTAGTCAGATACAAATTGGTTTGTTTAAAAAAAAAAAAAAAAAACCCAACAAACACCTGGTTGTGAACCTGCAGAACTCAGGAGTATTAGGCATTTTATCTTTTAAGTAACATTTTGTAGAACTATTTGTCAAAGTATTTGAGTTCCCAGAGCCAAACCCCCATCCCTACTTTCCTTACACCTCTCACTGCCTCTGCATTGGGTCTATAAACACCTTTGTCTCCTCTCCACCTTTGGTGGGGGGCTGAGAGGCAGTCCTGGCTGAGACACTCATGCCCTGGCAAGGTGGCCACCGCAGAATTTCACTGCTAACCCACCAGTTTCTTGTCCTTTTGGGGAGGTCAAAGTCGACCCCCACTTGGCTTGAAGAGACATTTTCAGAATTTTCTTCTGTCACTGGGGTATCTCTGCCTCTCATAGTTCCCTTATAAACTCAACTTAAAAAAAAATGTAGCATGTCCTCAACACCATTTTCTGGTTAGAAGTCAAGAAATCAATTACAAATTTAAAATTCCTTGTCTACTGTACCATTTAATCTAAGGAAATTTAGTATCTTCAGGGACTAGCGTGACCAAATTGTTATAGTAACATATTGATGCATAAAAAGTTACCCCAAGGGCGCCTGGGTGGCTCAGTGGGTTAAGCCGCTGCCTTCGGCTCAGGTCATGATCTCAGAGTCCTGGGATCGAGTCCCGCATCGGGCTCTCTGCTCAGCGGGGAGCCTGCTTCCCTCTCTCTCTCTCTGGCTGCCTCTCCATCTACTTGTGATTTCTCTCTGTCAAATTAATAAATAAAATCTTTAAAAAAAAAAAAAAAGTTACCCCAAAATGAAGGCTTAGAATAACCATCCCATGATGTTTTCTGCCAGGAATCTGGGGAGGACTCAGCTAAAAGGTTCTTCCATTTCATATGGCATCTTCTGGATTTGCCTAGAAAATCCCAAGACAGCTGCCCTGCCATGCCCAGTGCCTTGGCTAGAGGGGTGGGCTCAGGGCCTCCTTAGGTGATCTTCCAGCAGGGCAGTCAGCCTGTTTCTGTGATGGCTCAGGGCTCAAAGAGCAGTTGTTCCAAAAAACAAAAAATGAAAGCTGCTGCTTTAAAGGCTCAGGCTGGAAAACTCAAACATCATCACTTTTGCTTTATTTTATCAGAGGAGTCATCAAATCCACTCAGACTCCAGGGGAAATGACATAGACCCGCACCTCGTAATGGGAAAAGTGCTAAAGAATTTGTAGTCCTCTTTAATTTTCCAAAACACCCTTGTCCACCCAGATTTAAAGCTTGGGGTATACATAAAGTTCTTTTTGGGTTTTCTTTTCCTAAATAATCGTTCAATTTTTTTTCTCCTTTCTTGCTTCCTTTTCAACCTCCCTAAGTACACCCAACATTATTATAAGCTAATGAAGTGTATATATAGGTTTATTTTTTATACACAAAGTAACAGTGATCTGACATTACAGTTTCACCATGTCTTTCTTGAGTCCTGGATTTCAAAGTCTTTTTTTTTTCTCTTGATTTTAGAAGTACTTAGAAGGTTTATCAAAATATCACAAGAAAAAAAAATATCACGAGAAACAATCTTTTTTTCAAAATGTTGGAGTTACCTGGCGTATAAAATGGCCAGGTGTTCTCCATGCGCTTGGACAAAAAGAATGAGAAAGGAGCTTTCCAGAGATCGTGTTTACGTCGCCGTCCGTTCCGTACCCGGCATCCCCGAGTCCCCCGTGCAGACGGGGCATGCCGTTCCGGGGCCTCCCCCGTGTCTCGCGTGCTCGGAGCTCGGAGGCTCTTTTCTGTGGCTGCCTTGCATGTGACCGAGGCGGACTGCTTGCCCTTGGCCCGTTTCTCTGGCGCTGGCTGGTCCTCCGGCAGCCTTCCGCAGGGAGCCGCGCGTCCTGGGGCAGCATTACCCGAAGACGTTTCGGAAAGGAAAGCTACCGGCCAGTGTGTCCCCGAGCGGGGATGCAAAACCCCCAACAAAGCACCGGCACGTTGACGCTAATCACTTGTAAAGAGACGTACAGGACAGAGCGGCACCTACGGCAGGTGTTGCCAGGCCCCGCCCACAGCGGCGCGGGCAGGCAGGAGCTGGGGTGAGACCTGCCGCCCCCGCCAGCTCGCCGTCTAACTTCCGCCGCAGTGCCCGCCCCCTCCCGGCGGCGGCGGCGGAAGTGCGCCCCCGCGGACCCGCCTCACTCTCGCCACCTAGCGCAGCCGCGCGGGAACTGCCGGCCGCGCTCGCCCCTCCCTGCGGCGGCGGCGGAAGTGCGCGCGCGCCCAGCCCGCTCGCTTCCGGCCTTTGTGGGGCGCTGTCGGCGGCGCAGGCTGTGGGCGGTCTGCGGGCCGCGGCCTTTCGTGCCTCCGGAGGGACCCTAATGCAGTGCCCGCGGGCAGCGGGGGAGCGAGCGTGCGGCGCTGTGCCCCTGGAGAGCCGCGGGGCGCGGCGGGTCTGCCGCGGGGGAGGGGCGGAGACTGCGCGCGACCCCGGGGCCCGTCGGGACGCCGTGACGGCAGCGTGTCCCCCGGACGTGCGTGTCCCCCGGACGTGCGTGTCCCCCGGACGTGCGGCCACTGCCGGAGGCGCCCGAGCCAGGTGTCCGACGCCGCGAGACGGTCCGTTTGCTGCAGGCGTTGGTGGACTCCCGTTGCCCTTCGTTCTAGGACTCCATGCGGGGTTCCTGCCGGGCCGCGCTGTTGGTTCGTAGACTCCTCAGGCCGCGTCGTACGGTTCACTCCGTCTCTGTAGCTTGGTCTGTTCTTCAGTCTTGAAATCGGAGCGTTTCCCGGAGTAGCGTGAGTTAGCCTGGAGCTGGCTTGCACAGCGCGGAAGTAAAGTCTTAGCATTTGCAGGTTTTGCCTGCGGTGTAGCCTGTGTTGGAAGGGGCGGCCTCTCCCTCAGGCCCACCCAGGGAGATCTTAACGGGGAATCTTGCTTGCAGCGCTGGTAAAGCTCTTGCCCAGCTATGATGGCATCTGCTTGGGCTCTCCAGGCCCACGAGGACCAGGATGACCTTTTGGAAGTAAAGACTGAGGAGGAGGAGAAGGACACCCCTAGACAGCATCAGATCCTGCGGAAGAACAACACCCACAGCAGGGAGGTCTTCCGACAGTCCTTCCGGCAGTTCTGCTACCAGGAGACCCCGGGGCCGCGCGAGGCGCTGAGCCGGCTGCGGGAGCTCTGCCGACGCTGGCTGCGGCCCGAGACGCACAGCAAGGAGCAGATCGTGGAGCTGCTGGTGCTGGAGCAGTTCCTGACCATCCTGCCCGAGGAGCTGCAGGCCTGGGTGCGGGAGCAGCAGCCGGAGAGCAGGGAGCAGGCGGTGGCCGCGCTGGAGGACCTGGAGAGGGAGCTGGACGAGCCAGCAGAACAGGTGAGAAAAAGAGATGTTTTGTGATTGAGAAAAAATGAATTATGGATTTCTAGGCCCGTGTGTTCTTGACACATGGGTGTATCAGGCCTTAGCCTCATGGAAACTTGATTAATGTAGTCCTAACTTACTTATAGCTTCTCTGGGGACGGATCATGTACTTCTGTACTAGGCCTACAGAGTTCTGGTTGATGAAATGCAGCTCAAAAAATCTAAGAGCAAATGTTAGGTCATGGTAAGGGAGTGGGCAGCAGTGTCTTCAAAGGGACCTCGCGCTCTTGCACAACAGTGTGTCCACTGCCCTTTCTCCATTAAAGGATTAAACGAAGGAGAAATCAAAGTCACCACCTTGGAGGAGTGGGAGGTATGAGCGGAGTGGAAGGTTAGGAGGGAGGGGCCGGGCAGGGGGGGAGTTACTGGGAGTAGTAGAAAGCTCAGGGTGGGTTGGACAGGTGAGTTGTGAATAGGGATTGAAAACAGAGTCCAGGACCTTGAATACCACCCCTGGAGTTTAGATTTTATTCTGTAGGACACAAGCTTCTAACGCTTTCTCTTTGAGTCTAAATGAGCTTCTCTAACCCGAGGATGTAACCAAAGTATGTAGGATCTTGTTCTGTTCTGTTTTGTTTCAATACTGATACTGGTTCTCAACCAGTGGCAGTTTTGTGCCCTAGAGGCATCGGGCAATGTCTTGGGACATTTTTGGTTGTCAGATGGGGCAAGGTGCTACCAACATCTAGTGGCTGATGGGCCAGGGACATTACCCGTATAGGACAGCATCAGACAACAGGGAATGATCTGACCCAGCTGGTCAGTAGAGGCAAGGCTGGGAAGTCTTGGTAGGAAGGCTATAAAGTGGAGAAACAAGAAGGGTACCCAGCACTGGGGGCATGAAACACTGGAGGGGAGGAACCTGTGGCAGAAAGACACGAGTTTCAAAGAGAGTTGTGACCGTGAGACTTCAAAGGATGAAGCATGTCTTAGGTAAGTATCCATTGGAAATGATGACGATGAGTGGATGAAAAAGGAAGGATGAAGGCAAGACTCTGCAGGGAGCGATCTCTTCCAGGCTGAGCACTGGGGACTTCCGGCTTGAGAGACTGGCGGGATCCAGGTGCTCCTAACAGAGTTCAAGGGGTTAGGGGAAGGTGGATTGGGGAAAGCTCATTTGTTGAGGAGACATTTACTAATGTGGGTTTTTGTACCAGGCACCATTCTGGGCACTGGAAACATAGCCATGAACAAAGCGCAGAAGCTGCTGTTGTCTCCCAGCTGGAGTCTAGTCTAATAAGGAGGCAGACAATAAACGTGGTGCTGAGTCACCGGAGAGTTGAACAGAAGAGAGGTTTAACCTGACCTAAATTGTAAATATAATCACTCCAGCCACTCTGTTGGAAGAGTTGTACATGGTGCTTGGTGGGGGGGTACGGGAGGCCAAGAAGTCAAATGCAGAAGCAGGGAGACAGGCTCAGCACCTGTCCAGGAAACAGGTGCTGGTGGCTTGGACTAGGGCAGTAGCTGTGGAAGTGGTGAGATGCGGTTGGATCCTGCCTGTTCCGGAGGTGGCACTTGACATGATTTGTTTTTCTGTAGGACGTGGGATATGAAAGTTCAGGGTTCAGCTAGGGTTTTTGTTCTGAACATTATGACTCATAGATTCATCATTCACAAAGATGGTAAAGGCTGGGAGAGAGGAAGGTTTTGGGTCAGACAGGGATCAAGGGTTACTAGGTTTTTGGATGTGTGTCGATTTTGAGATTCCTAGTAGAATCCACCTGGAGAAGTTGAGCAAGCCACTGAGCAGGGACCCGCGCTAGAGATGCAGAACTGGGACTGGTCAGGTTATGGATGATATTTCAGGCTTTGAGATGGAAGGGGGTCATCAGGGCAGTGGAAATGGAGGAGTGGCCGAGGAGACAGGAAGAGAACCGAAAGAAAGAAGGGATTCTCGAGTGCAGGCAGAAGTAATGCGGTTTTAAACGTGTTGAGTTTGTGCTTTCCCCTGATTAAAAAAACAGAACAAAATGAAACATGTTGAGTTTGTTTTGCAAGCCAACCCCTTCCCTCAAAGCATGCTGGGGGCAGCTAACAGAATTTAAACTCGATTTCTGAGCCTTGCCAGAGATCCACAGATGGAAGACACAGACCACTGTACTGGCTTTTTTCTCCCTCCACATTTGAAGTTGAAACATCTTTTTCTGTCCATCTCAGCATCCTTCTGATTTTGGCTCTTATTCTGGGGGCAGAGGTTGCACAATGAAACTGTCAAAATAGAGGCAGTGTGGGGTGATTTCTTATTTACAGAGTGTAGCCACTGTAGAGGACTGGGGAGCAGTTCGAGGGCCTACTGTGGCAATGCCCCCTGCAGTGTGCTTTGTGTACATGGTGCCATGTAGTCGAGGTAACCAGCCCCCGCTCCCAGAGTTCCTGAACTAAGACACAGACTTAGGAACAAGAGTGGTCCCAGATCCCAGCATTTCACACCCTGCTGGGGAGACGTGGTATTTTTGAATACAAGGGGAGTGATTTCGCTGCAGGCACAGAAACTACAGGATGGCTTACACTGCTAAATAAATGAGTTGGTGGCCAGAGCAGGGGTCGGGTGCAGTAAGGGATGGGATTGAAGGCAAGAGTGGAGACCTACGCACCTTGAAGAGAACAGGCTTCTTCCTTTAAGTAGAAGGGAAGAAGTGGGGGGTACAGGGAGTGATGAAATGAATGGTGGGTGGCCTCTCATGTGACCATGACCTTGGGCAAGGAGAAAATAAGGTCCTGTCCTGGAAGGAGGTAGAGTGGGGCCTGGGGAAGGCTGGCTGTAGGGAACAGCTTCCGGAGCCTACGGGGAAGAGATTTCTCCTCTGTCCTGCACCCTCTGTCACTCCTTCGTTTCCTTCTGCCTTTCTCCAGGCATAAACAGTGAAGGTGACACAACCAGCAGCGTTTAGCTGTGAAGAACAGGAGCAGGGAAGGTTTCCCAGAGGAGGCGCCGTGGGGAGGGTTACGGCAGGCTGGTGTCCGGGGGAAAGTTAAGGTGTCAGAGAGCTGGACGTCACCGCCGTGGATCGTGTACTCTTACTTGCTGTTCACAGACTGTGTGAGCTGTTTATCTTGCCGCAGGTCTCAGTCCACACCGAGGAACAAGGCCAGCCCTTGGAGGAGACGGCCCCTCTGGGAACAGAACAGGAGCCCGGTGTGTCCCTCCCACCCCTGATGGCACAGCCCAAGTGTGAGTCTCCAGAACCTGAAGCCCCGCTGGAGGAGCCAGGTAGGGCAGACAGAGCCGTCTGGGGGGAAGGGGAGGACGGGCCAGCACGGGCCAGCAGGCCGCCCTAGTACTCCGCACTGTTCCTGATGGCCAGAGTCACGAAGTCTCTCGTGCACACTCTCGGCCACTTCAGTTTCTCGCTCTTCAGGTGTTCTCTTTATATTTAAATATTTTTCGAATTCTTGCACTGTTTTATTTGAGATCACTTAATTTAGTCTTTCTGGTAGTTGTTTTCCATGGTACTGGTCTTGCTCTTTCTAGCCTTTATGCTGTCAGACGGTGCTACTGTCTTCACTCTGGCTATTTCCTTCCTCCTTCATAAACAAGCCTCTGCCCCATGATGACCGCATTTTTCAGATGGTTCAGGAAACAGTGTATATTTGTGTACGCTTACAAAGAGAGGAACAATAAAGCAGACGTGGCAGAATATTAAAAGTTGATGAATGGATGAAAGACTCCATAACTTCCTTATCTCTACTTCATTTATATTTATTCTTTTCCTTTTTTTTCTTTTTTAAAGGTTTTACTTATTTATTTGACAGAGAGAGAGAGACAGCGAGAGAGAGAACACAAGCAGGGGGAGTGGGAGAGGGAGAAGCAGCTTCCCATGGAGTAGAGCCCTATTTGGGGCTTCATCCCATGACCTTGAGATCATGACTTGAGCCAAAGGCAGATGCTTAATGACTGAGCCACCCAGGCACCCCTATATTCTTTTCCATTTAGTTTTTTAAAGTAGGTAAAAGTTCATCTAGTTCAAAGACAAAAATTTTAAATTATTTAGTGAAAAGTTTTCATTCCACTTCATTTCCTCGGCCGTCTGGTCTTCCAGCCCTGAAATAGGTTGTCAGTGTATTAAGTTCTTAGGTGTCCTTCCCTAGAGGTATATATGTTTTCATATTCAAACAAATACCTTTTCTTCTCTTTATCACTAAGATTGTAAAAGCTTGCATTTTTTATTTCTTAACAGCAACTTAGTAATAAAATGTTTGGATGAACCACACAGTTTACTTACCCACCCCCCTAAGTTGTCCCCAGTGTTTTATTCTAACACATGGTGTGTGGTGCACTGCAGGATAAATTCCTGTTTGTGGAATTACTAAGCCAAAGGTTTGTCATTGTGATGGATGCTGTCAGATGCTCTGTCAGGCCTGGGTCAGTTTACACCCACCGGCAACGTGGGACATTCATGAACATGGCAGGATGATGGGTGAAAAGTTTATCTCCGTATTGTTTGAATTTGCTTTTCCCTTATTTTGAGGTGGAGCATCTCACATTTAAGAACTACTGTATTAATTTTTCTGGAGACAATTTTTCCTTTGCCCAGTTTCTATTGGGTTACTGGTCTTTTCCATAACAATTTTTGGAGTTTTACGTATTATGTCCGTCCTGTGTTCTTAGGCCATTTCATGGTCCTGCAGAAACTCTGGGTTCTTAGTGTTTTTCACCGACGAATCTTATGTTGGAAACTCGTTGACTCGGTGATCCATTGCAGTTTCAGGTGTTGAGACTGGGAACGAGTACGGGAATTTAAAGCAAGAAATTTCTGAAGAAATGGAACCACATGAGAACATGTCTGCATTTAAACGTGAAGTGTTCTGGCCTGCTCAGTGCAGAGAAGCTGACGATCCTGAGGCAAAACCAGAAGAGTCTTCTGGACACTCCAGGGAAGGTGAACAACCTACAGTCCTTCTGGATGAACAGCAGAGGTTCTGTCCGGGAGGAAAACCTCATGAGTGCGAGGAGTGTGGGAAAGCCTTCAGTCAGCACTCGCGCCTTGTAGAACATCAGAGGGTCCATACTGGAGACAGGCCTTACAAGTGCGAGGAATGTGGGAAAACATTCCGTGGGAGAACTGTGCTTATCCGGCACAAAATAATCCACACTGGAGAGAAACCGTATAAGTGTAATGAGTGTGACAAAGCCTTTGGCCGGTGGTCAGCTCTTAACCAGCATCAGAGACTTCACACAGGAGAGAAGCACTACCACTGTAATGAGTGCGGCAAAGCCTTCAGCCAGAAAGCAGGCCTCTTTCACCATCTCAAGATCCACACGAGAGACAAACCGTACCATTGTACTCAGTGTAATAAGAGTTTCAGTCGGCGTTCGATACTTACTCAGCATCAAGGAGTTCACACTGGGGCGAAGCCCTATGAGTGCAGCGAGTGTGGAAAAGCCTTTGTGTATAACTCATCCCTGGTTTCCCACCAGGAGATCCACCACAAAGAAAAGTGCCATCAGTGTAAGGAATGTGGGAAATCCTTCAGCCAGAGTGGCCTTGTTCAGCACCAGAGGATCCACACTGGGGAAAAACCTTACAAGTGTGATGTATGTGGAAAAGCCTTTATTCAGAGGACAAGTCTTGTAGAACATCAGCGAATTCACACTGGGGAGAGACCTTATAAATGTGATGAGTGTGGGAAGGCTTTCACGCAAAGATCCGTCCTCACGGAACATCAGAGAATCCACACTGGAGAGAGGCCCTACAAGTGCGACGAGTGTGGGAACGCCTTCCGAGGAATCACCAGCCTCATCCAGCACCAGAGAATCCACACTGGGGAGAAACCCTACCAATGTGATGAATGTGGCAAAGCCTTCAGACAGAGGTCAGATCTTAGTAAACACCAGAGAACCCATGCTAGAGGTGGTCCTTGTACAGGTAAAGAGTGTGGGGAGTCGTTCAGGCAGACCTCAGCTCTTACTCAACATCAGAAGCAGAACACCACATTCCTCTTCTCCGAAGTTGACGGTTTAGTTGGGGATAGCTAAGATCTGCATGTGAGGTTAGGTGAGACCGCAGCAGGACAGGAGAAATGACACAGGTCCTGTATCTTGGAAGTGGCTTGTGGCACACAGTAAGTGCTGTCCATCTGAGAGGACGGACCACCGGTGCCTCGGGGGGTCAGGAAAGATCTTACTGACGCTAAGGATTGGATGGGCAGAATTGGAGGGCAAAATGGAAAGCATTTAGGGTGAAGGAAATATAGGCAGAGGCAAGAGCGCTCATGATTTGGAAGCACGCGAGTCGACCTGAGGTACGGGGTCTGTTCAGTTGGGCAGTTGTTGGCGGTACGTTGGCAACGGAACTTGGGGACAGACTGGGAGGGTAAGAATGCCTCTTTGACTTCATTCCTAAAGTATCTCTAAAATTATTGGCCATTGGAAAGGTGAGGACACTCTTGCGTGCAGAGACGGTGATGTAGCTACAGTGTCACAAGGGAAAGCCCAGCCACTGAAGTGTAGGTCTCTGACCTCAAGTCCTGTCTGGTGCTCTAGGGATCCCTCCACTTCACTGAGGAGAACGCCCGAGTCCCACTCACAGACCTTCTGCCTCACTGCATTGAATCCCAGCTGCCTTCATGGTTGCCTGTGGAGCGTGGACATGGGAACACTTGCCCGTAAGCAGGCACCGCTGCTGGTTCAGAGCATAATGGAAGCCGTACAGCGGACAGGTGCCAGCAGGACCATAGAGAGCACAGGGAACCTGACCACCATCCCGCTGTAAGGGCTTCAGGCTGGCCTTTCCACCTCTTCAAATTTAAGGGCGTCAAAATAGGAGACTGACCTACATTCGAAGGCTCCTGGGGTCGTCTGAGCACAAGGCTTCGCGTTTAGTTAGGGAGGGCACTAGGGTTCTCTTTGCCTCTAACCTCTCTTTCCCCCAGTTACATAGTTCTCGTGTTCTCAATTCCCTAACAACTGCTCTGCAGAACTGGTTTACAATTTCTTGGTTTGCATACCTTCTTGAGCATATCAAAGAGCCAAAGTTAGTGACTGTCTCTTGGGACTCGTGAGAACAGATGAGCCGATGACTGGTTGGCTCTGCTCCTGTTCTACTGGGTGAGCAATTCCGTCCCGGACGACGGCCTGTGGCCATTACTGGGGGTAGCCGGCAGCCACAGAGAGGCGCATGTGGCTCCTGGTCTGTTTGTCTTCTTTACAGAGGATTTTTGACCTTCACTGAGCTGTCCTTTGATTTCCTTCCCTTGCTACCTTGGCATGGCCAACTCTGCAGCTTCTGAGATTAACCCCTCACCCTACACAACTCCAGGGTCCTCTCACCCCTCACCTCTAGCGGCTGAGTGGTCTGAAGTGGTGAGGAAAGGGGGAGGGGAGAAACAGATAATGACACTCCTTTAAGCACTCCTAACTGCTGTTGTACCTAGCCCCGAGCCTCCAGCCCATCTCCTCCCGGCTCCTGTAATGCACTCTGCCACCTTTCCCCACGGCCCCCGTCTCTGGCCTCTCCGTCTGTTGCCCTGTCCAGAGAACACAAGAGTATTATCACTGGTTTGGAGCCAGAAGAGTCCCTGGAGAAATACTTGTGATGTCCCTTCTGAGCTGTAAGTGTGAGCACGTTTTCCCATAAAAATAACAATGGTGTTAGTACCATAACGGGCATATTATGACATGTGTCAGATTTGCTTTGGGATTGGAATTTACGTGACCATGGGAGAACATTCTGAGTTCACAACAGAGCAAAGCCTGTGAACATTTGAAAACTCAGTCACAAGTTGAGGGCTTCTTATTTAGGTGTTTTTTCCTAAGACCAGCCTGGGAGCTGCGCACATGAGACACTGAGGCAGCTGGGGTTGGGAACTAACGCTTTTTTACATCCAGGAAACAGTTTGTTGCCCCGAGTGAGCCTGAGAGCTCCGAGCTGTGTGTGTTCCTGTTCCCTTTCCCAGCTCGGCCTGCCTTGCATCTCTCACTCCCGCACGCTGCTCGGTGCTTAGTGACGAGAACCTGTATGAGCATGTCTCGTCACCGGATCGGACTTCAGACATGGTGGCCAAACTGATGTCACTCCTAGGAGTCCCTTTGAGTGTTTCGAAGCCTACTGCTTACGGGAACACGGTTCTTTTCTATTTTTTTATTTTTAAAAAATTTTATTTATTTGACAGAGATCACAAGTAGGCAGAGAGGCAGGCGGTGTGGGGGGGAAGCAGGTTCCCCACTAAACAGAGACCCTGACGTGGGGCTCGATCCCAGGACCCTGAGATTATGACCCAAGCCGAAGGCAGAGGCTTAACCCACTGAGCCACCCAGGCACCCCGTGATTCTTACTTTAACTTGGCTTTCTGTTCACAGTGCTCTTACTTACATCTTCTGCTTAACACGTTCTCAGCGCAGACGCATTCGTCCATTTGCCTCTAACGCCTTTAGTTGCCTAATACAAAGGAGCCATAGACAGAGACCCAGAACACCGGGATATGCCTGTTACCTAGCATGCAGTTCATAACTCATAAAGGTGGGGGTTTTGTTCTGGTTGTTCCTTGTACTTAAATATCGTTGCAGTACCAAGAAGGGGTGGGGTGGCGTGGCATTTCCAGGTAGGCATCAAAGGGGTCAAACTATCCAGGATTAGGGGGAAACCGTGTAACTGCAGCCGAATTGGCAACATGGAAGTAGAAGGCCCCGGGGGGCAAGTGGAGGACAGGACAGGTCAGACACAGAATGGGAGTGTGTGGTGAACAGAGAATGACGAAGTGATGAAACCCAGAGTGCGTCTTTATGGATAAAAGGTAGATGCGGTCTAACAGGGACAGGATCTAGGAAATCAGGGTCCTCTGAAGCAGCTAACCTTTGTGGATTTTGAAACCATCAGCAATAACAGGCAGTAGGATAGAAAGGAAAAATGTGAAATGGAAGCAAGTCCAAGAAAGGATGTCAGTCAAGGGTAGTGATGGAACAACCAGGTTGAGGCACTGGTGTAACACTCGAATCACAAAGCAGTTACTTAGAAATAATATTAAGGATGAGAGTGAGATCGAGCGGCTTTTCTCATTGATTCAAGGTGAATAAGATACTGAGTGTTCAAGACAAAAAGCTGGAGAGGTTGGGGGAGAATCAAATTCCTTAAAGCAATAAAAAGTGAAGGGGGCTTTGAATGAAGAGTAACCTGACAAACGGGTTGCAGAGGGTATAACGGACTGCAAAGGGAAGAAAGCCAGCCCCCCTCCAGAACCCCCCAGGTGTATGAAGAGGTTGCTGGAATTTTCAGTGTGAGGTAAAGCTACTGAGGAAAGAGAATGGGATTGAGCAGGCTCTGAATTGAGAAATGTCAGTTGTGGGGTGAGGCCAGCAGTGGAGAGCAGGTTCACACTACTGTGCTCTGAACAGAAGTAGCCTCTTGTTATCTATCTCCCCTAGATTATTTATTACAGAGTTCTCACACTCAAAGCCGTTATTGGCCATCTTTGGGAGTCGAGAATAAAATTTATTAAAAATATGTAACTTATACAGTTTACTAAGGGCTAGGCCTTACTAGGTGCTTTATTTTATTTTTAGCATTGAAGCTGCCTGAGGTCACAAAGTTAGTATATGGTGGGGCCCAGCTTTGAACCCAAGCAGCCCAATTCTAGAGCCCACACTTTGTTTCAGTTAAAGGAGCCCTGTGTTGCAGTGGTAATTGATATCTGTGTAACTTTTCTACTCCTGTCACTCTTTTTTAAAAGATACTTCAGAAACCCCAGAATCCTAGGTCCAAGCACCCAAGGTAATAATATCGCCACCCTTTCTGCTCGCTAGGTTGCAGATGAGGTTTGGTCAGTGGAACGTGAGCCCTAATGCTTGTTGCTGACACAGGGAGGGTGTCCACAGGAGACATTCCACTAAAAATGGGCTCTTGATAGGAAAGGATCACCCTCCATTCTGACAGAATATGGGATTTGGGGCAGTCTTCAGTAATACAGATCATAAAGATGTAGATTATAATGTCCCATTGTAGATCTATAGATCTGTATAGATCTATAATGTCCCATTATAGATCTGTCCAGTAACCAATATGGATCTGTTCTTGATGAGGGTTTTATATTTGTAGCTAATACCATGGCTAGGATTAAAGGAAACATAATTATATAAAATAGTTCTTTCAGGTGCCTATCCTGACTCCACAGCCCAGAATTTATTTGGGCAACAAATTGTCCTATTCAGCTTAGGGATAATCATCTGATTACCTTTAGTTAAATATTCTCAACTTCCATCCTTTCACACTTAAAAGTTCTCATATCGCAATAGTTCTCATATCACAATCCCTCTAGCAGTTCATTTTTTTTTTTTTTTAAGATTCATTTATTTGACAGATCACAAGTAGGTAGGGCTGGGCTCCATCCCAGGACCCTGAGATCATGACTGGAGCGGAAGGCAGAGGTTCAACCCACTGAGCCACCCAGACACCCCTAGCAGTTCATTTTATTGGAATTTCTTTGGGTCTTCTCTCGTGCCAAATGTTTTTGGGTGTAATTGGTAAGGAGTCCATGCACATTTTTATATATGTATAGTATTTTATAGAGAGAGAATATATGTATGACTATATAAAAATGTGTTATACATAGGTTTTATTTTATACATATAATTTGATTTTGACAAAGCCATTCATGATAAGTAAACTCAGTTGAGTAGCTCCTTGGCTCACATTGTAAGACCATCGTGGAGAGCCAGCGGTTTTCCCTTGATTTTGTGGAAACTCCTCGCTCACACTACCAGGTCTGAAAGCCCATCGGTCAAGGCTCCCGGAGCTTTCGCCCAGCTCAGCTGAAGATGATCTTTGGGGGATACATGTTTTTTCCACGGATCATCTCAGCCCAGATAGACTGGTCCTGGGTATCCGCAGAAGGACCTCTAAGTGGCCGTTATTTGTCATCTGTGAATTACGGTTAGATCTTACTGATCCCTCTTGGGCTCTTTACGCGGACTTGACTTTTGGGTCTAGTGCCTCACTCTGCCTACTCCAGTGATCTCATCATTTCACACCCTCTAAAAAACGCGTTTTCTGTAATCGAACAATTCGGGCGAGTGATTTACCCCAGGGGGTCTCGGTTTCCCCACAGGGTGAGTGGTGACCGTAGCAGCCACCGACTGGGCGTTCCGTGGGGTAGATGGGCTGTCTACACCTAGCTTCGCGCTGGGGTGCGGCTCCGTGCGCGCCGCAGCCGCGGGTCACTGGGATCGCGTGCAGTGTCCCCAGGACCTTTGCGTGGGGCGCCGCCGGGGTCGGCGGGAACAGACCTCGCCCTCCCTCGGGGACACGTCGCCCCCAGCTTTATCTCCGCGCAGCCCAGGTTCGCGCTCTTTGTCCTGGGAGCCTGGGCCCCGCTCACCTGCGGGCGCCGCGGGAGGCTGTGCGGGGCGGGGACGCAGCCAGGCGACCACCGAGAGGAGAAAGCCTCCAGACGCCTAGAGGAGACCGGACGGCGCAGCGGCAGGGGCTGCGGCCGGCCCGGAAGCGCGAGCCCGCGAGACTCGGCGCGCACCTGTGCGGGGGCGGGGCGCGGCCTCCCTCCTGCGCCCCGGGCCTGGGCGGGGCGGGCGGGGCCCGCGCTCCGGGAGTGGCCGCGGGAGTCGGGGACGGCTTCCGAGGTGTGCGCTGTGTCGGGCTGTCTGGGGTCCCGGCTTTGTGAACAGAGGGGCGGGTCGGGAGAGGGCTGCGTCCGCCCTGCGTGCGGTGCGGGAGGTCCGCGGCCCCTTCTGGTGGGAGCAGGTGACTTCGCTCCGTGCCGCGGAATCCTCCGACCGTCGTGGGCCTATAACCCACTTAAACGAGAAGGTGCAGAGCTCTAAGTAAAGATGAGCTGTTCTTATTTTCTCGTTCTGATGCTATTTTCTCTACCGTCCGTTCGGGATTCTCTGAAGGTGAGAACCCAGGGGAGGAGGGTCGCGGTCTATCAAGTTTCATGAACAAACATTTAGGAAGTAAAGGATTTTAGCACACGGTGCTAATGAAGGATTTGCAGATTCCCTCCCACTTCCTTTATTTAGCTTCCTGACGAAGTGCCTTGTCTGGCTAGTGACTTCCTGAGTCAAGGAGCTAAACAAAAATTAGAGTTTCTGATAACAGTGTTATTTGTGCCCCAGGAAGAAGACTAGCTACAAGGAAATCCTTCTGAAAAACCGGTGCGGACCTCAGGCTGGTGTGAATCTTCTCCTGAGTGCGCTCATTCCAGAATGGCGGTCCTCCTGCGGCAAGGTCCCTGATGGTGACTGATGGCAGAGGGAGAGGGCCGGGCCTGGGACCCTCTGGCAAAGAAGTCGCAGATAGTCCTTCAGACTTTACGTTCCTGCTATCAGGAGGTAGTTACCTGGGCCTCCCAGGGCTGTCAGAGAGCTTCGCCCGCGGTTGCTGAGACCACCAAGGAGCAGGCGCTGAAGCCAGTCCTCACACCTCGCTGGGAAGCTGCAGATTCAGGCAGGGATAGTACCCAGAATGTGGAGAAGAGGTATCACTTAAGCTAGAAAAGTTGGAGACAGCTTGGAGGAAAACCGTCAGGTGGGAAGGGTTGGCATAATCACGTATATTACGGGTTGAGTAGTGAAAGTCTTCTGGAATAGAGAAAGCAGTAAAACCACGTCTTTGCAGCCCAAACCCAGCACCTCCCTCGTGAGCTTTAATTCCCCTTGGTGTTCGTGTGCGCCTCTGGGAAGTTCTGTATTGGGTTGTTGTTTGGGCGACTTCAAATCCAGTTTTCCAAGACCGGCTTCATCCCGTTGCCTTTAGGGCCCAGGCTATAGAACAGCACAAGAAGTGCTTATAGCACAGATAGTGTGATGGAATCCAGGGTTTTAAGTGCAGCCTGTTAAGCCGCTGTCATAGTTTGAGCATTATCGCCTTTTGGAATGGAAAGCTGATGAGAAAAGGTATCTGCGAGACCCTTGAAAGGAAGCGCTTTAGAACTCTCAGTGACGTCCTTCCCTTGAAGACTTGGCTCTACCCATCGCCTTCTCATTATTTGCCTGATTCTTGAGGTAGAAGCTCTCAGCCATATCTGTGAGGAGTTTTGTTTGGTTTACTTTGACCTGTTCAACTCCTTTAACTTCAAAGTGCAGCTTTCTTCCTATATTTTAGTCCTGACATTACTGAAAAAGTTATTTTCTCCACTTTAGTTTTTCCATTTCAAAACGGTGTGTATTTTGAAACTGTTCTAGCTGTTGCTTGAAGTTAACTGTTATCGTAGAGCACTGTTCATTGATTGACTCAATAAATGTTTACTTGTGGAGCATTTGCTTGTCTGTAGTAGTGGCCTAGGTACATATCAGTCGGTATAAATGATCCTTTTTTCTTTTTTTAGATTTTACTTATTTATTTGACAGAGATCAGAAGCAGGCAGAGAGAGCGGGTAAAGTAGGCTCCCCACCGAGCAGAGAGCCTGATTCCGGGCTTGATCCCAGGACCCTGAGATCAGGACCTGAGCCGAAGGCAGAGGCTTAACCCACAAAGCCACCCAGGCGCCCCTAAATGATCCTTTTAAGTTGCACTGGCAAATTAAAATTTCTCTTGATTTCATGATACTCCATTTTTCATCTCTGGATTCAAACTTATCTCCTCTTAACTTTTTTGATTATGCCTTCCTGATTCATTGTCTCATTTTGTGAGAAAATCCTGCATGTTTTTCCAAACTTTCCCCCGAGCTGTCTCTTCTTCCCTCAAACTGGAAACTTGCGTGCCTTTTTGGGCACTTGGCCAAATTGAGATGACAGTTCAGATGCACAGTAATGGCATGCACTTGAGGTAAAACTGGGTTTTATTTTTATCACTATTCTTCATCTTAAGTCTCACCTTAGCAGAGAGATGACCAACATCTGAATTTTTTGCATTTTTTTTTAGATGGTGTTACTGGGAATGAAAATAAAGACTTGTCTCCAACACAAAAAAATTATGAAGATGCTAAATCATGCGGTGGGGTCTCTGTAGAAATGCAGCACCTATGCAGTAAGCACAGGAAAAGTTTCAGTCACTGGTGAGTCCTTATTCAGCTTTAGGGAGTCCAGAGACCGAAGAAAATCTCTTTGAGAACAAGTTTGGGAAGGCTTTGGTTTAGAGTGGGTTCCTCTTTTCCCACCAGAGATCCACCACATGAAAGAGTGCTCAGTGTAAGGAATGTTGGAAAGCTTTCAGTTACCATGGCCTCATTGTACATCAGAGAATCACATGAACGAGAGACTGCAGAGATGTACTGACCTCGAGGAAGCCTTCGTGCAGCACTGACACCTTACAGAACCTTATGTGGAGTACGGAGGAGCGCCTTTACCCACAAGTCAGGATGACTGTGCACCAGAGAATCCGCACAGGAGAGGAATCGTATAAACGTGATGAATGTGGAAATGCTTTGCATGGAATCACCGGCTGTATTCAGCGTTGGAGAGTTCACACCTCGGGAAACCCAGACAGTGCGATGAGTACAGACATGGTTGGACCTCGGTAAACGTACTTTAGTACTTGCATCGCTATCACGGACGTTCTTATAAACGAGAGGATCGTGGGAAGTTGAGTGGATGGAGACCAAGTCTCCACAACAGAATCTCCACAGTGCTGGGAAATTAAATAGTGTAAATGGGCAGGATTTATGGGGAATGGGCATTCTTGATTGCCCAGTTTAGCCACTGAATGAAGACCTCAGGTCAAGGAAAGGAAAGGCCAGCAGTTCTTCTTTCTGGAGGAGTCTATAGATGTAAGCACCCAGGACTTTTGAAATAAGTTGCTTCCCTGCACCCCAGGGCTTGTGATTCTGTCCCCTGGATGACTGTGCATACGTGTTTCCCCCAGGCCTGCTCTCATAGCTTTAATTCATTCAACAAGAGTAGATTATTGTCTGCAGTTACATTTTATTTTCTTTATGAGCTAAATAGGCTTATCTGTATCAGGACACAAAAATCACATTTATGAAGTTTTAGTACATATAATGAAAGAAACCTCATCATTCATTTGTTGGACACTTTCCTAAATTTGAGACTGCCTCCGTGTTCTCCTGCATAAGGTCATGTAAGTGTTCTTCGGAGAATATAGATTTTCCAGCTTTGGTTTGATTGTCTTCCTTAAGATAGTGAAAGATAATTACCATACAGCCTATTGATAGATAGTGATGGAGATATTTTCCCTTACAGATAATACATAATATGATGTTGAGTCCCCTGTCAAGCTCAGTGCGGACGTGGAGCCAGCTGAAGATTCTCTCCATCCTTCTCTCTGCCCCTCCCCTGCCCTGTGTGCTCTCTTTCTCTCTCAAAGGAAAAAAAAATAAGAATAGGTGTTAGAAGATGGACTGCAGAGGTGCCTGGGTGGCTCAGTCAGTTAAGAATCTGCCTTCGGCTCAGGTCATGATCACAGAGTCCTGGGATCAAGTCCCACATTGGGCTCCCTGCTCAGCGGGGAGTCTGCTTCTCCCTCTCCTTCAGCCTCTCCCCACTGCTCCTGCTCTTTCTTGCTTACTCTCTCTAATAAAAATCTTTTTTAAAAATTATCTTTCTTAAAAAAAGAAGAAGATAGGCTGCATTCAGGGCACTGGCATGGCTCAGTCAGTTCAGCATTTGCCTTCTGCTCAGGTCATGAAAGCCATTACATTTTTGTTCATTTTTAGTATTCTAGAACAATTTATAGGGCACTGGGGTCCTGGGATTGAGCCTATGTCAGGCTCCATACTCATTGGGGAGTCGGCTTCCTCCCCTCTGCACCCCCCAACTTGGGCTCTCTCGCTGACGCTCTCAAAATCTTAACAAAAAGGAAGAATGGCTGCATTCTGTAAAAGGCCTTTAGAGCATCTGTAGAAATCACAAGGTTTTTTCCTTAACTTTATTCCTATGTGGAAGGAACTTTATTCTTTTTTTTTTTTTTTTTTTTTTTAAGATTTTATTTATTTATTTGACAGAGAGAAATCAC
>NC_081561.1:25622078-25665583 GCF_022355385.1 Mustela nigripes | reverse complement strand
ACAGTAGATGGAGAGGCAGGCAGAGAGAGAGAGAGAGGGAAGCAGGCTCCCTGCTGAGCAGAGAGCCCGATGCGGGACTCGATCTCAGGACCCTGAGATCATGACCTGAGCCGAAGGCAGCGGCTCAACGCACTGAGCCACCCAGGCGCCCAGGAACTTTATTCTTTATGTGGAAGGATTTTCTAATATTGAACCAACCTTACATTCCTGCAACAAGTCCTGCTTAGACTGGGCATGTTCTGTTCTTAAAATGGTAATGAGCTTAACTGCTCATATTTTGTTTCATACATTTTTCTTCAATGTTTGTATGAAATTGGTCCCTAACTTTCTTTCTTTTTATTTTTTTGTACTATATTTTCCAGGTTTTAGGTTTCAACATTTTAATTGCATCATGAAAGCCATTACATTTTTGTTCATTTTTAGTATTCTAGAACAATTTATAGGGCACTGGAATTAGCTGGTCTTTGAAGGTTGAATTCTGATGTGAAACAATCTGGGCTGGGTGCTTTCCTGTGATAGTTCCATGGTAACTTTTTCTGTTTCTTCTACAAAACCAGTCTGTTTAGGCTTTCTGTTTATAATGGGGGTCAATTTTAGTAATATATTGTTTGCCTAGAAAATTACCCATTTCATCTAGATTTTTAAATTTATTTGCCTTGAATCTGTAATATAATCAGCTACAATTTTTAAACAGTTTTACCGAAGGAAATTGATATGCAGTAAACTGCAGAAGGATACAGTTGTACATGTTTTAACATGTGCACACCTGTGAAATAATCACCACCATCAATACAACGAACGTATCGATCCCCCGAAAATGTTGATGTGTGTGCCGCGGTAATTCCTCCCTCCACACCACTCTCATCTCCAGGCAACCTCTGCTGGGCTTCCTGTTGCTATAGACTTCGTTTGCATTTTTTAGAATTGGATATGAATGGAATACAGTATGTTCCATCCTTTTTTGGTCTGGCTTCTTTCATTCCGCACAATTATTTGGAGATTCATGCATGTCTTTGCAGGCGTCAGTAATCCCTTCATGTTCTTGTTGAGTGTTCACGAAGCTGGATATACACGTTTGTACATTTACCTATGCTAGACATTTGGGTTCTTTTCATTTGGGGTCTCTTAAAAATTAAGTTGGTGGGGCGCCTGGGTGGCTCAGTTGTTAAGTGTCTGCCTTTGGCTCAGGTCATGATTCCAGGGTCCCAGGATGGAGCCGCCCCATCGGGCTCCCTGCTCATCAGGAAGCCAGCTTCTCCCTCTCTCACTCCCCCTGTTTGTGTTCCTCTCTCACTGTGTCTCTGTCTGTGTGTGTCAAATAAATAAAATCTTTTTTAAAAAATGAAGTTGGTAAGGACATTTGTGTACAAGTCTTCGTATAGACATATGATTTCATTTCTCTTCAGTAAATACCTAAGAGTGGGGTGGTTGGCTCTACCTGCTAAGACTATTTTCAACTTCTAAGAGACTCAGATTATTTTGTAATATTTATTCTCTTTCACATCCCTACCAGCAGTGTATGAGCTTTCCTTCACTACGCATTCCTGCCAACATTTGCTAAGGTCAGTGTTTCATTGTAGACAAACTAATAGGTGTGTAACTTACTGTAATTTTAACTTGCATTTTCTAATGACTAATGATATTGAGCATCTTTTTGGGGGATTATTTGTCATTCCTACAAAACCTTTTGCTGAATTATCCGTTCAAGACTTTGCCCATTTTTTCCCTTGGGCTGTTTGTTTTCTATGCCAGTCCTTTATCAATGCAATGATGTGTGAATATTTCTTCCAGTCTGTGGGCTGTCTTCACTTTCTTAATAGTGTACTTTGAAGATAGAATTTTTTTTTTTTAAAGATTTTACTTATTTACCAGAGAGAGAAGGGGGGAGAGAGCAAGCACAGGCAGGCAGAATGGTAGGCAGAGGCAGAGGGAGAAGCAGGCTCCCCGCTGAGCAAGGAGCCCGATGTGGGACTAGATCCCAGGACTCTGGGATCATGACCTGAGCTGAAGGCAGCTGCTTAACCAACTGAGCCACCCAGGTGTCCCTGAAGATAGAATTTTAAATATTCATGAATTACAATTTTATCTTTTTTTTTTTTTTTTAATGGTCAGTTTGGTGATATGGCTGAGAAATCTTTGCCTATGCCAAGGTCACAAATGTTCTATAATTGCTTTTAGATGCTGTGTAATTTTTAGTTTTTTTTCCTCCATGAATTGCCTTCAAATGTTTGCTTAAACATTCATATTCATGTGAGTCTATTTCTGGACTTTGTGTTCTGTTCAAATGATCTATTTGTCTACCTTTACTCAAGTATCTTTCTCTTTTGATTACTAATATCTTTACAGTAATTCTTGAAATAGGGTGTATCAGCCCTTCAACCTTTTCAAAGTTGTTTTGGCTATTGTAGGTCATTTCCATTTCCATATGAGTTTTGGAAACAGCTTGTCAATTTCTCCCCAAATTTCTGGGATTTTACTTTGGATTCCATTGAATATATAAATCAATTTGGGGAGAACTGACATCCTAATATTACTGAATATTCTAATACATGACTGTGGTATATTTCTCTCATTTATTTAGATTTTTTTGAACTTATCTCAGCAGCATTCAGTGAATAGGGTACACATATAAACAGGTCTTAATTTGTAGCTTAACTAAAAAAATCTTTTATTAGGTATTAGGTTCATTCACATTTTTTATATGATTTGACATATTTTAATCCCAACTGTCAATTTAGTTTTTAATGTTTATTATGTCATGTTTGCTATATTTATTTCTTGTGGGATTATTTTGTGGGATATCTTGTGGGATTCTTGTGGGATATTTTGTTCTTTAGAAGTATTCTTAGTATTTAGAAAGATATGCAGTTTTATTACAATGATAACATATTTATAATATTTTAATGCCCTTAGTCATCTATTTTCTTTTCCAGCCTTTTTACTTTTGATTTTGTCAGTTTTTGCTTCCTTCACCTCCAGTCCATTGCCTATGCAACAGTTAGTGAGCTTATTCTCCTTTCTCCCATTTTTTCTAAAGGTTTTTTTCCCCCCTAGAATCTCTGTGCCTGGTGTGGAGCTCGAACTCAGTACACCAAGATAAAGAGTCTCATGCTTGGGGTGCCTGGGTGGCTCAGTGGTTTAAGCCTCTGCTTTCGGCTCAGGCCATGAGCTCAGGGTCCTGGGATCGAGCCCCGAATCGGGCTCTCTGCTCAGCAGGGAGCCTGCTTCCTCCTCTCTCACTGCCTGCCCCTCTGCCTGCTTGTGATCTCTGTCTGTCAAAGAAATAAAATCTTAAAAAAAAAAAGTCTCATGCTCTTCTGACTGAGCCAGCCAGGCACCTCTCCTTTCTCCCATTTTATAGATGTATTATTTCTACTTCGTCACAATATACAGTATTTATGCATGTTTACTTCTACCCTTGATGCTACTTTTGTTTTAATTTTAGATCTACAGTAACATATATTAAAATATTCTTGATTATTTTGGAGTGTTCCAAGTCTTATGGTTGAATAAAGCCTGTTTCCAGGTGATTACTCCAGAAAGACTCATGGATTCAGAAATCCCTGAGTTCTTCTAGATCTCAAACTATTTGTCTAATCTTGATACTTGAAGGACAGCTGAGCTGAAAATTAAATTCCTGAGTTGTACTTTAAAAAACATTTTTGTGGGGGGTGCTCCTAGGTGCTTAAACCTGCTGGTTAAGCCGCTGCCTTTGGATCAGGTCATGATCTCAGGGTCCTGGCATTGAGACCCACATCAGGCTCTCTGCTCAGCGGGGAGCCTGCTTCGTCCCTCTCTGCCTGCCTCTCTGCCTACTTGTGATCTCTCTTTGTCACATAAATAATTAAAATTTTTTTAATTAAGTTTCACGCCCAGCAAGGATCCAGCCTCAGGGATTGAACTCACGACCCTGAGATCAAGACATGAGCTGAGACAGGGTCGGACATTTAATGGACTGAGACACCCAGGCACCCCTTGGGTCACACATTTTTTTTTAAAGATTTTATTTATTTAATTGTCAGAGTATGAGCAGAGGGAGAAGCAGGCTCCTCGCTGAGCAGGGAGGCTGATGTGGGACTCGGTCCCAGGACCTGGGGAACATCACCTGAGCCAAAAGCAGACATTTAATTGGCTGAGCCACTCAGGGGTCCTGGGTCATACCTTTCTTCATTGAATTAAATACACACACACACACACACACACACACAGAGTGTTTCCTGTCCCAGGATAATCTTCCCAGGTATCCTGTGAGCTCTTTGCATATTCAGGTCTTGTTTTCAGTGCTTCAATGTGAAGTTTTCTTGGATTATGGGTTTCAATACTAATTTTGTTTCATTGTTTTATTTTTCAGGGACTTCATTGGCCCAGCTTCTATTTCAGTCACTCCTTCCCCATACTTTCCTCTTTCTTCTTTCCTTTTACTTTCATTCTCTTTGTTTTCCTGCCGCAGTGCACTGTTTACGGTTTACAATTCACCCTTGGGGTTTTCTTCCCTAGGGGTCTTTGGATATAGCGTTTGTTTCTGAGGTGACTCTCTTCCATTTCTTTCCTGAGGTCAGTCAGCCCTCTTTTCATTTCCTTCTAGTTTTTTGATCCATCTTTGCTTTTAATTTTTGAGTTTCTGATTCAAGGTGTTTTTCATATCCGCGATGCTTGTTTGAGGTGTTCAGTTTACTTTGCAGTGCTGTTTCATTTTTCTTTTTCTTCAAGGATTTTTGGAGGAGTGGGCTAGGTGATTCTTACTAGTTGAGGTGCGTTGGTTCTGATTTTCTGTTTCCATGTAGTGCCTTTTCCTAGGCTTTTCCATGTTTTCTCCTATTTCCTAAACTTAGAGTGTGTACTGGATTCCTTTATCAATGGTCCCTTCTGTCCAAGTAACACAATCTTTTTTATTTAATGTAATGTCCAAGTAACAAAATCTTAATTATTTAATGTGGACTCTGTGATTACTGGTTTTGGATTCTTCGTGTGTACATATCTTGAAGGAATCTGAAAGTTTTCCTTTTTCACTCTGTATCCTTTTCAGTACATGTTTCCCAAAAAGTGATTTTTTTTCCTTTACTCCTCTCCCTGCAAAAGTATGTCTTTTGAAGACTGTCACTTTGAATTACATACCTTTTTAAGCCCCTTGCTCTAGTTAGTGTTCTCATCTCCCAGTATATTCTTCCCAATTTTCACACTTAGGATCACTTAGGATACACTCATTTCACACTTAGGATACAATTATCCATCTGGTGGTGATTTTAGAGCAGTTTTTAGGGCCATTTCTCTCTTCTAGAACTTTCTCAGACTGTCCATTGCCTACCACAAAGGCTTGCCATGCGGGTTTCTGCTGTTTTCTCACTTTGTATTCCAGGTAATTTAAAGTTTAGGCACTTTCTGTTTTGTGTAGTTTTGTTTTTCTTGTTCTACATCATTTTTGGAGGATGTTTGGTGACACAGGTGGAAGCGGCTGTCATTATCCTCTATCAGTAGGTATTCCAAAAAATGAAATGGAAGCATTTAGAACAGAAAATACCAGAATTCACTCATAATGATAATACTGTTTCATGATACTTTTGTTTCAGTATTCTGTATTTGTATGTGTACTATCATGTGTAAAGTTATAATTTGTATAGGCCATATTCAAAATAATTGAGAGAATGTTGTAGCAGATAATCTCCCAAAGCCCTCCAAACTTGTCCTTTCAGTGGTTTTGAACCCTCTGTCTTTAAATGTTGTCACTCAGCTTCCTTCTGGTGTATCCATCTCAAAGAGGTGCTGTTTTGTCAATCAACTTTGATAGGTGCATTGTGCTGGGTCAGGCATTTGTTAAAGGCAAAAAGCCAAGTATTAAAACTTGACTTTCTACCCTCCAGGGCACTTACTACTTGGGAAGAGAGAACTTTAAACCTCAAGAATACCTATGGAGCTACTGCCATCAGGTAGCAATGACCAACTGTCCCTCACTCCATACATCCCTTCATGAGACCGTTTTCTCCACTGGTCTGTAGATGTGAAGGAAATCCATGACCTGGAGCCCTGACATTTTATTTAGTTGTTTCTTTCCACTGTTTCTACCCTACAAAATAGAATAATGATGTCTTCTCATAAGAGTCTCCCCTTGTTTGGAGGAAAGGATAGTAATACATGGGCAATGCTGTCAGGCATAACAGAAGATGTACAGGGGTGATATGTCATTCGACTAAATGCTAAAGATGGGGTGACTTAGATTTTTTAAAAGGCCTTTTAAATTCCTTTTTTAAAAAGATTTTTTTTGAGAGAGAGTGTACATGCGCACAAGCCACGGGAGGGGTTCAGAAGGACGGGAGAGGTGCAGAAGCAGACTTCTTGCTGAGCAGGGAGCCTAATGCAGGGCTTGAGCCCAAGACCCCGAGATCATGACCTGAGCCCAAGGCAGATGTTTAAACGACTGAGCCACCCAGACACCCCAAAGTCTTTTTAATTCTTAACGATTACTCATTCATTTATTTATTTGAGAGAGAGCACGAGTGTGTGTGCACGGGATGGGGGCTGGGGCTGGAAGGAGAGGGAAAAGCTGACTTAGAACTACATGGCCCTTGATCCAAGGACACGAGACCATGACCCCAGCTGAAACCAGGTTGGGGACCCAACCAACTGAGCCACCCAGGCACCGTGGTAACTTAGATTTCATGTGGACTATGAGATTTTGAAAGGTCGGGGAAAAGGGCGATTTGGACTGGTTGGGGGCTAGGAGTTGCCATGAGATGCAAATGGGAAAAGACTATATGAACAAGGTCTTCAAAATATTTTCAGATATCTCAAGTAGGCTTGGTTTAAATCAGTGCTTCTCAACCAGGGTGACTTTGTCCCCCATGAAACGTTTGACCATGTCAAGAGACTTGTGGTTTCATAGCTGGCAAGGAGGTTGCAGTGGCAGATTGGAAAGGAAGGAGCTGCTGGAAGCTAGTGAGTGGAGGTCGGGAATGCTGTAATCCTACAATGCACAGGGCTGCCTCACAACCAAGTTCTGCAGCCCATGGCGTCAATAGTGCTCAAGTTGAGAGACTCTTGTTGAAGGAAAGTGGCAAGAAATGGAAGTAGGAAATACACATTTTCTTGGTTGAAATTGTAGTACATTTTGAGCTTTTTAAAGGTATTACCTGATTCCTTAGGCTGCATTCTCCTGACCAGAAAGTAAAGGACGGAAACGGCCATCCTCTGGTTCATGTCCCCACCATTACTGAGTGAAGGTTTTTATGTTGGGAGTTTGTTTTCTCAGTAAGGTATATTAACAACAGAGAGAGGGCGTGTTTCAGAACCTGGACTGGATCCTGACAAGAACCAAGCCGCACTGAGACCTTGAGGATAGGAGGTTTATTTAATGCCAGCGGGCTCAGAGGAGAGTCATCTCTCAAGGTGTGAGCCCCCAGCACAAGCAAAAGGGGTAGTTTATATGCTTTGACTTCCGTATCTGTGCCCACAGCCGGCGGGGCAGGGGCAGAAACCCAGAATGGCCCCGTGGCCAGGACTGGGATTTCCCTGCTGGATTGGCCCGCTCCCTTGGCACACAGATCTCCCTCATCAGGAGGAGAAAGGAGAAGATGCAGGAGAGGAGGAGGAAAAAGAATCAACAGTTCAGCCCACCCATACTGCCTACAAGCAAGAGCCTTCCCTTGGATCTTGCTCACCGGCAGCAGAGGTAGTCCCACTGCAACGGCTGCCCGTGTGGCTTCGTGCCAGCCCTACCAGGTGCATCTGGAAGTACCGATTTCCTAGACCCCCAAACTGTCTTTGGATTGCCGAGGGACGACCCTCGTGTTTTTCTGAGCACAACACGGGACACTGATCATTCCAGTCCTAGATGCCCGACGGAGCAGGCTAGTTTCTTCAGCGATCTCCTGCCCTGGTGCTGCGTTCTGAGGTCGGACACTAACTCTGGACTAAGAATACTCTTTCGGTACTGTTTTAGGGAAACGTGTCTACGCACGTTTACCCCGTAACTTTCCTCCTTCGACTTGGTCTGGGCCCTGCGGTTAGAAACGAAGACCAGGCTGGCCGGCGGTCAAAGCAGGACAGAGGAGTATCAGGCCAGCAGGGTACGGCACTAGTTATGGGGCAAAGACTCACAGAAGCCCTCACTCACGCCAGGCCCCTGCATAGCAGGTCTGGGCAAGCCGGCAACAACCCTGTGAGGGAAGTGTCCGGATTTTACAGACAAAGGGAGGGTGACTCCACTAAGACTGGTGGGCGGCCCGCCCGGCGGAAGGGGCGCGGAGCAGGGGGAGAGACGGCGGGCTAGCTGACCGTGACCACGTTGCCGGCCGGGCCCAGCCAGCCGCTTCCTGCCAGGGGTTCCCAGCAGCCACCGAGTTTGAGGACCTTCCTGCCATCCTAGAGCGGCCCGGAAGTGCATCCGGCCGGAGAAGTCCCGGCAGCCCCCGCCGCGGGGGCGGGGCATGCGCCAGTTCCTCTCGGCGGCCTGCGGGGCGGGTAGGGCTGGAGTACGGGGGACGCGCAGTGGGGGCTCTGGGCAGGGGCCGGGGGGGGGGGGGGGGGCCGGGGGGGGGGGCGGGCGGCCCTCCGTCGCGGGTCCTTCTGTTGGCGCAGGGCAGGGCCGGCCTCTCCGAGGGCAGTCGAGGCGGCTCAGGGAGGCCTGTCGGAACCGCCGCGTCCGCGTCTACAGCCCCTGCCACCCCCGTCTGGGAAACCCCAGCTTCTGCCGAGCAGCCGCGGCGGCTCCTCCGGGCAGACGTTTGGGGCGGTTGCCGGTGGCCCACAGCTGTGCCCGGCGGGGTTAACGGTGCTGGCCGTTGTCTGCAGCACCCGAGGGGCTTGACGCAGGCCCGGCACGCCGCAGGAACGCCCTGCTTCTTGAGCGGACGGACGGACGGACGGACGGAGGAATGACGAGTGGGTGCCGTTCCTGCCAGAATCCTGTGACGAAGAAGGGGAGCCTTTTCCCGTCATTAGCTAAGCGGCCAGTAAGTGCTTCTCCGTGGGGCACTGAGCTGGGCTCGGGACATGAAGATTCCCAGGGAGAGGCGTCTGAAGCTGGGGGGGGGAGCAGGTTTCAATCTAGATTATTGACAGCAAACAGGGGCAGACAGTGCTAATGCCGTTCTGGTTCCCAGCGGCAGGCTCTGGGGGTTACTTAGTCATGCTGTTTGGTACCTGGCGTCCAGTCTCCGCACCGCTGGCGTCAGTGGCCACAGGACGTTAGGTTCCGTGCACCTGTTCGGCGAAGACAGAGCTAGAGAGACAGTGCAGCACGCCGTTCCCTGGAAGTAATGCGGGGGGGAATTAAAATGTGGAATGAAAAGGGGAAGAAGTGTTTGTGACCTCAGCGAGAATGCTGGTACATGCTTCCTTGGAGCTTTCTGTTTGTTGGGTGTACTTGCTGGTTGGCGGTTTTAGTTGGATCTAAGCTATGAGATATTTGCTGTTGGACATGGAATGAGACAAATGGGATTAACGACTTCTATTTCCTGACATTTTAGCAACTCCGTTTTAATGCTTTCACTTTGTTACACTGTTATTAGCCAAAGAATTCTACATGCATATTGTCCGTAATCACTTAAAAGAACACATCTTTTAGAAGGCAATAATTATACAGGATTATTGCTGGGGCATAATCTTTTCTATTCACAGGATTAAATCCAGTTAGCTGAGGTATCCAGTAAATAATTTGAGAGCTTAAAATAACACATACCTACTGAACTGAACACATTCAAATAAGGAAGTATAATTTAGCCCAAGACTCCGTCACTTATTAATGTCATTTAAAATTTACTACCTCCAAAATTGTATTTATTGAGGGGCCTGGATATCAGTGTTTTACTTTCTGTCTCTGTATGAGTGAAACCTCCTGTAAAAGGTGGCTTTTAGGGCAGAAGACATATCCTTGTTGGATTGTTTATTCAGGGTATCTGTAAAAGTCGGACCTTATATGCATATATATCTCAAACTTTGGAGCACCTTTTATGGATTTTCTTTTTAGATTCATTTGTTGCCTTTCAGTTTTATGGTGATAAAATTTTGTGTGCATAACTTTTTTTTTTTTTTTTTTTAATTCTATTTCCTGGGGCACGTGGTGGCTTAGTTGCAAAGTGTCTGCCTTCCACTTGCATTATGGTCCCAGGGTCCTGGGATCGAGCCCTACATCGGGCTCCCTGCTCTGCGGGAAGCCTGCTTCTCCCTTTCCCCCTTCTCCTGCTTGTGTTCCCTCTCTCACTTGTGTCTCTGTCAAATAAATAAATACCATTAAGAAAAAAATTCTACTTCCCTTGGGGCACCTGGGTGGTTCAGTTAAGTGTCTGCTGTGGGCTCAGGTCATAGTCTCAGGGATTGAGCCCTGTGTCAGGCTTCCTGCTCAGTGAGGAGTCTGCTTCTCCCTCTCCCTCTGCCGTTCCCCTCCACTCAAGCTCTCCCCCTTCCCAGATAAATAAATAAATAAATAATAAGTAAAAATGTTTATTAAAATTCCGTTTCCCTCAAAATACATGCATATATAGGTATAGGAGACCAGCACTCACAATGACCACCTTTTACCTCTTGCCCTGCTTTTACCATTTGAAGGACGGCCATCTTGCTCATTTAGCACCCATCTGCCTTTTTCACCCCCTTTCCCTCTTTACTCCTCTATCTAGTTATTCCTAAATGATAGTCCTCTCTGCGTACCTCAGCTGCTTTCTTCCCTTCCGTTATTTGCCCTGAAGTAGAGAAAGCCATATGAATTTTGGAGTTGGAGACCTACATTTAAATAAAAAACTTTATATAGTTTCTTCCTCTTTTCTTACATATGCTACTGAGCTCTTCTGAACTTGAATTCCCTCATTTGTAAACAGATTATAATCCCCAAATCAGTCATTTGTAGAAACTAGATCATCAATATAAGCGCCATATATATAAGCCCAGCACAGTGCCTGCCACATAGAGGATATTCAATAAATATTAGTACTTGTCTCTTCATCTGCTTTCCTTCCCGTTAGATGTCTAGCAGCACCCAACCTTTACCAATGGCTGTTTTTTTACATGTTTACCTAAAGGCCATCTAAGTCAAATCTAGCTTTGGCTCACTACTCTCTGACATAACCCAAACTTCCAGATTCATCCGTTGAGTAGGTTGGCTTATAGCCCCTTATAGAGCTCATTTAGGAACTAGAAACTCCTTCCACATAATAAAGCATATCCAGTGGTTCTTGAACCGTTAGTGGTAGATAGAGATGTCTCTTAAAAACATTGGCAGGTCCCAATGCAATCTCTGTCAAAATACCAGCAGCATTTTTCACAGAGCTACAACAAACCTAAAATTCATATGGAGTCACAGAAGACCCTGAAAGCCATAGCAACCTTGAAAAAAGAAAAACAAAACTGGAGACATCACAGTTCTGGACTTTAAGTTCTATTACAAAGCTGTGATCATCAAAACAGTATGGTACTGGCACAAAAATAGACACATAACTCAATAGAACAGAACAGAAAACCCAAAAATGAAGCCACAACTCTATGGTCAGTTAATCTTTGACAACGCAGGAAAGAATGTCCAATGGAAAAAGTCTTGTAAACAGTCAAGGAAAAGCTGGAGAGCCACGTGCAGAAGAATGAAACTGGACCACTTTCTTATACCGCACCCAGAAATCCATGCAAAATAGATTCGGGATCTTTGGCCCACACCCCTTCTGTGGTGGTCTTTTTCTTTCCTTTTTTTTCTTCTGGTCATTAAAATTTGTGGCTTTATTTGTCTTTCTTTGGAACCCATGCAAACATGTGTTCTTTTTCAATTTCTTTGTTCCACTTCCATAGCAGGCAAAGTATTACCAGTGATTTTCAAAAATGAGTGTATTCAATTCACTTGGGTATCATGTTAAATGTGTGTTCAGATTCTGCAGGTCTGGGTTTTAATTTTTAATAATTTCCCAGGTGATGCCTATAATGTTACTTGTATTTTATTTTCTGTTGCCACCTTAACAGATTACCACAAACTCCCAGTGGTTTAAAACAACATAAATTTATTATTTCACAGTTCTTTAAGTCAGAAATCCCAGTTAACTAGCTTGTTTCTCTACTCCAGGTGCCACAAGGCCACAATGAAAGTGTTAGCCATTTGGGTTCTTTTTTGTACGCTCTTAGAAAGAATCTGATTTTATGCTCATTCTGGTTATTGGTGTAATTCAGTTCAGAACTGCGTTGCCCATATCCCGGTGAGAGAAAGCAAAGATAAGAATCAGTGGAGTCACACAGTGTTCATGGGTTAGAAGACACAACACAGTAAAAATATCAGTTCTCTCTACACTGATTTTTGGTTTAATACAGATACTCTCAAAATCTCACCAGAAATTTTTTGTAGATATAAACTTATTCTAAGATTTATATGGAAAGGCAAGGGACCTAGGAAAAACTAAAGCTTGAAAAAGAATAAAGTGGGAAGAATCACTTTGGCTGATGCTAGGGCTACGGTCTGTCTACAGTGCTCAAGAGAACGTGGTGTAGGGGTGCCTGGGTGGCTCAGTGGGTTAAATCCTCTGCCATCAGCTCAGGTCATGATCCCAGGGTCCTGGGATCGAGCCCCACGTTGGGCTCTCTGCTCAGCAGGGAGCCTGCTTCCCCTTCTCTCTCTGCCTGCTTCTCGGCCTATTTGTGATCTCTGTCTGTCAAATAAATAAATAAAATCTTAAAAAAAAAAAGAGAACGTGGTGTAGACATAGAGTTCAGACTGGAGAACCCAGAAGCAGATCCACACAAAAATGCCCAACAGATTCTTCACAAAGGTGCAGAAACAGTTTAGTGGAGGAAGGATAGTCTTTTCAGAAAATGGTGCTGGCACAGTTGGGCATCCATAGGCAAAATAAAATAAAAATAGCTTAAATTTCACACCTCATACAAAAATCAGCTCAAAATGAATCATGGACTACAACATAAGACCTAAAACTATAAAATGTTTAAAAGAAAAGCTGGGAAATCATCAGGACCTAGATTTAGGCTGAGATTCTTAGAATTGATATCAAAACCGTGGTTGATTAAAGGAAAAATTAATAATTTGGTCTTGATCAAAATTTAAAAGTGTTGCTCTGTGAAAGACTTAAGGATTGAAAGCCAAGCTACAGATACGGAAAGATATTTGCAAACCGTATCTCTAACAGAGCACTTGGTCTGGAATATAGAAGAGGCATCACCTCGCAAGCAGCAGCTCTGGGCAGAAGTCCATCAGAGGCTGGCCTGCAGAACAGCCCGCAACGGGCATTCACGCCGCAGCCGCGCCGCCTCCCGGGCACCCGCACTCACTGGGCTGCTTTCACTTTCTGCTGCTCGTTGCAGGTGTTTCTCAGATTCCGTCAGATGAATTTAGACACGTTTCTCTCCAACAGAAATACCAAGACAGGTGGAGGGCTACAGCTGCCAGGGGAGGACACTGTGTGACTCGCTGGCAGTTCAGGGAGCACAGGAGCACTGTGGTCGAGTCCACCGCAGCGGTGGCCAGAGCACTGGGGAGCCTTCCTTCCTTCCCCGAGGTGCGGCTGGGGTGCAGGGCGGGAAGGATCAGCTCCACGCTCCTAAGCCTAGATTGACTCTGACTTTGATTTTTAAGTGGCCATCTACTCAGCCCCAGGAGACAGACTTTTACTTCCGGTTACGTCATGGGGCACCTGGCTGCCGTCCTGCCTTTGGAGACAGGCTGTGAACGTTCATCAGCAGGTAGCATGTGCCCCGTGTACCCTGTAACTTAGCAAGTGCAGTACAGGTGCAGGAGCAGGAAGACCCTCGCTGTATCTCTCACCCACTGCATAGTCAAGAACACGTGCTCCCAGATCCCAGGAATTCTTACCTGTTCTGTGTGGCCACCATCTTCAGAAAGAGCACTGTGGCCTTAACAGCCCCCGGTGTGGCACCAGATTTTTTTTAAAAGAAAGGCTGACAGGTTTGGTCAGAAAACAAACAGCCCTTTTTAGATTGAAGCAATATCTTTAAAAATGTTTTAAAGATTTACTTATTTGAAAGAAAAAGAGCATGTAAACGGGAGGGGCGGAGGGAGAGGGAATCTCAATCAGACTCCACACTGGGTGGAGCCCAGCGTGGGGCGAATCTCACAATCCTGGGATTGTGACCTGAGCCACAATCGAGTCGGCTGCTTAGCCGATTGGGCTGCCCAGGCGCCCTGGCAGTTTTTAAATCTATGTAAACCACAAGCAGGAATACGCAGATATGTTTGCTCCCTGTGTCCTGTGTCCCACAGGATGGCACCCAAGGAAGCCATGTGTCAGCAGCGCACGTGGTAGAATGTCCTGCTGCAGAGGAGCTGGTGTGGTGCTGCAGCTGAGCGAGCCCCACTCTGCAGGAGAGGAGACTGCCCCGCAACAGTCGCCACACAGGCCAGGGGCATGGCAGGCGGCCTTGGACAGGCTGCGCACCATATTCACCCAGTCCCACTTTCTGGGTGGATCACAGGCCCACAGCAGCTGCTCTTGAACGCTGGTCTGTGCGGCTCCTGCGTGTGGACATGGGCTGTCAGGCAGACTCACAGAATGAGGACAGACATGGATGGGGAACATCTTAGGGGAGAGTTCAGTTCTCCTGCTCTTCGAAGGGGAGAAAACTGCTCATCTTTGGTTCCTTAGTGTGTGACTTAACACTGTGAGATTTGCTGACCGAGTTTAGCAATAGGAAAGAAAAGTTTACTTCCGGAAATGGGAGCGTGAACACTGTGGTCTCTAGCAGGAGGGAATTTGTGTTAATAAGAGAGCAAGTAGAATCAACCCAGCTTTAGAATCATCCATTCGTCAGGCTTGCCTGGTGCTGAGCGAACAATACTGAGCCCGTCACTTATCTCTGTCTCTCAGCTTCGTACCCGCCCTTCTCTGTCCTGATCTGGAAGCAGGGGCAGGAGGCATAAAGGTTATTTCCTAGGTTCTTACTATCAGTTGGAATAATTGGGAATCAAAAGAGGGGAGTGGGGAGGAGCATGGTTAAGTCCTAATTCTGTAGTGAATACTCAGTATCGTAATGGTCAGTTTTATGGGTCAACATGACCAGAGCACAGGGTGCCCAGACATGTGGTCACGCATTGTTCTGGGCATGACTGAGGATGTTTGGGGAGGACACTAACGTCTGAGCTGGTATATGCATAAAGCAGAATCATTTCCCTACTGTGGATGGCCCTCGTTCAGATAGTTGAAGGCCTGAACAGCACTAAAGTGCTGACCTTGCCTTGATAAGGGGGAACTCCTCTTGCCTGACTGCCTTAAGCTGCACACACATTCCCGACATACAGCCTCATCCTTGGGGGTGATTCATGCTATTCTAGTAACAGAGCCAGGGTTTAGAGGATTTCTGTCATTTGCAATAGTCCTGTAATCTGTGGGGTATTCCAGCTGGCTTGACAGATTCTGTCATTTTCTTCTTGGCACTTCTCCCCGTCTCGAGCTGTATCACTCTGCTTACCTGCCGCCGTCCCCCTAGACCCACGGACTACCACTTAGAGGCCTCCACGGTTACGTGTGAAATGAACAGAAAACCAATTCTTTCCAAACCAAGTTTCACTTGTCTACCTTTGTATTATGTCTGGGCTCGATTAGGAATACGTTCCGCCACTGTTTAAAATTTTCCTTTTAGTCTCAAAGTACAGTCAACGATGACCAGCGTAGTGGTCAGAGGACCTATCACGTGATCCTTAATGAAGCTGGACGAAGGCTGTAGAATTCAAGCTGCCCAGGAGACAACACTCACCGCTGTCTGCTGAGGCCTCGGTTCCCAGAGATTCGCGCTTGAGCAGAGCCTTCTTTGGCTGCAAGTCGGTACTCCAGGGCCTCTGAGCTGGTGTCAGCATTGCCATCTTGCAACAGAGCAGCTGCCTCTGGTCACCACTGAGGACCTGGAAGTTTCACTTACTGATTCATCAGAACTTCTAGTATGCTTTCTCTGTGCTAGTACTTTCTGTTTTCCAGGCACTAGTTCTAAGAACCTTATGAATCACGATTCATTGAATGCAGGTAGCAACAGCTCTATGAGCGAGGAACTACTATTATCTGTGCTGAGGTAATGGAGGCCCAGAGTTGAAGCAACTTGCCCAAGGTCATCCAGCTAATCAGTGGTGATGCTAGTGTGGGGGGGTCAGGCAGAGGGACCCCAGAGCCCATGCTCTTAGCCACTATCGCGTGCTCCCTCGTTACATACGTTGTGCTCTTATGAAGACTTTGGGAGCTAGTGTTAAGTTTCCAGAATACTCCTGTCTTTTTGTATCTGAAAAGTTGAGGGCAACATTTCTTGCCTACAGGGCTTTGGGACCAATAATCAGTACGTACAATCACCTGACTCAGAATGCTGTACGTGGTTTGTCCCCACAAAAAGCAGGCTTCCTTTCAGAAATTTATAAACAACTGTTTTCTAGTTACTTTCTCCCATGGAGCTCAGACTTAACCACTTCTGTGGAGAATGAGGAGCCTGAAGCTAAGACCCTTGAAACGACTTCAGTGCTCAAGGGCTGGCAGGCCGCAGATCCCAGTCCACAGCCCTGGGCACCGGGTCTCTGCCTGGAGGGCTCCACCACGTGTCCTCTGAAGGAACATCCACAAGTCAGCGTATGGAGGACACAAGCTCATAGAAGACGCAGGGCTGTTTTTGAGCCTGAGATTCTTGAACTCCCACTCAAGTGGTCCAGAAAAAAGCATTTTAATGATTCCTAGCCTCTAAGAGAAATTTGGCATTTCCTTCCATTTTAAATGGAAGCAACAAACCGATGTGGTGTTAAGCCATAGGACTGAGTCACCAGTAGAAAGTACAGATGTTTTCATACCACATCACAGCCGGGCAGACATTGTCAAAGTCATTCATGCTTAAAAAACTTGGAAACTCTTTCCGTTACTGGACCTGTCCCTTGGTCTTACTATTTGGTGCATTAATTTTAAAGAACACATAGATAATTTTATCACTGAATTGTTTCACGCTTGGTTAACTGTGTTTCAGTACAATCGAGTTCTTTTCTAATCCTTCATGTTCTTAAAAATACCAGTACTCTGAAGGGGCAAAGAGGTTTATGATACGAAAAGAGACTGAGAACTTGTGGGTCTTCCAGAAACGACCCTCACTCCGATGCTGAGACTTCAGGAAGAGACAGAGCTCGTCTCTGACACGAAGCCCTTCGCCTCGACCTGCGGCCCTGGCTCCTCCAGATGCCTCTGCAGATACTCCAGGAGCACCACCACCTCGTCGCCGCTCTCCGGCTGCTGCTCCCGCACCCAGGCCTGCAGCTCCTCGGGCAGGATGGTCAGGAACTGCTCCAGCACCAGCAGCTCCACGATCTGCTCCTTGCTGTGTGTCTCGGGCCGCAGCCAGTGTCGGCAGAGCTCCCGCAGCCGGCTCAGCGCTTCTCGGGGTCCCTGGGCCTCGGGGTAGTGGAAGCCCCAGAAGCGCCAGCAGGAGTTTTCTGAACACTGCACAGGGTTGGCCTCCCCCACCACGGCAGAGGCCTCTTCCTCTTCCTCCTTTACGACCAGAAGCCCAATCTGGTTCTTTGCAGATTGGCTGTCCAGGGCTGTGCCTTCCTTTGATTCTCGAGATATCCTGGACCAAGGCAGGGACTTGGGCCTCACGCTAGTGGGCAGCTGTACTTCTGCAGAAGATTCCTGCTCGTGGGAGAGCGGTATTAACCAGTGAAGTGTTAGCAGTCCCTCATCTCCCTGTGCCCAGGGCTCAAGGACATTGCTGGGGAGCTCTGGGGACACTGCTACATCCACAAATCTTGCCTAAGTCAGTGAAACTGAGTCTCATCAAGTCTCTAGATCCAAATACCAGCAAACAGGTGAAATACAGAAACAAATTAAATGAAGGTTTTTCAAATTTTCTACACATTGGAATAATTAGAGAACTTTAAAAATAACCCGATACCTTGGGTGAACCAAGATCAATTACATCAGTCTGTGGGGGAGGGGGGGACCTGGGCATTTAATAACTTAAATTTTTTTAGATGATTCCAATGTGCAGCTGAGTTTGAAAACTAGTAAGTTAAAGATACTAAAATAAGCAATCAGCTAAGAGTGTGAGACATTTTATAGGACAGAAGACTGAAATTGTTCCATAAATAAAAAAATTTTTTTTTTTTAAAGGAGTAGAGGGGTAAGGAAAACTGTCATAGATCAAAGGAACTGAGTTGGGGCACCTGCGCGGCTCCGTTGGCTAAGCATCTGCCCTCGGCTCAGATCATGATCTCAGGCCCTGGAATCTCAGGGTCCTGCAATCGAGCCCTGGGTTGGGCTCCACCCACAGCCCAGAATCTGCCTGTCCCTCTGCTTTGCTCTTCCCTGCCTCCCCAGCTCATACTTCCTCTAAGATAAATAAAATATTTAAAATAAATAAATAAGAGACTTAATAGACAAATCAACCGAATGCAAGTGGTAAGTTATTTTCGGATCCTATAAGGAAAAACAGCTGTAAAAAAGACCTATTTCAGGGGCACCTGGCTGGCTCCGTTGGTAGAACACGCAGCTCTTGATCTCAGAGTCATGGCTTTGAGACCCACTTTGAGTATAGAGATTACTTAAAAATAAAATCTTAAAAAAATCCTTTCAAATAATTAGGAAAACTTGAACACAGTGATATTTAGGAATTACTGTTGATTTTGTTGAGTCTAATAATAAGATTACATTAAGGTCCTTTTTAGAAATTCACACTGAAGTATTTGTATTAATTGGTAAACAGATAAGATTGTCGCTGGGTTTTCTTTACTAAAGGAAAGGAGAATGAGAGAAAGATGAAAGTAGGGGAGTGGGGGGAAGGGGAGAGGAGGAGGAGAGGGAGGGGAGAGAAGAATGAAAGAAAATGGCCAAAAGACTGTGGTTGTTGAATTCAAGATTCATCTGAAATGTTTGAGATCCACCCCCTCCTGCATTTAAAAACCAAGTCCTACCTTCCTACTTTCCTTCCTGCATTAACAGTGTAAAAGCATTTAGGTGGGGTCACGGGAGGTGGGAGCCCACTTTGGGGGTCACTTTGGAGCCTCTGTGGTGTGAGGAGGGTGTCGTGGGAGTGGGGGAGGCGGGAATGACGGGAGAACTACCACCACCTATTTCACATCCCTATTCACATGTCACCGCCTGTCCTATTTGGGGTTTCAGCCAGGGGAACGGAGTGAGAAGGCACCGGACTGAGAAACTTGTTAAAAAGAGGCCATGTTGGTCAAACAAGGAAACGTATGGACGGTAATGGGAGCAAAGTTGCTGATTATCAGAGAAGAGAATTACAAATGCAGAAAAAACCCAATCTGGTTTGAATTGGAGTTAGCAGTGTTAATATGAACTCAATTTCCCACACTTAAGTAACAACACAGAAACACATAAGGTCTGTACTGAAGTACATCAGGCCAGGATTCCGGACTCTCGAGCTCAGACGCTGGCACATGTCTGGCACTGGGCCAGACCCTCATTCCTAATACATGAGGCCCTCCACCTTCACTGTAAAAAACCATTCTTGCTCCTGCTGAATCCAGGCGGCCCCAAGGAAAAGGCATCCCCAAACTGTAACGCCTTGGGGATTGTAAGCATCACAACACACACCAGTTTGGGTCTTTGCTTAGGGACAGATTTTTCTGTATTTTACTTCTCCCTCTTAAAATAGAGACATCATCCATTACAAAGAGAACTGATGGAAGATAAGGTTTAAAGAAACGTCCGAGGGCGCCTGGGTGGCTCAGTGGGTTAAGCCGCTGCCTTCGGCTCAGGTCATGATCTCAGGGTCCTGGGATCAAGCCCCACATCGGGCTCTCTGCTCAGCAGGGAGCCTGCTTCCTCCTCTCTCTCTCTGCCTGCCTCTCTGCCTACTTGTAATCTCTCCCTGTCAAATAAATAAATTAAAAATCTTTAAAAAAAAATAAAAAATAAAGAAACGTCCGAAAAGCCAAGACCACGCATGAGAGAGAATGCGCGGTCATAATTAGAAAGAACCACAGTAACAACCATGGCAAATCTTTAAGCAGTTCTTACTCCGTGCCTGGCACTGTCTTAGGGGCCTTACTCACCGTAACTCGCAGGTGGCTCACAAGCCCGTGGATTAGGTGACCTCATTCTCTCCCCATTTTATAGAGCAGTCCGCTGAGGCACAGAACCTACACAAATGTAGGTTCAGTTCTCTAGGTAAGAGATTCTGAGATGTATGTGCAAGCCATTTATTGAGTGCCGTAGAGAAGCACTATTGGGTGGAGAGGGAGGTTGAAAAGACACTTCAACAAATTCTGCAAGGAGCTCTGGAATCAGAGCAATTGTCCTTGGGAGTGTCTTGCCTCAAAGCAAGGAGTCAACATTGCACAAAGCCCTCAGAAGTCAGTGGCCGCTGAACGTGACGGGCCATGTTTGGGGACATGATCTTGAGCTGTGGAGTTGTCCTTGTACCCGAATGATGTGTATCAAGAGCTTCTCATTCACTGAAGCAGTGGGGGGAATGTGTGCCTCAGTTGTGACAGAAGGAGCTGACCACCAAGCAATAGATTCACTGCAAGAATCAATGACTGAAGTCTAATATCCCACATTTAGAGAGTGAAATGATCTAGATAGGATCCACAATGGAAACGATGCAGTAAACAACCAGGTAGAAAACTGTGAGAGGGAGACTGGTGCCCCAAAGAAGAGTGTGTTTCAAGGAAGAAGGAGTATTAAAAAATGGGAAAGGTTGCCAAGAGGCTAAGATGACAATTTATCACTAGAGTTGGGAACGTGGAAATCAAGAAGTTTCAGTGGAATATGGCAAGGACAAAAACAACAACAAAAAAAGATTTCAGTGGGTTTATAAAAGAAAGGGTATTTTTCCCATTTCTGAAACATGAGCTTAATTATTCAGACCCAACCCGTGCAGGATGCATTATTTAGAAGTAACTTCTTAAAAGCGTTGCAGAGCTCCTAAGATAGTAAGGATTCTCTATGTAAAATCTAAGTAGAAGTGAAAGTTCAGAGAGGCGAGCAAGTACTTGGGCTGATTTTTATCCTCAGACCTTTTGCCAAACAACAACTTGATCTTCAGTCTGATAGTCTTTTTTTTTTTAAGATTTTATTTATTTATTTGATAGAAATCACAAGTAGGCAGAGAGGAGGCAGGCTCCCCGCTGAGCAGAGAGCCCGATGCGGAGTTCGATCCCAGAACCCTGAGAACATGACCTGAGCCAAAGGCGAAGGCTCAACCCACTGAGGCCTCCAGCCACCCCCAGTCTGACGGTCTTGAAAGTATAAGACAAAGCTGCAAGCCTGCCTAAGGTAAGCATCTGCTAAGAGACCCTCCTTTGATAAACGCAGCTTCCATGGGGCAGATGCAGCCATGGACCCAAAGTAACCCGACTCCTTCCCACATCTACCTGCTGCAGACTGGGAAGGAAGTTGCCTCGGTATGAACAGAACAGAACAAAACAGTGCCTGACAATTGTAACTACAAGGTCGCTCTCGCACAGATTTGCCTTCCAAATCCACAAAACTGAGATGGGCCAAAAAGTCTCGAATCATGCATTCAGTTTAAAGTTATTCGCCTCTTACCTGACAGAGGCAAATGTGAATCCTGTTAGGAGTACCCCCTGTTCTCCTTGCTTTGAGTTTATGATACATACATTCTTCTATATTCTGTGTATAGATACATATCTCTATATATTCTCTATATCTGTATCCTCTATATACATATGTACATACATGTTTATATGTTCTACTTGCTTTGAGTTTAGTTCTTTATCTAGCTCCTTATGCTGAGAGGATAGGCTATTGATGTGAGATCTTTCTTTTTTGATACAGGTGCTTACAGCTATCAGTTTCCCGCTAAGCATGGCTTTAGCTACATCCCATACATTTTGGTATACTGTCATTTTGTTAATAGGCATCTTGAAGTATTTTCTAATTTCCCTTGAAGTTTCATCTCTGACTCATTGATTACTTAGGAGTGTGTTGCCTAATTTCCAAATATATGTGAATTCCCCAAATTTCCTTTGATTATTGATTTCTAATTTCATCCCAGTGTGGTTGGAGAACATACTCTGTATGATTTTAATCACTTGAAATTTGCTGAGGCTTGTTTTATGACTTACCATAAGTCTGTCTTTGAGAATGTCCCATGTGCATTTTAGATCTCCATGGTTTTTACTTCTTTGCTTGTTTAATACCAGTGTGATTACCGTACAGTGTTATATTAGTTTCAGATGTACAATGTGTGGCTCAACAATTCTGTACATTATTCAGTGCTTATCACAATAAGTGTTTCCTTAATCCCCTTCCCCTGCTTCACCCATCCTCCCACCACTGTATATTTAAGAGTGTGGTTTCTTTGTCTCTGTTTTTACTTTGATCATTTGTTTTGTTTCTTAAATTCCACACATGAGTGTGAAATCAGGGGCGCCTGGGTGGATCAGTTGTTAGGGGTCTGTCTTCAGCTCTGGTCATGGTCCTGGGGTCTTGGGATCGAGCCCCACATCGGGCTCCCTGCTTGGTGGGAAGCCTGCTTCTCCCTCTCCCACTCCCCCTGCTTGTGTTCCCTCTTTCTCTATGTCTCTCTCTGTCAAATAAATAAATAAATAAATAAGATCTTAAAAATAAATCATATGGTATTTGTGTTTCTGTGACTTTTTTCACTTAACATTATACATTCTAGGTCCATCCATATCATTGCAAATGGCAAGATTTCATTCTTTGTTATGGTTGAGCAATACTCTGTTCCATTTATATACATGAATATACCATTCTTCTTTAACCACTCATCTATCAATGGACATATGAGCTGCTTCCATATATTTGCTGTTGTAAATAATGCTGCTATGAACATAAGGGTGCATATATCTTTTTGAATTACTGTTTTCATTTACTTTGGACAAATACCCAGTAGTGGAGTTATGAGATTATATGGTAGTTCTGTTTTAATTTTTCAAGGAGCCTCCATATTGTTTTCCACAGTGACTGTGCCAGTTTACATTCCCACCAATAGAGCACAAGGGTTCCTTTTCTCCACAAACTCGCCAACATTTTGTTGTTTCTTATGTTTTTTGAGTTTCGCCATTCTGACAGGTATGACATCATTGTGGTTTTGATTTTCATTTCTCTGATGATGGGTGATATTGGGCATCTTTTTAGGTGTGTTAGCCATTGGCATGTCTTCTCTGGAGAAATGTCCATTCATGTCTAATGCCCATTTTTATTGTTGTTGTTTTTTTTTTTTTTTTAAGATTTATTTATTTGAGAGAGGGAGTGCTTGTGGGGGGAGGGGCAGAGGGAGAGAATCTCCAGCAGACTCCCCACTGAGCAGGGAGCCCCATGCAGGCCTCGATGCCACGATCCATGAGATCATGACCCAAGCCAAAACCAGGAGTTGAGGCTCAAGCAGTTGAGCCATCCAGGCCCCCCTGGAAGAAACTTTCTGAAGGTTTACCCAAATGTGAACAAATATAAAATGAGTTTGATGGGGCACCTGGGAGGTTCAGTCTGTTGAGCGTCTGACTGTTGATTTCGGCTCAGGGTTGTGAGATTGAGCCCCCGGTGGGACTCCGCGGATGCCCCGGTGGGACTCCCGGGATGCTCCGGTGGGACTCCCCGGATGCCCCGGTGGGACTCCGCGGATGCTCCGGTGGGACTCCCCGGATGCCCCGGTGGGACTCCCGGGATGCTCCGGTGGGACTCCGCGGATGCCCCGGTGGCCTCTCCCGGCCCCCGCCCCTCCCCCAGGCTCCCGCGCGCTCCTCCCCCATCCTCCTCCGACGCTCCCAGGCCCTCGGCCGACGCTCCCGGGGAGGGCCGCCGGTCCGGCTTAGCACGGGTGCCTGTGTTCCGCGGGCACAGCGGTAACTGCGCCGTAGTCGACTCCAGCGCGTGTTTCACTTCACCTCCGCGTCAGCTTTGTGTCGCTGCGTGGGCACCTGTCCGCGGCCCATCCTCGGCTCCTCGACTCCAGACCGCAGTCGCAGCAAAACCCTGCATCCTCAGCCTCACGACCGCCGTCTCCGGTCGTGCTGCCGACACCAGGGCCGAGCACTGGAGCTGGAGGGACCGCCGCGTGTCTGAGGCCGCCAGAGCGCAAAGGACTGGCGCTCCTGGGCGGGAGCCGGGCCGAGGTGGCCAACGAGACGCAGCGCCCTCCGGCGTCCTAGAGGGGACAGGAAAGCTCTTGGAGGGCGACGCGGCTCAGGCTGCTGACGCACTTCCGGCCTTCGGGGCTGCAGGGTTGCCGGGCTGCTGCTCCTGCCGGGGCTCCGGAGCGTCCCTGGGCGGGAGGTGAGTGTCGGGCCCCGGGAAGAGTGAGGGCCCGCGCCTTGGACTAGGCGGGAGGAGCCGTGGGCGCTGGCCTGGCCCCCGGACGCCGCCTGCAGCCGCGAGGAGAGGGAGAGACCCCGCGGGCGCCGGAGTGTGGGGCGGGGGGCACCCGGCTGGGACTGCGCCCGGGGGCGGCCGCACCCGCGTACCCACGCGCTCCGTTTAGCCGGTGTTCGCGTGATGGAGTGTTCTTTTCTGCCGACGTTTCGGAGGAAATAGCGAGCCTCGGGAGTGGTCGTTCTGGAATAGTCCGAGCGTGTGTCTTCCAAAAGCGGCGCGTCGCGGCGGCGAATGGAGCCGGCCGTGCCGTCAGCGCGTGGCAGCGCCCGGACAGCCGCGCGACGCCCGCCTGTGCGCCCCGCCGAGTGAGTGTCTGTCCCGCTCTGGGTCGCGGCGTCGGACGCAGCCACAGACCGTGCGAGCGGGAGCCGGCCTCCTGCCCGTCCCGGCGCCGTCCCGGCCCCGTCCAGTGCCTGGTCGCGGGGCGGGCCGGCCGGTCCCCCGGGAGAGGACGCCGCTTCCGGACTTGCCCGATGCCTCGTGGTGTTCAGTGGCTCCTCCACTTACTGGTCACTGTAACTTGATAGTGCTTGGGGCACCACCACCACCATCTCTTGTTGCTAGTACGCGGAAGCCAGTAAGAAAAATGCTCTTCTGGGCTTTTCCTTCCTGATTTTAGTTAAGTAACAGGAAATTCTCTTACAAATTCTGCAGTTCCGCACCTTTATCCTGTGTTCGCTGGCTGACACCCAGCAGGCACCGAGCATCTGTGAAGTGACTTCTTTTGTGGGTGACACGTAACGCACAGAAACTGGATATTGGACTTAGGATGAGCTCTCCGGCTTCCTTCGGGACTGTGCATCTACCTACCTACCTACCTACCTTCGCGTACCCAACTCGCCTCCAACGTTATGACTTCTGTTTCACCAAGTTGTAAATCTTCCCTGCCCCTCCGTGACCTACAAACTCCTGTGCATACCCAGCTCATAGCACAGCTCCAGAAACATCTGTGCGAAGACCGAAGCACTTTTTTACAAAGATTAAGCTTTTTGCTTTGTTAGTATCTTTCAAACTTGAACTAACTTGAAGAATACAGTAACGTTATACATCCGTGGAAGTCTTTCCAGATCCAGTGCAATATGCTCTACCCCCTTCTTTCAGCTCTTCTTTCCACTCTGGGCTTTTGTGCTTCCACCGCTGCCTCCACCCTCCTTCCCTCAGCTCATTCACTGTCCAGGAACAGGGCTTCTTGACACATCAATCCAGTCTTTTCACGTCCTTTCTTAAAAGCCTTCCATGACTTTTGCACTTAAAGTCCAGGCTCCTGGGCCCTGCATGATCTGGCGTGTCTTGCCAGCCTCAGTTTTTACCACCTTCTCTCACTTGTCTGGATCCACTCCGGGCTCCTCTCATTTGTTTGACCACACCTCTTCTACCTCAGGGCCTTTGAACAGAGTCGGGTGCTATTCCTGTCCCCACTTCTGCTGGTTGCATGGGTCACTCCTTTTCACTCTTAAGGGCTTCACCTAGTTGTTACCTCACTTCCCACCACTCTGTCTTCACAGGTCCTCCATTTATTTGGTACCTCAGGGTTTGGTTGGTTTTCCTCACAGTACTTCTGTCACCAAGTCCTTATTTCATATGTCTGCCTCCTTACCCACTTTTGTTGTTGATGTTACTTTTAGTTTGTCTTTTCTATTGGAATGTAAGCGCCAGCAAAACAGAGAGGGGTCCTCTCTTTTTCACCATCGTATCACTAGTGCCTCCCAAAGTGGCCTGCTATGTCACAGGTGCTCAGGGACCATCTTTTGAGTAAAATGAGTGAATAAATGGCGACGGTCTCTGTCTTAGAACACAGTCAGGAACCAGGATATCAGGAGAAATCAAATAGGGAAACTTTGAGTGCTTAATATAAACTGCACCAAATCTATGTAGTATATTTAAAAAACACAAGAGTCTTAAAGTCATAAGTTGTCAAAATTCAATTTTTGGGGGTTGTAGGACTGAAGTTCTTGGTAGAACTGAGGTCCCCCTCATGCCTCAGCTTCTAGAGGCGGCATGCTTTCCTCTACCCGAGGCTCCGTCTTGTGTTGACAAGCCAGCAGATGTGCCTCAGATTCTCCTCATGCTTCAAATCTGATGCGCTCTTCTGCCACCAGCTCAAGAATCCTCTACTGTTAAAGAAATCATGCAAGTAGTTTAGCCCCACCCAGAGAGCAGTCTTGCTGTCATAAGGACAACTAATTTGTAATCTTAATTATGTTGCTGGGTGAACTTGGGAGACCCCAGGCCCTGAGGCTTTGACTTAGCTGGTCCCAAAGATATCGCCAAAGGGTCTTGTCTCGTGACATAAAGAATTTAAGGACAGACACAACACAGTAATGACACCTTCTCAGAGATGTGAGAGCGCCAGTGCATTGCTGCCCACTGAAGTTTGGGTCTTTTTTACTGACAGTTGTCAGTAAGGGGTGGAATATTCATTACCTGGGGCGGGGATTTCGTGGAAGCAAGGTTTCGTGCTAGTTTGATTTGGCTTCTTTTGGCTTTGTTTTGGAGTACTGCCAGGGTGGGCCTCTGACCTTCCCTACAGCTGGCCATGAGCTCCTCCTTACTGGCCTCCAGGCATCCTGTTAGAGCCTCACTGACTGCCTGCTCTGACAATTAGATCTTAATTATACCTTTGCCGTGGAAACAAACAGTCAAAAGAGAAATACTGGAGGACAGAGATCATGGGGCCATCTTTGAATTCTGCCTACCACAGTCCTACTATTTATTTGTTAGGCAGTTGATGGATATTTGGGTTGTTTCTACTTTGGAGTTACTATGACTAAATCTGCTCTGAACATGTATTTAGTTTTTAGTGGAGTGAACACTCGTTTCTTTAGGATCTGTATCCAGGAGTGGAATTACTTAGTAACACCTGTGTTCCACTTGTTAAAAAATGATGACACTATCACTCAGTATCTGAAACTCGAGGACAGAGCTGAAGACGTGTGCTGACTAGGTAAAGTCCTTCCAAACAGAAGAGATTGCTGATCTTCTCTAGGCGCTTTGAGAAGCACGGAGTTCAGTATTGCTGGGTCTTAATGGGGTCAAGGGGGCTGACATCATCTGTGGAAGCGTGGTTTCATGGAACAGACTGTTGTCCATTGTTGGGACTTAGATGTGTTTATTGGGATGAGTTATTCTGAATTGGCTGATTTTCAGAAGCTGTGGTGTCACTGATTGATTGACTTGCAAAAATATGTTCTCTGAAGTGAATTGTTGAAATGATTGAACAAACCGCATCTGGGCTACTGGACACCATGGGTACAGACCAAGCAGTCTTTTCCTAGGAATGAGCGAATTTTTTTTCATTCTAAAGCTTTTTTTTTTTTTAAAGTCTTTATTTATTTATTTGACACAGAGAGAGAGAGATCACAAGTAGACAGAGAGGCAGGCAGAGAGAGGAGGAAGCAGGCTCCCTCCTGAGCAGAAAGCCTGATGGGGGCTCGATCCCAGGACCCTGAGATCATGACCCGAGCTGAAGGTAGAGGCTTAACCCACTGAGCCACCCAGGCACCCCTCATTCTAAAGCTTTAGTAGATAGTTCTAAAGAATTTTCCGGGGGCATCTCGGTGGCTCAGTTAAGCGTCTGCCTTGGTCTCAGGTCATGATCTCCTGAGGAGATCCTCAGGATCCTGGGATTGAACCTCTGTGGGCTTCCTGCTCAGCAGAGAGCCTGCTTCTCCCTCTCCCTCTGCTCTTCCCCCCAGCTCATGCGCTCTTGCTTGCTCTCTCAGCTAAATAAATAAAATCTTAAAAAAAAAAAAAAAAGAATTTTCCAAAGTGTTGTATACCTTGAACTATCAGCATTCACAGCTGAGCACTCCATTCGTTCCGTATGCTTGTGATTCACCCTTAAATTATAAGAAATGTATTCACTTTTTGAATTTTTTAAATGAAGTGTGTCATTGTTTGGTATTTCCATTCTCCTGGCAACAGGGACCTTAACACTCTAACATTGAACTGAACATGCACCACATCTTGTCATTATACGTTCGATTTTAATTTCATACCCTTCCCCTTTTGTGTAGTAAAACATTCTTACGTAAAAACAAAAATGTGAGGAAGGATAGCCTTCGAGAAATTGCAGGTTGCCTCTGCCCCAATACTCCTCTTCCATCTCAAAGACAAATAATGTTGCTTGGGAATTCAAATAGATTCTTCTTTTTTAATACAAACACTAGCATGTTAGTTACACTCGTTTCTCACCTTCCTCTTTTCAGTTAACTGTCTTGGCAGCCCTTTCATATTTGTCGTAAAGAGCTTTTTTTAAAACTGCATCGTAATGCAATAAACCAGCTCCTGCAGTCTGCGGAAGCAGTGCCCCGCGGGCCCACGCTTGTGTCGTTCCCGGCCTTTTCCTGTCGCAAAGCGGCCTTTCAGTGATAACCTTGTATGTACAGCACTTTTCGTATGACTGAATATATTACTTTTTAGGGATTTTTTTGCCATAATCGTTTATATTTACTGTCAGATTTCGTCAGTTCTTGGGCTTCCGTTATTTCTTGTTTCACACCTTCTCTCTGATTTCAGTTGTATTTGCTGTGCTGCACCCTTGACTTTACGAGGGGTCCGTGGGTGGCGTGTGACTTTGCTGCGCCCACTGCTTACTTCTCTCTGGCTGCGGGCGGGTTCTGCGTTGTTCGTCCTTCTGCGCACTCTGCTTGTGTTCTGGACTCCGGTTCTGTTCGTCTGGACCGTTTCCCTTGTAGGCCATCTGGCTCTTCCTCTGGCAGCTTTTAAGATCGTCTCTTTGGGGTGCCTGGGTGGCTCAGTGGGTTAAGCCGCTGCCTTCGGCTCAGGTCATGATCTCAGGGTCCTGGGATCGAGTCCCGCATCGGGCTCTCTGTTCAGCAGGGAGCCTGCTTCTCTCCCTCCTTCTCTCTCTCTCTCTCTGCCTACTTGTGGTCTCTGTCAAATAAATAAATAAAATCTTAAAAAAAAAAAAATCGTCTCTTTGTCCGCAACAGCTGCCGCTTCACTGTATTCTGTCTCCGTGTGTGCTCTTGATTGGAGAAGTCACTCCTTCAGCTCTGGAAAATTCTTAGTTTTATTATCATCAGTGATTTTTTTCTCAGCCATTCAGTACTTTCTTGTCTTCCGAAGCTCGTGTATCAAAGTCGTATTCTCTTGGCACAGGTCATTTCATCTGAATTGCCCCGTAGTTCCCATTTCCTGCTGCATTCGTTAGTGTCGTCAGATACTGAACAGTCAAAAACTTCTGTTACTCTTCAGCTGGGTCACTTCTGTGGTGTATCCTCTAGTGTATTTTCAGTGTCAAAGTTTTTTCTATTCTAAGATTTTGAATTCTTTTTTATATCTACCTGATGTTATTGGTTTCACTGTTTTGGTTTTGGTTTTGGTTTCACTGTAGTTTTCAAAATCACTTACTATAAAAATTTCTTGGACTATGGATAGAATAAATTTCATCCCAAGTGAATTTCTTTTTTTTATTTTTAAGGGTTTTATTTCTTTGACAGAGACACAGTGAAAGAGGGAACACAAGTAGGGGGAGTGGGAGAGGGAGAAGCAGGCTTCCTGCCAAGCAGGGAGCCCGATGCAGAGCTCTATCCCAGGACACTGGGATCATGACCTGAGCTGAAGGCAGATGCTTAACAACTGAGCCACCCAGCACCCGCCCCCCCCTCCAAAAGTGAATTTCTATTTGAATTGTTGATTGTCTTTCTTAGGGTTAGAGTTTTGCATGTTTTGGAATTTCTTTGGAATGGGAAAGCGTTTTAGATTTCTCTTACTTCATTCAGCATCACATCTAAGACCCTTTCTGGGTCTTATGCTTAGGGCTTTCATGTTGCTCCCCTGAGCGGTTATTAGGTGGGCAGACCTGGTATGGGGCCAGGTCTCAGCGTTGGTTACTGTAAATGAGGCTGGGCCTGTTGCTGGGCCCCTGGCCTGTAGCTCCTGATAAAACCAGAGGCCAAGTCAGCAGCAGATCATTTTTCCCCTGCCACACCCCTCACCCCCATGAGTGTGGAACTCCCTTGATGCCCCTTGTGTCAGAAAGTGAGCCCGGATGCCTGCGCTCTGTCACAGACCGTCACCTCGAATCTTTAATCCCTCCAGAGCTGAATTCTAGGCTGCTGCTGGCTGCATACAGACCCATTAACCCGTAGCTTCACTGCACTTGCTGCTCTGTGTGTCTGTTTCTGGTCCACTGTCATTTTTATCTCGTATTTATGGCTGGTCATGTCCTTTTCTTCATCTTTTTTTTTTAACATATCTCCTATGGGGCGCCTGGGTGGCTCAGGGGGTTAAAGCCTCTGCCTTCGGCTCAGGTCATGATCCCAGGATCCTGGGATCGAGCCCCACATCAGGCTCTTTGTTCCGCAGGAAGCCTGCTTCCCCCCCTCTCTCTGCCTGCCTCTCTGCCTAATTGTGATCTCTGTCTGTCAAATAATTAAGTAAAATCTTTAAAAAACAATACAAAAACATATCATCTCCTAATGTTTGGAACCAGTTGGTAATTAGGGGTAACCAGCTGTGCCGTGTTACTCTGGAAATCTGAATCCAACCTTCAGATTGTTACTTTTGAGCTGCCATTGGGATTTTCAGGGTTATGTCCCTCATGGGATCTAGAGGTAGGCTTCGGCACACATTTGGAAGGTCACCGCAGATCCTTTAGTCTGTCTTGAGCTTTCTTGAATATTTCTTCCAGGATTTTAACTACCTCCTGAATATTGGCCCATGTATTCAGTGCTTTATTTTGTTTGTCCTATTTCTTCTCTAAAAGAGGATGTTCAACTCATTAATACTGCGTTGCTAAGAATACCAGGTTAGTAATTAGTTTAGCAGTTGCTGTGGGCCAGAAACTGTTCTGAGCTTTTTTGTTTTTTTATTTCTTTTCAGTGTAACAGATGTGCTGAGCTTTTAATATGCATTTCGTTATATAATTATCACAACCATCTTCTTTTTTTAAAAATTATTTTTATTAACATATAATGTATTATTTGCCCCAGGGGTACAGGTCTGTGAATCGTCATGCTTAAACATTTCACAGCACTCACCATAGCACATACCCTCCCCAATGTCCATAACCCAACCACCCTATTCCTACCCCGCTTCCCCCAGCAACCATCAGTTTGTTTTGTGAGATTAATTGTCTCTTATGGTTTGTCTCCCTCCTGATCCCATCTTTTTTCATTTTGTCCTTCCCTACCCCCCAAACCCTCTGCCCTGCCTCTCAAATTCCTTGTATCAGGGAGATCATATGATAATTGTCTTTCTCTGATTGACTTATTTCACTCAGCATAATACCCTCTAGTTCCATCCACGTCGTCACAAATGGCAAGATTTCATTTCTTTTGATGGCTGCATAGTATTCCATTGTGTATATATACCACATCTTCTTGATCCATTCATCTGTTGATGGACATCTAGGTTCTTTCCATAGTTTGGCTCTTATGGACATTGCTGCTATAAACATTCGGGTGCATGTGCCCCTTCGGATCACTACATTTGTATCTTCAGGGTAAATACCCAGTATTTACTGGGTATTTGTGGGTGATTGCTGGGTCTTCGGGTACCTCTATTTTCAACTTTTTGAGGAACCTCCATGCTGTTTTCCAGAGTGGCTGCACCAGCTTGCATTCCCACCAGCAGTGTAGGAGGGTTCCCCTTTCTCCGCATCCTCGCCAGCATCTGTCATTTCCTGACTTGTTGATTTTAGCCATTCTGACTGGTGTGAGGTGGTATCGCATTGTGGTTTTGATTTGTATTTCCCAGATGCCGAGTGATGTGAGCACTTTTTCATGTGTCTTTTGGCCATGTGGATGTCTTTTTTGCCGAAATGACTGTTTATGTCCTCTGCCCATTTCTTGATTGGATTCTTTGTTCTTTGGGTGTTGAGTTTGGTAAGTTTTTTATAGTCTTTGGATACTAGCCCTTTATCTGATATGTCATTTGCGAATATCTTCTCCCATTCTGTCAGTTGTCTTTAGTTTTGTTGACTGTTTCCTTTGCTGTGCAAAAGCTTTTGATCTTGTTGAAGCCCCAATAGTTCATTTTTGCCCTTGCTTCCCTTGCCTTTGATGATGTTTCTAGGAAGAAGTTGCTGCAACTGAGGTCGAAGAGGTTGCTTCCTGTGTTCTCCTCAGGGATTTTGGTGGATTCCTGTCTCACATTGAGACAGGAATTTTATCCATTTCGAGTCTGTTTTTGTGTGTAGTGTAAGGAAATAGTCCAGTTTCATTCTTTTGCAGTCACAACAGTCTTCTGAGAGGGGTGCTTTGGTCAGTCCTACTTGAGAGAGGCTGTATGATATGAACATTGCTGTGCAGCACTGTTTCTCTAAAGACGATTTTAAAGAATACATTCTACTTGGTTCACCAGAGGATGCCAAATTGCACATAATTGAATTGAGCAAGTAAATAAAACATTGGGAAAGATTGATCCATAATTTCGTGGCAAATCGCCCATGAGAACAAACGGGAACTTCTCAGGCAAGGCCAGGGCGCTGGGAGGGGACTCAACACGACAGGCCAAGCAAACGAATCCTCTTGGTGTTTTGTCATGGGAGGTATTTGGGATCGGTATTAGGGTGGTTCCTGGTTGGAGTGGAGACAGACAGGGGAGGCCTGGTTAGGAGCACTGGGTGATGCATACAGATCCTGGGAGCAGGGGTGGCGTGGGGAGAACAGAGAATCTCTCTGCCCGTGCTTCTTCCCTTCCCTTGCCACAGCTTGACGACATGACGACTCCGTTACTGATCCTGAGAACATCCCTGCAGCCCTTGCAGCGGGCGGCACCGGCTGGGACCGAGGGTAGAGACAGGGCTCTCAGGGGCACAGACCAGGAGGTCAGTCCTAAGCCCAGCAGCGGTGGGGGAGCAGCACAGCAGCTGAGGCCGCCCCACCCGTGGCCGTGGGGCTCTGAGGAGTCTGCCTTGTGCTCCATAGTTTTTCAGGAGCAGAAGTCGTGGCCCCAGAATCAATCACACGACAGTTCGTGCCTGTGAATCTAACCCCATGGGAAGCCACACTTTCAGTAATAACAAAATTCAGTGCAAGCTCATAGTTAGGGATTCTCAGATTTACAGGCTTCTGGACTGAATACTCAAAAACACTGACATGCAGATTCTGCGGTAATGAGTGAAAATGGTGCGGTTGTTGGCCTTGGACACTGGCAAAGAGCAGGCTCCACAATCTTGGTTAACTCTCCATGCTCTCAACTCTGTAACCTAATTTTACATGAACATTGCACGAACGTTTGTCTCTCCCCCTGGAAACGCCAGGACGGCAAGGGCCGGGTCTGCTTCCTCTCGCTGCTGTGGGCAAGGCACCCCACACTGTGCCGGGCGTCTGCTGGACACACAGCATTTGCCTGAATGGAATGAAGACATTTTCCCACAATGGAGCATCGCTGAGAAACTTCTAAATTCTCTCCGACATTAATCATTTATTAACACAGGCTGAAGTCATATATGAAATGCAAATTCTACCACAAAAGTGAACTACGAGTGTAGCCACCATTCAGCCTCCCAATGTCAGTGCCACAGCCCTGCCTATACTCCTACCATTTCCTCTCCGAATCGCACTCTCTCTCGTACAGATCTACTGCGGGACAGTGAAATACAAGCCTCGCTGCCCCTCACTTTACAGTAGAGTCTAGTCTGAGCAGCTCAGCCCAGCGTTCGAGGCTGTTTTCTGGTTCGGCGTATCTTTCCTCGCCTGACTTCCACACGCTTCTGCCTGCACCCAGCCGTGTGCAGTTGGGCCCGCAGGACTCCTGTGCGGTGTGACCGTAAATAGCCGAGGTCTGTCGTATGCTTGGCCTGTCGTGTTGAGTGCCCTCCCAGCGCCCTGGCCTTGCCTGAGAAGTTCCCATTTGTTCTCGTGGGCGTCGCTCACACGCGCCTGCTCCCAAGCCACAGTCGTTCCCTGCTCCGAACCCAGTCGGAATTACTTTTTCTACTCTCCGGGGCTCGACACGTGGGTGAGTGCTCTCTGATAGCCCTCGTCTGATCGAACCGCTGGTCGTGCGTGTCCGGTTCCTTACCTGATGCCTTTTCCATCACTATTTGTTTCCTTTCTGTAAGTATTTCAATTAGCAATAATCGTGCCTCATTGGCTACGATACTGCCACTGCACAAAGCTCTTTCTGTAAGTATTTCAAATGGTACAAAAATGAGAAAAAATACAGTTTTCTGTGAATGTAAATGGCCTTTTCTCTCTTCTGCACTTACCTAATCCTTCCCCAGTGGCCGCCCCTGTGCCGTCAGTTTTTCGTTGCCCTGATAGCGTGGTATAACAAACAGCCATAAATCTTTGGTGGCCAGCAGCAATTGGCATTTCTTTATTTTTTTTTTAAATTTAATTTAATTTAATTCCTTCAGTGTTTAGCCCATGAATCTGTGGGGTTGAGCTGACCTGGGCAGGACTTACTTGTGTATCTGCAGTGCCCTGTGGGTCTGCCAGGCAGTTCTGCAGACCTCATCCGGGCTCGCTCACGTTCCTGGGGCGGAGCAAAGGGGACACTCCATCTGCCCTGCAGGGGTGACGGGCCCTGTCCCACACGCCTCCTCCATCAGGAAGCAGATGCTCCTTGCAGTTGTGGAGGGCAAAGGGCAAGCCAGCTACCGAGTCACACGAGTACTTCCCTAGCCTTTGCTCGTGTGACATTTGCTGGTGTCACCCTGGCCAAATCTGGTCACGTGCTTGAGCACAGACTCACGGGGGGGTTGGGGGGGTTGTACAGGAAAGAGGGAAGGATGGGGGCAGCTGGTGGATGCTGCCATGCGCTTTTCTCCAGATGCTACACCCGTAACCTAGACGAGAGCGTGAGTCATTGTTCTGTCCTTCACTTGTCCCCACTTTTTAATTTCCATTAACATGTGACGTTTCATCATCAGGTGTGTCTTCTAAAGAAGAACACATCAGGAAATCTTAAATGAGGTTCCTCTTGACCCCCAGCTGGAGTGAACCTTCTGAATTCACCCTAGAATGGCTTCAGCAGAGGAGCAGGAGGGACTGAAGATTGTGAAGGTGGAGGAAGACGTGATCTGGGACCAGGAAACCTGCCTTCGAGAGAACAGCTTTTCTACCCAGGAGGCCTCCCGCCAGCTTTTTAGGCACTTTTGTTACCAAGAGACCCCTGGGCCCCGAGAAGCGCTGAGCCGGCTGCGGGAGCTCTGCCGCCAGTGGCTGCGGCCCGAGACGCACAGCAAGGAGCAGATCGTGGAGCTGCTGGTGCTGGAGCAGTTCCTGACCATCCTGCCCGAGGAGCTGCAGGCCTGGGTGCGGGAGCAGCAGCCGGAGAGCGGGGAGCAGGCGGTGGCAGTGGTTGAAGATCTGGAAAGGGAGCTTAGTGAGCCCAAGAACCAGGTGAGAGGGGGACACGGGCTCCCAGACACTTCCCAGACACGGAACAGGGCGAGTTTGCGGACGCAGGCAGGTGGCTGCGGCCAGTTCTCGGGTGCCGTGGAACCGTCTGCCCCCAGCCTGCACGGCTTCAAACCCGCAAGCATTGTCTCGTATTAGGAAGCCAGTTAGGGGCTCTCCCATGAGGTTGCGGTGAAGATTTTTTTTTAACTTGAAGTCTGTCTTTTCCAGTCCTGTGGGGATGGGGTGATCTAATCCACTCTCCTGAGGTGGGGAGGGAAACTGAGGCACAGAGCAGCAAGGCCCTACAGGGAGTCAGGACCCAGACGCCGTGAGGGGGTGCAGCGCGGGGGTAGCAGGGTTCTTTTGGGCTTGCTCGTTTCAGCCCCAGGCGGCGGGGAGCCGGGACCGGTGCACGGGCTGCCGGGATGGCTTCCCTCCTCCATGGACGTGGGCAGGGGGCGCAGTGCTCACTGGCTGTTGGCAGGGGGCTTTGTTCTCTACCATGTGCGTGTGCGCTTAGGGCTCACTGAGTGTCCTCGCGTCCACCGGCTTCCCCGAGAGAGACCGAGGGAGAGGGAGGATGAGGAGGGAGCCCCGGCGCTCCATAGGACTTGGTTTCTGAGGTTGTGGACTGTCACTTCTGCCCCAGGTTCTCTTCTGTAGAAATGAGTCACTAAGCGCTGCTTCCTCTCCAGAGGGGAATTAGGGTCCACCTTTCTAAAGGAAGGCGCGTCTAAAAACTTAAGGCAGCGGTTTAAAGCAGCATCAGCACGCCAGGCCACCGTTGGCATGTGGGGTCGCACTCTGGGCCTCTCGCTGTGCCGTTCCTCTAGAGTGTTTCCTGTGGTTGCATGCGATGTCCTTCACTGAGCGTTAGCCGGGGCTCCTGGGTCCCGTCTCATGAAAGCAAATGTCCCTACCTGCCTTCAGGCCCTGGCTCACGAACATGGCCCTTCTGAGACGCTCTCAGAGGATGTGCCGCATTTGAAGGCCAAGCAGGACTCGGTAGCCATCCAGCTTCAGTCCATCGTGACACAGCTCCAGGGTGAATCTTTGAGTCCCCACAGACTCGGAGAACGAGGTAAGGACGTGGCTGGGTCCCCTCGGGATCTCTGGTGGCTCTGCAGAGGGCAGCAGTTACGGCTCTGGACTCTGGGGTCAGTTGGCCTGGGCTGGCCCTTAAACACTGCGTCTTAGTAGCTCTGCGACATTGGGCAGGTCAGGTAGCATCCCTGCACCCTCAGCTTGCGCGTGCATGGGGCAGAGAGTCACAGTCCCTCAGTCACGGAGTCGTGTGGACGTGTAAGAAATTAACACAGGTGAAGCGGGAACAGCACCTGCTCACACGTGCTCTCGGGAGCCTCGGCCCCAGCCATGCCCACGGTGCTGCCGACCCGCCCTGGCCCGGCCTCCTCGTGTAGCCCTTCTGCCCTTCCCACCTCCAGTGTTGTGTTCTGGGAACGTGTGTGTGTCTCGGGGCTCCCTGGGCCCCCTCCTGTGGTTGAGCTCTTTCCTGAAGGGAGAGAGGTGACGGTGTTCGGCGCGTGCATTCTCCCAGGTTGTGAACCTGTACCTGAACGCCAGGAGCTGGCATCGAAGCAGGAAGTCTTGAAGGAAGTGGAACACTTTGGAAACCGCAGACTGCCCGGAGATGTCCCCGTAGATTGTAAGTACAGAGAACTTTGTGCACCGCAGAGCAGAGCGGAAAAGCAGAGGGGACAGGCGGCCGGAGAGAGAAGGCACAGGTGCAGTGAGTGTGGGAAAGGCTTTACTCAGAGCTCAGTCCTCGTCCAGCACCGGAGAACCCACACGGGGGAGAAGCCCTACGAGTGCGAAGAATGCGGGAAGACCTTCAGCCAGAGGTCGGGCCTGATCGAGCACCAGCGGAGCCACACCGGAGAGAAACCCTACAAGTGTAAGGAGTGCGGCAAAGCCTTCAGCGCCAGCAACGGCCTCATCAGACACAGGAGGATCCACACGGGGGAGAAGCCGTACGAGTGCGAGGCGTGCGGGAAGGCCTTCCGCCTGAGCTCGTATCTCGCGCAGCACCAGAGGATCCACACCGGGGAGAAGCGCTACCGCTGCCCCGAGTGCGGGAAGGCCTTCAGCCAGAACGCGGGGCTCTTCCAGCACCTGCGCGTGCACACCGGGGAGAAGCCCTACCCGTGCGGCCAGTGCGGCAAGCGCTTCAGCCGGAGAACGCTGCTCGTCAAGCACCAGAGGAGCCACACCGGCGAGCGGCCGTTCGCCTGCGAGCAGTGCGGGAAGGCCTTCGGCCACCACTGCAACCTCGTTCGGCATTTCAGAACCCACACGGTTGCCAAGCTGGCCTCACTCCGTGCACCCCCAGACCCTTGAGTGGGGCCGTCTAGGAAAGGAAGATTTTCGGGCGGCGTATTTTGTTTTTACCAACTTTATTCTGCTTTGGAACGAGGAGCTTGTCTGCAGCCTGGGCTGCGTCTCCGCGGTGACTGTGGGTGTGGCAGTTGCCTGGCAGCCTCGTCCTCCCCGACCCTCGCTTCATTTCTGAGGATTTCCCTAAAAAGGGACCAAAAATTACCTGGAAATAGATTGGTATGGAGGGGCTGTTCTTGAGTGATACTCAACACCGCACAGCTCTGCAGGACTGGTATCTGTGCGTACTCTTCAAAGGCCGGGTAAGTTCAAGGGATATTCAGATGGGAGGCTTTTTCTCCCCCTGTAAAAGTTAACCTTTTTTATTTTTTAAGATTTTGTTTATTTATTTGACAGAGACACGGCGAGAGAGGGAACACAAGCAGGGTGAGTGGGAGAGGGAGAAGCAGGCTTCCCGTGGACCAGGGAGCCCGATGTGGGGCTCGATTCCAGGACCTGAGATCATGACCTGAGCCAAAGGCAGATGCTTAATAGCTAAGCCACCCAGGCGCCCCAAAAGTTAACATTTTCAACACACTGAAGTGCTGGGAGTAAGACTCCTTGCCTTTTGCATGGGGGACCATTGCCTGGGTCTCCCCAAGGACTGTGGTAGATGATCTGTCCAGTGCGTCCATCGGAAGGGGTGGCAGCATGGCCTTACCCGAGCTGGGACACCTCCATCCTGGCGGTTTGGAGAGGTGAGCCCTTGCTATCCAAGTGCAGGTCATTACCGTACTGAAGGCCTCTGTTTGTTACAGATGATAAGGGGACGCTTGAAAACACGCACACTGTAAAACGCTTTCATTCATAGCCTTTCTGCCCAAATCACCCCGCCCCCACCGCAGCCCTTTTGGAGGTTAGTCGGGGGCCCTTGTAGGCAACGTCCTGCGACTCCGTGAGTAGGAGCAGCTGTGGAGACCACCAGGCCTGGGCCTTGAACTGTCTGAGTGACACACGGGCTCTGGCTCCAGACAGTCTGGGTTCAGATCCTGCTCCACATGTGAGCTGGGTGACTTTGCATGACTTATTCAACCTGTCGTGCAGTCTCCCCCTCTGTACCGGGGGGTGATTAACTGTGCCCTTCTCATGGGGCGCTTGAACTAGAGATTTCAGCTATTTTAATTAATAAGAAAGCTAATTTAAACAGATATTAAATTAATGTAAACTTTAAAACATTTACTGCAGTGCTCTGCAAACGTGCGCTCGGATTTATGAAGAGATGGTCCCATCTGAGGAGCGGAGGAGGAGTTTCTGGGACCGACTGGGGTAATAAATGTCTCGGCTCATATACTTTCCCCGGCACCAAAATCCGAAGCCGGACTTCCTGAGAGAGGAGATAAAAGTTCAGCTTAGAAGTGTACTGTGCTAAACCTTTGTCTTAGGAGTTGATAAAAAGTTAGAAGAGTGCGTGTACATGTGTGTATATTTGGCTTTCCTTAGACTTCAGGGACCACAGCAAACAAAACTCTTTAATATTCCTCGACTGTTTTATTTGTGAATAGAACAATTAGCTGAATTCAGATTATTTGGAGTATGTGTCAGATTTTAGAGTAGCTACAAATCAGTTGGGATTTTCTTAAAACAGAGTCTATAATTCAGAAGCTCAGAACGGAGGCCAGGAAGCTGGATTTTCGGCCAGCTCCCTGTGCCCCCGACGCCGCTGCTTCCAGAGGCGCTCCCTGAACGCGGATGTGGTGCTTCAGCTGTGCGCGCCTCTTCCCAGCAACAGCCCCCTTATCCCCGCATCCTCCAGGGACAGCAGCATGGGACCCTGAACCCATGCTCCCCGCGGGAAGGCGAGTGAGCTGCCCCCGAGTGCAGTCGGCCGTGGGTTTGAGAAACCGCGGTAGCTACTTGTCCTCTCCGAGCGGGGCTGGGAGGAGGGGTGGGCGGGGCAGACCTGCTTCTGACCACACTGCAGACCACGGGCCTCCCCCACGGCCCTCCGTGCGGCCGGCGGGCATTCAGGACATGAGGTCTCTGCTGCGGTGTCCTTCCCCGCCGCGGCAGCACAGACCACACTCAGCTCCAGCTCGGTCCCTCCGGGCGCTCAGCCCCCAGTGCTCAGCCCCCAGTGCTCGCAGCTGCTTCCCTTCTCCCCTCCTCGCTGAGGACCCAACAGCCACAAAAGGAGAAGAGCAGAGGGAGGAGAGGCCTCCCCGTGGGGTGGGGCCGGAAGAAAGGCCTGAAGGGGCGGTCCTGCCGCGAGGAGAAAGTTGAAGGGGGAATTTGGGAATGTTTTATTTATTTATTTTTGTGGATTCTCTTTCAGCAATCTGGTTCAAATGTTGCCTGGTGAACTGGAGAGACTGGGGGCTGTGGGGTCTCAACTCAGCACACCCCAAAGATGTCAGCAGAGGCTTTTGGTCTCCTTGTGAGGAAGAATTCAAGGACAGACCTTCAGCACAGCAGAGGAGTGTGACACAAACAGGAAAGTTTACTAAAGCAGAGTCCACTCGAGACGTGCGAGCAGGCCGGCTTGAGAGAAAGAGCTGCCTTCCTGAGTTGGAGTTTTGCCTTTTGTTCTTAAGGGAGGGACATACTCATTATTGGAGGTGGGCATTTCTTGCAGCAGGATTTTGTGCCTTTTTCTTATTTGACCAGGGGTTTCCAGGCGTGGTGCCATTGTGGGCATGTCTGGTGGGATCCGGCTTCTTGCAGATACTGCCTGGACGGGCCTCTGACTCCCCACAGCTGGCCATGGCCTCCTCCTTGGGATGTGCTGAGTTGAGACCCCAGGGCCCCTGGTCTCCCCGCTGGCCTCCGGGCATCTGTTTAGAGCCTCATTAACTGCCTGCTCTAACAGTTTCAGTAATATTTGTGAAGAAAACATTAAAGACTCAATTTCCTGGGACACCTGGGTGGCTCAGTTGGTTGAGCAGCTGCCTTCGGCTCAGGTCATGATCCCAGAGTCCTGGGATCGAGTCCCACATCGGGCTCCTTGCTCAGCAGGGAGCCTGCTTCTCCCTCTGCCTCTGCCTGCCATTCTGTCTGCCTGTGCTCACTCGCTCCCTCTCTCTCTCTCTGATAAATAAATAAAATCTTAAAAAAAAATTATTTAAAGACTCAATTTCCAAATATCCCCTTTATTAAAATTAGTCATAAAATAACACTATAATTTATGAATCTATTAATTAGTTATTTTCCATTTTCCAATTAGAACATGGCCTGTTTGGCGCAAAGATACCAAAAGAGACAGCAGAAACAAACCAAATGAAACCCAGAGTGTCTTTGTGAGTGTTCGTTCCTCCCCAGAGTTGGGGGCTTTCCTGATTGCTTAGTCTTACAGCTGGCTTTCTCTCGTGGTGTGCACAAAAGATACTCAGACCTGACGGAAGAACCCTACCTGGCCCGTCTGAGACTCAGATTATCTGTAAATTAGGAAGTACTTGCACATAAAAGCGTGTATGCATTATTCAGAAAGCCTGCCGCGGTTCTCTGTGGGCGGTTGTTGCTTTTCCAGTGGTTTTGAAACATGGTTCCCTGTTCCTTTTAGTCTCCGTTTCATTTGCAGACTACGGCTTGAGTCAGATCTAAGGATATTCGATGTGGATCAAGAGAGTGCTGCACGTGTGTCTCATATGTGCTTTGGTTTTTCCCAGCAAGGCCCAAGACCACCGAAGGTGCTCAGGACACTGATGGCCTGTCCTTATGTGTGCATCCCCAGACAAACCAATCCTTCGTTTCCTTTGAGGTGGGAAATCCTGTGGGAGAGCTCGGCATCACGAGGAATATTCTCATACACTTCCGCGAGGCTCTCAGTCTCCTGAAAGCACCACGTGCCTAGAAGGAGCACGTGTCCCTTCTCTTCTCATTTGAATGATTCAGTCTTTCATTTTTTCAGTCAAAAAATTTTATTCCAGCCTTATATCAATAACATCAATTAGTATAACACCAAATTAAGACAAACGACCCATAAACTACCCCCCAGATTAGTCCCACCCAGAGAACATGACCAGTAACCCTCAACAGCTGAAGTCAGGGTCAGGTCTGGATGTCCGCAGAGTTCAGTAGGTACACCTCTGAGGGGCCATGCTGGTTCCACGCACCCATTTCCAGACGACCCCCAGGTGTTGGTAGGCAAGTGACTCAGATCCTACAGCTGTGCCAAGAAATGTTGATGCAAAATGAACAAACCTTTTAGAATTTCTTTTAAAAAGGGAGAGTTTTTTATTCAAACCCAAGTGAGGGCTACTGCCCAGAATACCGTGTGCATGACGAAGGGAGTGCTCTGGTGAGGGGGCACTTGGTGTAGGGCTAGATTCAGGTTTTTACAGAAGTTACAAATCATTAGACAAAGGGCATTTCAGCAACCTGCAGGGCTTGTGTTCCTGTTTTAGTGTCCGCAGGCTGCGCGACTCACAGCAGCCAGGGACGTCCGTCCATGCCTTTGTGTTCTGAATGCTCCTTTTGGGTTATTTTCTTTAGGGAGGCAGATGTACAGACTGCTGGGGCTAGAAGCAGAGCCCGCGGCCCGAGGTTTGAACGGGTCTTCTGACCTGGGTAAATGTTGGTGTAGAGCTTCCCCAGAGCCCAGGGGCAGCGCCCACACGCAGGGACGGGTGGACACTTGGGGTGCACCTCCCAGCAAGGGGGTCAGGCTGAGGGAAGGGATGAAACAGCCGCCCGCTGAGCTTGTGCACTGACCGCACAGTCGCCCCGCGGGAGGAAGGCGCGCGTGGTTCCCGCTGGCCGTCAGAGCCGCGGCCCCGCGCTGCGGCGGATACTCGGCGCGCCGGGGGCCCTCGTCTCCGGTTTCCTGCTCGGTGCGTGGAGAGTTGGCGTCTTGCTCCCGCGCACAGGAGGCCGGAAGACAGCGGGGCGATGCCCCCGACTCACCGACTCATTCTCGCGGCGTGGAGGGCGGGCAAAGGCCGCGCGGGTCTCTGGCAGGAAGTCCCGTTCTGCGGGGGCGGACGCGGGGCGGGGGGGATTTCTAGGTCTGGGAGAAGCCGGAGCAGCCGCGAAGCCGCCTGCAGAGTGCCCCGCGCCGGGAGGGGGTCGGTGCGGCCTCGGCGGACAGGGTGCGGCGTTCTGGCGGTGCGCGCTCGGCGGGAGCCCCCTTCGGCCGGCGTCAGTGCGGTCTCGGTCCTGCGGTGACGGCGCCGAGCGCGGGGGACCCGGCAAGGTAAGCCCCGCATCTTGGGCCTGGTCCCGACGCTTCTGCTGCCGGTGGCTGGCGCTGCGCTGGTGCGGACCACGGCCTAAACCCGTGTGCTCCTGAGTCCGCCTCCGGGAGAAGCGCGGCGCGCTCGCGGCGGGACTGGCCCCGGCCCGGGTTAGCGCAGCGTCGGTGGGCCGCGGGGCCCGTGCGCGTCAGGCTGTAGTCCCGAGCACGGCCGCAGGCGGCGCCCGCGCACCATCCCGGCGCATGCGCGTCCTCCCCGCCCCGCTGCTCCGAGGCCGCGGGGCCCGTGCGCGTCAGGCTGTAGTCCCGAGCACGGCCGCAGGCGGCGCCCGCGCACCATCCCGGCGCAGGCGCGTCCTCCCCGCCCCGCTCATCGGGGCCACGCGGTGA
>NC_081561.1:25572247-25622068 GCF_022355385.1 Mustela nigripes | reverse complement strand
GCAGTCCCGGCCCCGCGCCCACCGTGCACCCGCCTCGCAGTCCCGGCCCCGCGCCCACCGTGCACCCGCCTCGCAGTCCCGGCCCCGCGCCCACCGTGCACCCGCCTCGCTGATGCGCCTCCGGGTCGAGCATTGGTTCTGTGGGTCGTCTCGCACTTTGGTCTCTTAGGTCACGTCCCTCCCTGGAAGCCTCTGTGTCCACGGAGCCCCGGGGGCCGACTTCTGCTTTTGTTCCCCGGCTTTGCGGGGCAGGTGCGGCCGCAGGTTCTGCCGCGGGGCCGGGGCTGCGGCCCGCGGTCTCCCGCCGGGTGGGGAAGGCCTCCTGCCGCAGGCCTTAGTCCTGCATCGGGGGCCGGTTGCCGTCCGCGCTGAGCGGAGCGGCCCGGTCCGTCCCCTCGCTGTGGCTGCCGCGCCGTCCCGCCGACACGGCTCACGGGGCGCCTCTGTCGAAGGCTGGTCAACCTCAAACCGGGCTTCGTCCCGGGACGCGTGTGACCACGGGGAGCGTGTGCGCGGTACGGCACCGCGAGTGCGGCCGGAACCCCGGCCTGCGGCGCCGCCGAGCCCGCTCGTTCCCGGGTCGCCTCCGCACGGATTTTACCACTATTTGCTCGGGTCCGTGAAGACGACTGTGGGCGTTTTCGCAGGGGTTGTGTCACCGCTATTGTGATGAGATTCTATTTAGGGCGCCTGGTTCGAGTGTCTGCCTTTGCCGTGGGTCGTGATCCCACGTCCCGGGATAGAGGTTTGCGTGCGGCTCCCCGCTGCAGGGAGCCTGCTTCTCCCTCTGCCCTCCTCCCGCCGTCCTCTCAATCCGTCTCTCTCTCCAATAAGCAAAATCTTTTTTTTTTTTTTTTTTTTTTTAAGTTGAGAGATTTTAGTTACTTGAGAGCTCACGCACACAGGCATGCCCTGCAGGGTGGGCTGGGAGCGGCAGAGGGAAGGGGAAAATCAAGACTCCCCGCTAAGCAGGGAGCAGGACAGAGGGCTCTGTCCCAGGACCCTGAGATCATGACCTGAGCCGAAGGCAGACACTGATCCATTTAACCTACTCCGCCACCCAGGCGCCCTATTGGGGTTGCGTTAGATGGGTAGATTGCGTTGGGTAGTATGGACATTTTAAGGATAATTGTTCTCCCACTCCATGAGCATGGCATGTGTCAAATTGTGTCATCACCAGTTTCTTTCACAGTATTTTATAGTTTTGACAGTACAAGTCTTTCACCTCCTTGATTAAGTTTGTCCCTGCGTATTTCATTATATTTGGTGCAACTGTAAATGGGACTTTACTTAATTTCTCTTTTTTAGTTCATTATAAGTGTACAGAAATACAGCAGTTTTTCTGTGTATTGATTGTTTTTTGTGACTTTGTTAGGGTCCGTGATCAAAGGAACGAGACTGATACAAAGCCAAGGTCAAACAAAACTTTATTTCGCGCCAAGCATCAAGAATCAAACTGACCGGTCAGGACTATCTCTTACAAAAAGGCGAGGACGATGTTCCCGACAAGGTCACTCCCAAGAAGGCCGCTCCTGACGAGGCTGCTCCGCAGATGAGGCCGCTCCATGATCAGAGCCGCTCCCAAGAAGAGGCCACTCCCAAGATGAGGCCGCTGCTCCATGAGGTTGCTCCCCAGACAGGGCCGCTCCCAAGAAGACGCCATTCTGGACAAGACCGCTTCCCGGACAAGGCCGTTGTCAAAGAGGCAACGATGACAGCGACGATGACGAGGAGGACAACCCGGATGACACAGACTCTGCTCCCCACGATACCACTCTGACAAGGCTGCCACCCAGAGGAAGCCACCGCTGCGGACGAGGCCACTCGTGGCTCGCGGTGGCGAGGCATTTTGCAGCAATGCTGCTGGCTGCTAGGGGCCATTGACATCTCAGGGCCACTGGCGTCTCGGGACCGCTGGCATCCAGGGGCTGCAGGTGTCAGGACCGCTAACCGCTGGGCCGCTGGACTGCTGGTGTCTTGGCACCTCTGACATCTAGGGGCTGCAGGCGTGGGGACCGCTGACCACTGGACTGCTGGACCGCTGGTATCTCGGGACCGCTGACCGCTGGGCCGCTGGACCACTGGAGTCTCAGGGCCGCAGGCATCGAGGGACCACTGACAGCTGGACCACTGGTGTCTGGGCAGCTCGAGGCTGCTGGAAGCTGCACATGGCTGAAGACTGCAGGTGGCTCAGGGCCGCCGGAGGCGGGGCCTCAGGCGGCTTGAAGCTGCAGGCGGCTGCTCGGGGCCACCGGAGGCAGGACTGCCGGGGCAGGGACCGCCAGTGGTGGGACTGCTCGCGGGGGTTATAGCTCTTACAAGAGCTGTTACAGCTCCTCCACTCCACGGACTCTTCGCTCCCGTGGACTCTTCCACTCCCACCGACTCTTCTGCTCCCATCACAGCTCTCCTCTCTCCCGCTAGCCTCGCAGAGCAACCTTTATGCGGTTGGTTGAGCCCCACCCCCATACAGGTGGCCAATCGGATCTCAATTCACCCTAGTGGATATCCACATGCTGCACCGATTGGACATCTTCACCTGGCCTACCCCACCCCTACATCCGGGGTCCACAAGCAAGTTCCTCTGGGAGGGGCAGGCCCTTACAACTTCACTGAATGTATCAGTTCTAATGGTTTTCTGGTGGTGCCTTAAGAGTTTTCTCTATGTAGTGTCATGTCATCTGCAAATAGTGAGTTTCTTTCCTCCTAACCAATTTAGATGCCTTTCTTTCTCTGTTCTGGTTGCTGGAGCTGGGATTTCCGGTACTATATTGAATAAAGATGGCGACAGTGGATCCTCCTCTTGTTCCTGACCTAAGGAGAAAAGCTCTGATTTTTTTCACCATTGAGTGTGATGTTCACTGTGGTTTTTCATATATCGCTTTCATTATGTTGAGGTATTGCCTCTAAACCTTCTTTGTCGAGGGTTTGTATCGTGAGTGGATGTTGTACTTTGTCATATACTTTTTCTGTGTGCATTGAAAAGATATGGTTGTTACTTTTTGTCTAGTTGATGTGAGGTTTCCTGTTGATTGATTTGCAAATATCAAACCACACTTGCATCTGAGGGATGAATCCCACTTGATGGGATTGATGCATGCTTTTTAAAGTATGTTCTTTTATATATACTTCTATATACAGTGTATATAAAGTATGTAAAGTGACACTTTAAAAAATGTATTTTTGGATTCAGTTTGCTAATACTGAATACTGTTAAGGATTTTTGCATCTGTTTTTGTCAGGGATATTGGCCTGTGCTGCTTTTTTTGTGGACTAACATCAACTTACGGAGGAATCCGTCTAACTCGGCTACATTAACTAAAGCTCTCCAGTGTCCTAGGTACAGAATAATTTACCTCCTTGAAGTTGCTCCGGCCCACAAGCCTCAGATGTTTGCAGTAGATTAGTAAGGGGCTCTTTATTTGAGAGAGATACGTGGATCAGAGAAAAAAGCAAGAGACTATCAGACCATGCTTATCTGCCTAACCCTTGGCAGGATTAGGCCTGCATCAGTTCAAACCTTAACCAACGGGGGCAATACCCTTGACCAGGCCTCATAGCTCCCAACAAGTCCCAGTAGTTCACTTTTGCCCTTGCTTCCCTTGCCTTTGGCGATGTTTCTAGGAAGAAGTTGCTGCAGCTGAGGTCGAAGAGGTTTCTGCCTTTGTTCTCCTTAAGAATTTTGATGGATTCCTCTCTCACATTGAGGTCTTTCATCCATTTTGAGTCTATTTTTTGTGTGGTTTAAGGACATGGTCCAGTTTCATTCTTCTGCACGTGGCTGTCCAATTTTCCCAACACCATTTGTTGAAGAGACTTTTTTCCCATTGGACATTCTTTCCTGCTTTGTTGAAGATTAGTTGACCATAGAGTTGAGGGTCTATTTCTGGGCTCTCTATTCTGTTCCATTGATCTATGTGTCTGTTTTTGTGCCAGTACCATACTGTCTTGATGATCACAGCTTTGTAAAGGAGCTTGAAGTCTGGAATTGTGATGCCACCAACTTTGGCTTTCTTTTTCAATATTCCTCTGGCTGTTCAGGGTCTTTTCTGGTTCCATATAAACTTTAGGATTATTTGTTCCATTTCTTTGAAAAAAATGGATGGTATTTTGATAGGGATTGCATTAAATGTATAGATTGCTTTAGGGAGCATAGACACTTTCACAATATTTGTTTTTCCAATTCATGAGCATGGAACATTTTTCCATTTCTTTATGTCTTCCTCAGTCTCTTTCATGACTACTTTATAGTTTTCTGAGTACATATTCTTTGCCTCTTTGGTTAGGTTTATTCCTAGTTATCTTATAGCTTTGGGTGCAATTGTAAATGGGATCAACTCCTTAATTTCTCTTTCTTCTGTCTTGCTGTTGGTGTATAGAAATGCAACTGATTTTGGTGCATTGATTTTATATCCTGACACTACTGAATTCCTCTATGAGTTCTAGCAATTACGGAGTGGAGTCTTTTGGGTTTTCCACATAAAGTATCATATCCTCTGCAAAGAGTGATAGTTTGACTTCTTCTTTGCTGATTTAGACGCCTTTGATTTCTTTTTGTTGTCTGATTGCTGAGGCTAGGACTTCTAGTACTATGTTGAATAGCAGTGGTGGTAATGGACAGCCCTGCTGTGTTCCTGACCTTAGGGAAAAGCTCTCAGTTTTCCCCCATTGAGAATGATATTCAGGTGTGTTTTTTGTGGATGGCTTTTATGATATTGAGATGTGTACCCTCTATCCCAACACTGTGAGGAGTTTTGATCAAGAAAGGATGTTGTACTTTCTCAAATGCTTTTCCAGCATTTGTTGAGAGTATAATATGGTTCTTGTTCTTTTATTAATGTATTGTATCACATTGATTGATTTGTGGATGTTGAACCAACCTTGCAGGCCAGGAATAAATTCCACTTGGTCATGGTGAATGATTCTTTGAATATACTGTTGGATCCTATTGGCTAGTATTTTGGTGAGAATTTTCACATCCATGTTCATTAAGGATATTAGTCTATAATTCTCCTTTTTGATGGGGTCTTTTTCTGGTTTGGGGATCAAGGTAATGCTGGCCTCATAAAATGAGTTTGGAAGTTTCCCTCCCATTTCTATTTTTTGGAACAGTTTCAGGAGAAGAGGAATTAATTCTTCTTTAAATGTTTGGTAGAATTCCCCTGGGAAGTCATCTGGCCCTGGGCTCCTGTTTGTTGGGAGATTTTTGATGACTGCTTCAATCTCCTTACTGGTTATGGGTCTGTTCAGGTTTTCTAATTCTTCCTGGTTTAGTTCTGGTAGTTTATATGTCTCTAGGAATGCATCCATTTCTTCCAGATTGTCAATTTTGCTGGCATATAATTGCTCATAGTATGTTCTTATAATTGTATTTCTTTGGTGTTGGTTGTGATCTCTCCTCCTTCATTCATGATTTTATTTATTTGGGTCCTTCCTCTTTTCTTTTTGATAAATTTGGCCAGGGGTTAATGAATTCTTTCAAAGAAACAGCTCCTAGTTTCGTTGATTTGTTCTACTTTTCTTTTGGTTTCTGTTTCATTGATTTCTTCTCCGATCTTTATGATTTCTCTTCTCCTGCTGGGTTTAGGCTTTCTTTGCTGTTCCTTCTCCAGCTCCTTTAGGTGTAGGGTTAGGTTGTGCACTTGAGACCTTTCTTGTTTCTTGAGAAAGGTCTGTACTGCTATATACTTTCCTCTCAGGACTGCCTTTGCTGTGTCCCAAAGATTTGAACAGTTGTGTTTTCATTTTCATTTGTTTCCATGAATTTTTTTCAGTTCTTCTTTAATTTCCTGGTTGACCATTCATTCTTTAGCAGGATGCTCTTTAGCCTCCATGTATTTCAGTTCTTTCTAACTTTCCTCTTGTTATTGAGTTCTAGCTTCAGAGCATTATGGTCTGAAAATATGCAGGGAATGATCACAGTTAAGACCTGATTTGTGCCCCAGGATGTGATCTATTATGGAGAATGTTCCATGTGCACTAGAGAAGAATGTGTATTCTGTTGCTTTGGGATGGAATGTTCTGAATATATCTGTGATGCCCATCTAGTCCACTGTGTCATTTAAAGCCTTTATTTCCTTGTTGATCTTTGGTTAGATGAATCTGTCCATTTCAGTCAGGTGCTGTTAAAGTCCCCCCACAATTACTGTATTATTGTTGATGTGTTTGATTTTGTTATTTTTTAAAAAGATTTTATTTATTTATTTGACAGAGATCACAAGTAAGCAGAGAGGCAGGCAGAGAGAGAAGGGGAAGCAAGGCTCCCTGCTGAGCAGAGAGCCCGATGTGGGGCTCGATCCCAGGACCCTGGGATCATGACCTGAGCTGAAGGTAGAAGCTTTAATCCACTGAGCCACCCAGGTGCCGCGATTTTGTTATTAATGGATTTATATAATTGGCTGCTCCCATGTTAGGGGCATAGATATTTTAAATTGTTAGATCTTCTTGTTGGACGGACCCTTTAAGTATGATATAGTGTCTTTCTTCATCTCTTATTATAGTCTCTGGCTTAAAAATCTAATTTGTCTGATATAAAAATTGCCACCCCAGCTTTCTTTTGATTTCCATTAGCATGGTAAATTGTTTTCCACCCCTTCACTTTAAGAATTTTATTTATTTATTTGACAGAGAGAGATCACAAGTAGGCAGAGAGGCAGGCAGAGAGAGAGGAAGGGAAGCAGGCTCCTGCTGAGCAGAGAGCCCGATTGGGACTGGATCCCAGGACCCTGAGATCATGACCTGAGCCGAAGGCAGTGGCTTAACCCACTGAGCCACCCAGGCGCCCCACCCCTTCACTTTAAATCTGGAGGTATCTTTGGGTCTAAAATAAGTTCTTGTAGATAGCATATTGATGGGTCTTTTTTTTTTTTTTTTAATCCATTCTGTTACCCTTTGTCTATTGTTTGGGGCCATTTAGCCCATTTACATTCAGGGTAACTATTGAACGATATGAATTTAGTGCCACTGTATTGCCTGTAAAGTGACCGTTACTGTATATTGTCTCTGTTCCTTTCTGGTGTATGTTACCTTTAGGCTCTCTCTTGGCTTAGAGGATCCCTTTCAGTATTTCCTGTAGGGCTGGTTTGGTGTTTGCAAATTCTTTTAGTTTTTGTTTGTCCTGGAAGCTTTTTATCTCTTTCTTTTCCAGTGACAGCCTAACTGGATATAGTATTCTTGGCTGCATATTTTTCTCATTTAGTGCTCTGAATATATCATGTCAGTTCTTTCTGGCCTGCCAGGTCTCTGTGGATAAGTCCACTGTCAATCTAATATTTCTACCATTGTATGTTACACACTTCTTTTCCCAAGCTGGTTTCAGGATTTTCTCTTTGTCACTAAGACTTGTAAGTTTTACTGTTAGATGACGGAGTGTGGGCCCATTTTTACTGATTTTGAGGGGCGTTCTCTGCACCTCCTGGATTTTGATGCTTGTTCCTCTTACCATATTAGGATAATTCTCTATTATAATTTGCTCCAAAATACCTTCTGCCCCCCTCTCTCTTTCTTCTTCTGGGATCCCAATTATTCTGATATTGTTTCATCTTATGATCTCACTTATCTCTCACATTCTCCCCTCATGGTCCAGTAGTTGTTTCTCTTTTTCTCAGCTTCTTTATTCTCCATCATTTGGTCTTTTATATCACTAATTCTCTCTTCTGCCTCATTTATCCTAGCAGTAAGAGCCTCCATTTTTTATTGCACCTCATTAATAGCTTTTTAAAAAAAATTCAACTTGGGGGCGCCTGGGTGGCTCAGTAGGTTGAAGCCTCTGCTTTCGGCTCAGGTCATGATCCCACGGTCCTGGGACCGAGCTCCATGTCAGGCTCTCTGCTCAGCAGGGAGCTTGCTTCTCTCTCTCTGCCTGCCTCTCTGCCTGCTTGTGATCTGTGAAATAAATAAATAAAACCTTTTATAAATAAATAAATAAATAAATAAATAATTCAACTTGGTTAGATTTTAGTTCTTTTATTTCTCCAGAAAGAAATTCTCTAATATCTTCCATGCTTTTTCAAGCCCAGTTTGCACCTTGAGACTCGTCATTCTGAACTCTAGTTCTGACATATTACCAGTGTCTGTATTGATTAGGTCCCTAGCCGTCAGTACTGCCTCTTGTTCTTTTTTTTGTGGTGAGTTTTTCCGCCTTGTAATATTGTCCAGATAAGAATATATGAATGAGAGAATAAAATACTAAAAGGATGGCAAAGACCCCAGATAAATATATGCTAACAAAACCAGAAGAGACCCGAAACTGTGGGGAGAAGAATGGAGGAAAAAATTAAAAAATAAAAAAACACACATATATTAGACTGGTGAATAGAACAGAACAACCCACTTGATTTTGGGTATATTCTCATCTCTTAGAAGAAACTACCTTCCAGAATTTTAAAGAAAAGAAAACTTACATATACAAAAATAAGGGTAAACATGGTGAAGGGATGTAATATGACTGTAAAGATGAAAATTTAAAAAGATTCTAAAAAAGGAATTGATAAGTTGGTTGGAAAAAGAAGGGGAAAAAAGGAGAGAGTATGATCAGGCTGGAGCTAGATTTAGGGTATATTTTGATTAAAACCTATATGTTTACAAAAAATAAGGTTAAATACAATGGCGGGATAAAATATGACTATAACAATGAAAATTTTAAAAGGTTTTTTAAAGGTATTGATAAAATAGTTTAAAAAATTAGAAGAGAAAAGAGGAAAAGTTAAAAAAAATAGAATAAGACAAAAATAAATTTAAAAAATTTTAACTTTGCAGGGCACTTGGGTGGCTCAGTGGGTTAAGCCTCTGCCTTTGGCTTAGGTCTTGATCCTGGTGTCCTGGGATTGAGCCCTGCATCGGGCTCTCTGCTCAGCGAGGAGACTTCTTCCCTTCCTCTCTCTGTGCCTGCCTCCCTGCCTACTTGTGATCTCTGTCAAATAAATAAATAAAACCTTTAGTCCTGCAAAGTTAATTTTTTTTTAAAGGATCTTGGGGGGAAAGCCATGAATTCTATGCATTGTTTTCCCTTAGCTCTGGAGTTCCACTGTTCTTCTTGATCGGTCAGCTTGATCTTGGCTGGATGTTCTTGCTCATCTTCTGGGGGAGGGGCCTGTTGTGGTGATTCTCAAGTGTCTGCCCGAGGCGGAACTGCACCGCCCTTGCCAGGGTCCAGCTAAGTAATCTGCTTGGGTTCACTCTTGGGAGTTTTTGTTCCCCGAATGCTTTCCTTGGATCTCTGGAGGACAGGAATGAAGATGCTGGCCTCCCTATCTCTGGCCCAGAGGAGCCGAGAGCTCAGGGCCCTGCTCCTCAGTGAGCCCTCGGAGAAAAATGCTCAGTCCCTCCTGTATCCCTGGTCTCCGGCCACGCTCTGAGCACTCTGACTGAGCATTTCTATCTCTGGCGCATGGCCCTATGCCCTGCTGTGTGCTCCCTTATGCTGTTCTTCCCAGAGGAGGAAGAAGGGGGTCTCCCTGGATCTGCCACTTGTGGGGTCCCTGCTCGAAGAGCAGTGGCCAGAGTGTCCCTCGCATCAGGGTTTAAGGTAAGCCCGAACTGAGAGCTCACTCCTTGGCTCTGTCTCTGTATTTGGCTTCCCCACTCTGATGCCTGGGGGCTCTACCACACTCAGGCACCTCCAGTCTTTCTGTGACTCCATGGGACCTGAGACCACACTATCCCCCAGAATTCCCCAGAGGCTTTACCCCCAATTAGCTTCTGGAGCAACATCCCTCGGTGGAGCAGACTTGTAGAAGTTCCGATTTTGTGCTCTGTTGCTCTGCCGCTTTCCGGGCCTGGTCCCTCCCCACCGTGGTCTATCTTCCCGTTGCTTCTGATTCACTTCTCTGAGCGTCTTACCTTCCTGAAAGTAGTGATTTTGTTCCTAGAATTGCTGCTCTTCTGTCTCCTGTTGAGTTTTTAGGTGTTCAGAGTGGTTTGATAACTATCTAGCTGATCTCCTGGGACCTGATGCTGTTTCAGTCTCCTACTCCTCCACCATCTTGCCTCCTCCCTTGGGGGCAAGAGCTGACATTTTATCTTGATTTTGGCCATTTTAATTAGTATGTGTCTTGATGTGGACTCCCTTGGGTTTAAGAGGGTTCCCCTTTCTCTGCTTTCTTGCCAACACTTGTTTGTGTTGTGTTGTTGATTTTAGCCATTCTGAGGTGTGAGGCAGTATCTCATTGTGGTTTTGATTTGTATTTCCCTGATGCCAAGTGAAGGGGAGCATCTTGTCATGTGTCTGTTGACCGTCTAGATGTCTTCTCTGAAGAAATGTCTGTACATGTCTTCTGCCCATGTTTTAATTGGAGTATTTGTTTTGTCAGTGTTGAGCCATATAAGTTAAGTTGGCTACTAACCCTTTATCTGATACTTCATTTGCAAAGACATTCTTCCATTCAGTAGGTTGCCTCTCAGTTTTCTTGTTTCCTTTGCTGTGGAGAACCCAGTGGTTTATTTTGGCTTTTATTTACCTTGCATCAGGAGAATAATGTTGCTATTGATGATCAGTGTCAGAGAAATCACTGCCTGTGTGCTCTTCAAAGATTTTTAGGGTTTCAGATCTCACATTTAGGTCTTTAATCCATTTTGAGTTTATTTTTGTGTGTGGTGAAAGAAAGCATTCTGGGGCTTCTGGCTGGCTCAGTCAGTAGAACATGTGGCTTTTGATCTTGGGTTGTGAGTTCAAGCCCCACACTGGATGTAGACATTACTTGAAAATAAAAGCTTTTAAACAATTTTTTAAAAAATGCAAAGAAAGTAGAAATACAAAGCGATCAGAGAGAGTGAGTGTGTGTATGTGTGTGCATTTTAAGCAATGTCTATACCCAAGCAGTTTTCCCAACACCATTTGTTGGAGACACTCTTTCCCATTGTATATTCATTCCTCCTTTGTCAGATCGACTATAACTGTGGAGTTATTTCTGGATTTTGTGTTCTCTTTAATAGATCTGTGTGTCTGTTCTTATGTAGTACCATACAATTTTAGTTACTACTACTCTGTAATATAACTTGATATCTGCAATTGTGCTATCTCCCATTTTGTTCTTTTTCAAAACTGCTCTGGCTCTTTGGGGTCTTTTGTTTAGGAAATTTTGAAATTTTTTCTAGTTCTGTGAAAAATGCTATTGGTGTTTTGAAAGGGATTGTGTTACATCTGTAGGTTGCTTTGCATAGTATAGATGTTTTAACACTATTTGTTTTTCCAGCTCATGAGCATGGAATGCCTTTCATTTGTGTTGTCTTGAATTTCCTTCATCAGTGTTCCATTATTTTCCGAGTACAGGTCTTTCACCTCCATGGTTACATTTGTTCCTAGGTATTATTTTTGGTGCAGCTGCGGGGCTGTTTTCTTAATTTCTGTTAGTTCATTACAAGTGTATAGAAACTCAGTGGGTTTCTGCTTACCGATTTTGTGTCCTGCTTCCTTATGAATTTATTTCTCAGCTAAAGAAGTTTTTTGGTGGAGTCTCTAGGGTTTTCTATATATAGTATCATGTCATCTATAAACAGGAAGAGTTTTATTAATTCCTTACCAATGTGTATGCCTTTTCTTTATGTTGTTTAATTTCTGCGGTGAGGACTTCCAGAACTATGGTGAATAAAAGTGATGAGAGTGGAATTCCTTGTCTTGTTCCTGATCTGAGGAGAAAAGCTATGTTTTTCACCACTGAGTATGATGGCTGTGGATTTTTCATATTAGACCTTAATTATGTTGAGATCTGTTCCCTTTGGACCTATGTTCCGGAGGGTTTCTGTCATGAATGGATGTTGTATTTTGTCAAATGTTTTTCTGCATCTATTGAAATGATCATAAAAGCATTTTAGTGTTTTCCCTTATTAATTTGATATACCATGTTGATTGTTTGGTGAATATTGAACCACCCTTGCGTCTAGGAAATCAATCTCACTTGATAGTAGTGTATTATTTTTTTAAATATATTGTTGGATTCAGTTTGCTGATATTTTGTTGAGGATTTTTGCATCATGTGCATCATGACCTACTTATTACACAAAGGAGGCTAGCTAGGGGCCTCCCTCTCCTACCGGTTCCTGCAAGATATGCCCCGAGATCTCGTGAGAGTTGGGCTGGGATTTCATGAGATTTGCCCCAAGATGATGGGAGATCTGGGAATAGAAAGAGGTGGCTTGGTTTTGGGAGTGCAAGTCCCAGACAGATCACCCTCAAGTCAGCAGCTTGGGAGAGCCTCGGGCGATGGCCTGTATTCTCAGATGAGCCCGCTCGTGCGCACATTGCTCCATCCTGCCAGGACTGCCCTCCTGTTTCTGCCACCTCTACTCTACTGTGAGTAAGGGACCACAAGGTCCATTCATCTCTATTTCTGTGCTGTAGCCTCTAGTTCCTTTTTTGGTGGTGTCTTTATCTGGTTTTGGTATCATGGAATGATTTGGAAGTTTTCCTTCCTCTTTTTTTGGGATATTCTGGGTGTAGAATTGGTATTAACTCTTCTTTAAATGCTTGGTGGAATTCTCCTGTGAATCCATCTGGTCCTGGATTTTTGTTGGAGATTTTTGATTACTGATTTAATTTCTTTGCTGGTTATGGGCATGTTTGAGGTTTTCTCTTTTTTTTCCTGATTGAGTTTTTTTTTAAGATTATATATATATATATTTAACAGAGAGACAGATCACAAGTAGGCAGAGCAGCAGGCAGGGCAGGGGGTGGGGAGCAGGCTCCCTGCTGAGCAGAGAGCCCAATGTGGTGCTTGATCCCAGGACCCTGGGATCATGACCTGAGCCAAAGGCAAGAGGCTTAACCCACTGAGCCATCCAGGTGCCCCTGTTCCTGATTCAGTTTTGATAGTTTGTGCTTTGAGGAATTTATCCATTTCTTCTAGGCTGTTCAGTTTGACATACAGCTTTTTCTCCATGGGCTTTATGTCCACTTCACCCTGCTGGTGACTTCTCTTTTCCTCCCATGAAGATGCTGTTGTTACTTGATTTGCTTCCTGTTTCCTCAGTTTTCTTTACTCTTAGCTGCTTCTGCCAGTTCCGAGTCCCAGCAGCACACAGCTTTCCATTTCAGCCTCCAGAGGCACTGCTTCCCCCGTTTCTCCTTTACAGTACCCCCTGCCAGCGCGCCGGCCTGGCCCTCCTCTCCTGCCCACCATCTGGTCCAGTTTTATAGCAGCACTGAGGTTTTCAGCCTGTTATCACCTAAGGTCTTTCTTAGATCATCTTTATGTCATGGGCTCTGCCTGGATTTTCTTTTTTTTTTTAAAAAGATTTTATTTATTTATTTGAGAGAGAGACAGTGAGAGAGAACATGAGAGGCGAGAAGGTCAGAGGGAGAAGCAGACTCCCCATGGAGCTGGGAGCCCAATGTGGGACTTGATCCCGGGACTCCAGGACCGTGACCTGAGCTGAAGGCAGTTGCTCAACCAACTGAGCCACCCATCTGCCTGGATTTTCAACTGCAGATTTAGCACCACCCTGTGTACTATGACAGCACTTGCATTTTTAAAAAATCTCCACAAAAAATTAATTTGTGCACTGAAAGAATGAAACTGTACCTCTTTAATCAATTCAACAAATGATTTCCCATATCTCACATCAAACATTAGTCATAGAAAAAGGTAACACTCAAGTTCAACATTTTTACAGATAATTTTTGAAAAATTACTTGTTACAGTAGTCTTTGAAACTCTACACAGATGCTCGTCTTTTTAAAAAATATTTACTTAATAATTCCATTACATGCATCAGGTTTGCTTTGGAAGGGTACAATCGGATTTGTACCTGTGATATTTTTGTCCTGTTAATATTGGCATCATGTTCATTTTTTCTGCCTTAATCTGATGGATTAGCATTGTGCTCCAAGTAGAAATGTGCAACGTATCTCCGAAACTCTAGGAGGTCTAGAGCGGTGCCCGGGTTACAGGCTCTATGTAGTTGCCAGGCGTTGTTCATGGCCACATCAATTATGTAACTCACCAAAATTGAGTACCATTTCTTGCTTCTTATTCTCACCCTGTACTTGGAAATGATTTGATCCATTTTAGCGACACCTTCCCTGCACTCACCATACAGTTTCACTAGGGCCGGCTGAGCTCCCTGGTGGACGTCCTCCTCATTAGTAGAACCCCTAAACTCCCGGGCTGGTGCTATGCCCACAGCGTTGGAGCACAGACTGATAATGCCATCGCCATGCCAACGACACAAAATTATCTCTTCATTTTCTTCTACTCGGAAATCAAAATATCCCTTCTTCATTTTCCTCATATGTTCTGCATTCATGAGGGGACATTTTTCAGTCCTGTTCTCTCGAATTGTTCCTGTTGCCCTCAGTCCTTTTTTCTTCAAGGCTGACACCAATTTGATACTCGTAAAGAAGCTATCAAAAAACAGGTGGTAGGGATACTGGCCTCTCTCTAGAAGAACATCAGCAAAATGCAGCACTAGATTCCCACCTAAACCCAGATCGACATCCTTACCCACCATCACTGCTGAGTCTTCTTGATAAGGCTCAAACCACACCAGATAACCCTGTGTGGTTGTGCCACACCAGATTTTATAGCCAATTCTAAGAGGTTTCCCATTCAGGAACTGGTCACTGTCAAAGCATTCACACATCGTCTTACCAAAATAATAGTACTCTTCCAGGGGAGCATACAGGAGGAAATTTCTATTCATTTGCTTTATGAGAGGCCTCAACTTTGTAAACTTATCTTTTTGATCTAGATGGCTATTATCTGCAAAATGTAGGTATGAGAAAATCAATTCAAATCTGTCCCTTCTAATTGCATCTCTAACCAGGTTCTGGTCAGCATCAGAGATGTCCCAGTACATTCCCCTTCGGGGACGCCTCACAAATCCACTCAAAAGCAAGATACCCAAGACACACCTTATTTCCGGAACTGTGACATCCAGGCTGACATTTTTCTGAGATGCGTAATTATTGGTTTCATTGACAATCATGTTGAATATTTCATCATCAAAAAATAACTCAAAGAGCTCTACTGGGTTCAGCTTCTCACTCTTGAGATTCAAAAGTCCAGAATCCAGCACTGACCAGCTTGGGAAGTTGGGTTTAATGTCTCTTTTGGTCCAGTTCTTCTCTGGTACATCTGACATCTTTAGCTTCTTTTGAGCGTGGTGGGCCTCAAGCTTATTATCTTCTTCCACATCTGAGTCCCCAGAGAATGCAAGGCCTTGGAGCAGTTCACTCACCCGAGCTCTGTCCTTTCTCCTCCCCTTGCGGGTCATGTCTCCTGCAGCATATTCCAAGGAGGAGATGTGCATTCGGGCCCACAAGTCACCCGGGTAACGGTCCTTCAGGGTGTTCAAATGTGCAACTGTCCTGTCAGCAGGGACAGAAGTACAAGGTGGCTGGGGCATGCCATCTCTGGAATGAAAAAAGAAAACAACACAAAAATCCTTAGTCTCACTATAACATGAATCCTGTGTGATTACCTGCTTCTCACTCCTAGGACCTAACGCTGTGGCCTCTCCCTGGCTTGTGCTCACTCCTCCCGACAACCAGCTGTGAGTCTGGAAGGAGGAGCTGGGCATCTCCGGGCAGCACCTCCCTCTTTGGGAGCAGGTGGCAGATGCCCCAAGCTCCTTTTGGCCCCAAGCTGTACCGGGCAGGCCTGTGTAGGAGGTGGTCTGCTGGGGGGCTCCTTTCCTAGCCAAGCTTCTGTTGGTAATGAAGTTGAGGTTTCCAGAATCATCTCTTTTACTCCTGTATCTCCATCAGTTCGTCTAAAACTTGGACAAGGAAGGGGGTCGTTGTTTACTGGGCTCCCTCAGCACTTCTGAGTGTGAAGGATTAAGTCTCTCCCAGCTCTACGTTCAGCTGGGGGACACACTGTTCTGGGGAGAAACTTAAGAGAAATTAAAACTTAACTGCCGTTGAACTGGTTTTTATGGGGTTTACAAGGAAGGAAGCTAATGTCACCAAGACGAGAAACATTCTACACACGTTTCTTTTTTTATCTGAGAAGTTTGGATTATCCCCACTCGTGTCCTCTTGGTAAAGAAACAGTCTAGACTAAGGGGGAAAGACACTGAAAAGAATGTTATAACTTCCGCAGCATGCATTTACTTGTTTGCCTACAGCACTTGTCCCGGGTGTCTCCAGCGCGCACGCGCGGCCCATTCGGGGTCGCCTAACGTTCCCGCTGCGGGGACCCTGTGCAGAGGCCGCCGTCCCGTCTTTTCGTGTCGCCGCCCCACGCCTCTGCCCTCCCATCTCACGGCCCCTCCCCGCCTCCTGCTTCCACTTCCCTTCCTGCTCAGTCGGCTGACCCCGCGGTCCGCCACCTCAGCCCCTCCCTGGCCGGGATCGTCCCGAGCACCTGCCCAGGGACCTTCTGCAGCCCGACTTCAGCGCCGGGTCAGGCCGCCATTGGGGCTTCTCCAGTCCTCGCCCCCGCGTGGGCGCCGCTCCCTGCTCACCCTGTCGGTCTCCGAGACTCGGCCAGCCACCACCCTGTCTGGAGTCCTGCTCCCCGGCCCCTCGCTCCCCGCTCCCCACACTCCACCTCTTCATCCTTCTCAAAGCTTCAGCCCCACACCCTCGCGCCGGCTCCAGAGAGGCCCCAGAAGGGCTCAGGCAGAAAGTGCCGCTGACCCTGCTCCCGCTCCCGCCACACCCTCCCCCCCAGCTCTCGACCCTCTCCGGCGCCCGCGTGGTTCCTCCTCGGCCTCTCTCCTTCCCACCTCATCTGCAGCCCCAGACCCCCACCCAGCCCCGAGTCCCGTCCAGATGGCCCCTCCCCGGCCCCACGCTGTGCCCTCCCGGTTGTGCCCTGCAGGGACAAGGCACTTCCTGACCCGGTGGAGCCAAGGGAAACCGGGTGGAAAGCCGGAGCGTAAGCACAGCGGCTAGAGTCCAACACCGCTCTTCCTCCGCCTCTCCCATCAGCTCATCACTGATCCTGGATCCACACCGTGTAGCTCGTCGGGCCTGTGACAGAAACCCGAGCAGCTTTCCCAGACCATCTGCTCGGGGACAGTGGCAGGCTGCGACTGTCCTGCCAGCAGCCGGTGCCTCTTCGAGTCAGCTCGTCAGAAAGCCAGGGCTACCGGAGGCAGCTGCGGTCCAGTAAAGGCCGGAACCCGGTCCACGCCAGTCCTTCCAATCCCGTTCCCGATACTCGGTGCCACCAGCCTCTTTCCGCCAGACGTCCCCGGAGTCCCTTTCAGCCAGTGGGAAACGGGAAGCCGGGCAGGGCCTCCGGGAAGCCGTCTGCACTCTCGGTCCCGGGAGGGCACATGTGTAGAGGCGGCCTCCTGCCCGCTGTAGACCTAGTACTTGGCGCCGCAGGGACCGTCCTGCAGTCACGGGGGTCAGAACTGGGTGATGACACCGGCTGGCGAGTAGGAGCCTCCTCCGGCTGGTCTGAGCACAGGCGGTGCTTCTCTCCGCGAGTCCAGGCAGCGGTACTGAGCAGAAGCGAACCGAGACACCTCCTCGGACTGGGCAGTCCTGCGGCCGGTAGTCTGGCCCGGAGAAGTGCCCCACGAGGGCGTGGAGCGGAGTCAGCCGCGCGCAGCGGTGTCCCTGCCGAGGGCCCGCGGGCTCCGTGGCGGCTGTGAGTACTTGGACACACGCGCAGGTCTGAAAACGTGCCAAAGTGCGTATTTTATACAAACACATATTGACGATGGACGCGCCTCATGGCCCAGAATGGTGGGAGGAGGAAAGGGGAGCGAGTAGCAGGAAAAGGAGGTAAAGCAGCTGTGGCTGGCGGGGCCGCAGCGGGTGGACACTTGGGGAGTCAGGTTTCTGGGCTCTGAGGCCAAGCGCCCCCGGCGGACACCACCGGATTCCCACTGCGCGCGCACGAGGACTCACAAAGCGTCATCTCCTTCGGTGGACCTTGGCTCAGGCCTGTGGACTTTATGAACAGTTTCACTTTTCTTAGGATTTAAGACATTTCCGCTCTCACTCAGCTGCGGTTTGGAGCCCCCCCGCCGCTGCCCTGAGGCAGGCTAATTTCCCCGCAGTATTTCCTTTCTCCTCTCCTCAGCTCCGAGGGGCTCATGGCTTCACCCGAACGCAGCCCTCTGCCTCTGACCCGGTCCCTCCTGTCCTGCGAGAGGAGTCCCCGTGCTCCATGCCCGCAGTCGGCACCAAGCACCCGCTGCTGTCTTTACTTCCTTCACCACCAGCCACTTTGCTAACGCGAGGTCTCTCTCCACCGCCACGACAGGCCTCACTCTTGTCTAAATTCTCTGCCTTCTCTGGCTCTTCTGTGGTTCTACAAAGACCTAAGTGCGCTCAGGGAAGGAGGAAAGGTAAACGGAGTCAGGATGGGATTCTTGGAGGCAACTGTGCCCAACTGAAGGTTTTGTGTAATGCGATACTGGTAGGTCACGGTGACTCGGGCCTCCCGCAGTGACAGAAGTGAGAGTTACTGGTCCTGCACTGTCCCAGGGAAGCAGCTGTGGACCAGTGGACACTCACCTACTGGCTGTTCCTGGGGCCTCAGCAGCGTGCTCCGTTTCTTGAGAAGTTTCTGTCTTTGCATTAAATAATCCATCTTCAGTTACAACTTCTTCAGCTAAAATAATACAATTTATATGTCATCTGTTGCCTGAATTAAGAAAGAGGAAAACAAAAATTTCCAGAGTAGGGAACAGAATTGTCTTTTTCAGGGAGCTCTACGGCCAAGGTGGGGCTCAGACTCACAACCCGAGATCGGGAGTCGCCTGCTCTACTGCCAGAGCCGGCCAGGCGCCCTGGGAATAGGATTTTCAAATTAACGTAATCATCAGGCGTCCCAGGAGTGCTGTCCCGCGGCCCTACAAAGTCTGGCACAGTACGGGAAGATAATGAGGAAGGTCAGTTAGCTGGGAAGAGGGTCTAGCAAGATAAAGCACATTTAAAGAAAATTATGTGAGGACAATAGTCTTTTTGGAGCGTGAAGAGAGCTTCTCTGAGGTAAAGAAGGGATCAGGCAGAGGCGTGTGTGCGGTTTCCAGACTGGAGATGTCTCAACCGGGCACTTACGTGGAACCCTTTATAGGAAAGAAGACGGGAAGCAGAGGAGTCGTGAGGGGGTCAGGGAGTACGGAGGGATGAGCGAGAAGGTGACCAGAGCCAGTAAGCTGAGTGATGAGTGACGGAAGAAGATGAGGGGATGTGAAAGGGCAAGGGCTGGGACAAGTCCGCAGGCAGAGGACAGAGAAGGGGAAGGGAGAGCGACGGGCTGTCGGGAATGTTGGCTCACAAGGGTCATTCAGAGCTAATGCCAGGAGAAGGTGCGCACAGACACAGGACTGGCCAGAGGCTGCCCTCACCCATCAGACAGACATCTGGAACCTTCTCCTGAGCCGACTTCCCATGGGGGCTCCCGGGGATCTGACTCAGAGGTGGCCACTGCTCTGTGACAAGGGCCTGGGTGGCTTCTTCCTCAGTCTTCACTGATGTCTAAAAAGGCAAAAGACGGCCTCTTAGTCTTCCCTGTGGTAAAGCTGGGGGTCCTGTTGTGAAGGGCGCGTCCCCCCACTCCAGGGGCAGTGGCGCAGCCCCCCCCACAGGGCCGTGCTTTCGCTGAGGGTCTTGGCGGCGGGGGGGGGGGGGGGGGGGGGGGGGTCATTCTTGCCCCTCTCCTGGCTGCTGGTGGTTGGCAGGAATCCGTGTTCTCTGGCTTGTAGATGTGTCCCTCCCGTCTGCCTTCACACAGCCTTCTCCTAAGGACAGCACCAGACCTGCGCCCGCCCTGATCCCGGACGACCGCATCTCACCTGCATCCCATTTCCAAAAGTGTCTTTCCAATAAGCTAACGTTCACAGGTACCTACAGTGCTAGGGCTGCAGAGTACCTTTCAGGGGGACACAGTGCGACCCACAGCATCAACTGTATTGATTTAAAAACATGTAGATGACTTCTTCTCTGTACAGTTATTTTCCTAAAGATAAAATATTCGTTAAGAATAGACGGCACAAGAACTAATTAGAAGCCACAAGAAAGGACCAAGGGAGGGGAGGACTCCACGAGGACTGACTCCACGTGCTTTGAGAAAACCGATTCAGCGACACAGGCCTTGATGGAAGACTTAATAATTAGGTAAATGACTAGGAAAATGACTGAACCACTGAGAGGCTAAGGGGTGGTGACGGGAAATTTTGCGTTACCATCGTTACCATCCTGAAGGTCAGGTCTGTGCCAGAAAACCAAGAACGGGAAGGAAGAATCCTGGAAGCCAGGTGGGGGAGATACGGCGGAGGCGCCCAAGATAAAGCGCACGCAGGGGTCTGCCTCTTCCCTCTCACACTGAGACGTGGCTGTGCCTCCTGTCACAGCGCAGACTAGGGCACGCGCAGGTCACCCACACGGGCCCCGCAGGAGGCATCCGTGCCCTGACCCGTCACAAGCTGCTGGAGAAGCTCCCCACGGTGAAGGCCGCCAGCCTGACAAGGGCAAGGAGGAGATGGCGGGAAAGCGGGCTGCCACCTGCCACACCCCTGTGAGCCGGCACCCTGCTCACCTGGGACCCTGCTGCGTCCTCGCCTCTGACTGGTCGCGGGGGAGCAGGCCCTGTGGGGGAGGAGACGGGCGTCCTGTCTGAGCCACCGGAGCCTGGAGCAGTGCCCTGGGGGGGGGGGCGCTGCACAGCCTCTAACATGCCTGAAACTGAGGTGGCGCGCCACAACTGTCCCCATTCTGTCCGGAACCTAGTTCTAAAACTGCAGGGTCCCCCACCCGCAACACCAAGTGGAACTCTTCAAGTGCTTTATAGCAGTGCCCTGTCACATAAAGCGAATTTTAAAGTCACAGATGAAAATAAGCAGGAGGAAGAAGCTAGTGCTCCAGGGAAACCTGAGCCGGGGGGGGGGGGGGGGGGGGGGGGGGGGGGGGGGGGGGGGGGGGGGGGGGGGGGGGGGGGGGGGGGGGGGGGGGGGCAAGGGGAGACGGGACTGCAGGAGAGCTGCGGGAGCGGAGCAGACAGCAGCAGCGGCTGTGTGCGGGTGTGTGCGGGGCGCGGGGGGCTCTCTGGGAGACGAAAACCCTCCCACAGACGAAGCCACTGTAGGCAGGCGGTGGAAAGGCGGGCAGTCCGCCTCGTCGGAAGCCGCCCATCCGAAAGGGACCCACAGTGATCAAACAGGAAGGAGGACTGCAGGGGCCGGGCACCGTGCTGCTGCTTGAAAAGAGGATTTCCCGCGCAGAATAATCCCGAGTCCAGATCCTCATCTCCATTTATCCTGGCAGGTGCAGGGGCATCGGAGCGAAGTGCAGCGACAGGGGGAAGTGGAGAGCCATCCAGGGGAGATGGTGCAGCAGGACGCGCTGAGCTTACCTGGTCCCGTGGGTAGGACGAGGTCGCACCTGCTTCAGCGCACACAGCCCAGAAAATGCCGCAGAGACTGGCAGGACAGACTCTCGCAAGCGAAATGCAGAGAAGCAGCCACGTGAGAGAAGACGGGAGGGCGGAGGTGCGGTCAGCAGGCAGACAGACCCTTGCCACTGTCTGTGGAGGGGGGCGGACACCCTGGGCACCGAGAGGGGAGAGCAGCAGACCCCGCCTGGCCTGGGAACCACGGCAGGAGATGAAGCCCGGAGCCTCTGGCTTCGGAAACAGAGCAGCCGGGTTCCCCCAGGGCATCCGATCAGGGGTGCTTCAGCGGGGACTTTAAAGATCCCCTGCTGAGCTCTGGGAAAGGCGGGCGGGAGGAGACGGGAGCCCCGCTGTCTGCCACCGGGAGACGCAGAGCAGCATCAGTGTGAGAAATGCCCGCGGTCTGCGGGCACGAGCTTTGTGTGCCGCCCTCTGAGTGTCCTGCAGCCAGTGGGGGCCGGGCCAGTGCTGCGCTCCCCGCAAGCCTCCGCCCCCTATTCGCCTCCAGCCACAGTCCCTCCGAAGCAGTTCTGGGCGCTGCAGTGCCCTCCTCCCTGGGACCTGGATGGCCCTGCCACACCACAAGGCGCGTCCACATGCTCAGGGCCTCCCAATCTGGCTTGTGGCAAGAGTTTTCTAAAGAGGCTCCTGGCCACCCCTCACGGCCAGCCTTACCCACAAGCTGCCAATGCCACAGCCCTGCCCCCTCCAACGCACCCTGAGCCCAAGCCCATCCAGACCCAGGCCACATGCCTGGCAGTGTGCCAGCAGTCCCCAGAGGGGCCAGCCCCACTCTCCCCCGGGGCAGAGCGGGGCAGACATCTGCTCTGAAGCTGCGCGGGGGTGGACACGGGGTACCTCGCGACTCGGTGCCACTGCCTCTTTGGCAAACACTGGGACAGTCTCAGCTCGAGCCCGAGGCAGCCTCAAACTGACTCACAGGGACCTAACGAGGCTCCAGCAGGCGGAGGGAGCCCCGAGGGCATGCGAAGCTCCCCCAACAGCCCTGGGGCGCACACAACACAGACCCCCCACGCATGTGTCCTGATGAGTGGGGCACGTTGCCCAGCAGGCGGAACTCCCCACGAGGCCGCTGCTTAGAAGAGCCGCAGACAGCAGACCGTCCTAACACCGGAGGAGAGACAAATGAGACCGAGAACATGGTCCAGATGAGACAGGCAAGTAAAGTACCCGACAGATTCAAGGTAATCACTGGACTTCAGAGCAGAGGATCTCCATGAGACCCTTAAAAAGACAGGAAAGATAAAAAAGAACCAATCGGAGGAGAACAACAAATTAAAAATACACGAGAGGGAATAAAGAGTAGACAAGGAAGCAGAAAAATGGATCCATGACCTGGAGGATAGAGGAACAGAAAGTAATCAAGCCGAACAGAAAGAACAAAGATGAATAAATGATGAAAATAGATCAAGCATGATAACTGACATTAGAGGAATCGCAGATGTGAGGAAAGAAGGGAGGCAGAAAATTTCCTTAATAGCTGAAAATCTCCCCAATCTGGAAAAGGAAACGGGATTCCAAATCTAGAGGCACAGAGAGCCCCCAGTGAAGTCAACCCAAAGGTGGTCTGCACCAGCACACACGGAAATCAGGAGTGCCTGGGTGGCTTAATCAGTTAAGCCTCTGCCTTCAGCTCTGGTCATGATCTCTGGGTCCTGGGATGGAGTCCTGAAGTGGGCTTCCTGCTCAGTGGGGAGCCTGCTTCCCCCTTTACCCTTCCCCCTGGCTCATGGTTGTTCTCCCTCTCTCAAATAAATAAATAAATAAATAAAATATCTGGGGGATAAAAAGACACATAGTAATTAAAATGGCAAAAATTCAGGAAGAGAAACTTTTAAAAGCAGCAAAAAGAAAACCATTACATACAAAGAAAAACCACCTAAGGGTATCAGCTGGTTTTTCAGGATAAACTACACAGGCCAAAAGGGAGTAGCGAGTTATATTCAAAATGCGCAAAGAAGGGGCGCCTGGGTGGCTCAGTGGTTGGGCCGCTGCCTTCGGCTCAGGTCATGATCTCAGGGTCCTGGGATCGAGCCCCACATCGGGCTCTCTGCTCGGCGGGGAGCCTGCTTCCCCCTCTCTCTCTGCCTGCCTCTCTGCCTGCTTGTGATCTCTGTCTGTCAAATAAATAAATAAATAAATCTAAAAAAAAAAAAATGCATAAAGAAAACAACCTGCCACCCAAAATATTCTATGCAGAAATGCTATCACTCAGAATGGGAGAGGAAAAGCTTCTGAGACAAACAAAAGTTATAGGAACTTGCCACTAAACCAGCCGGACAAGAAACGGTGGAGGGACTCTTGAGTGGGAAGGGAAGCCCGTACTCAGAAATAGGACAGCAGGGAGGACGCGAGGAAGAAAATCAAGTGTAGCTGTAAAAGTCAACCAAGGAATCCACAAAGCAGAAGGATGTGAAATATGAAACCACATACCAAAACCACGGAGGGGGAAGAGTAAAGAATGGGTTTAAACATAAGCAGCCGTCGACTTAACACAGACTGCCGGGTGCAGATACTATGCACAAGCCTAATGGTAACCACAAATCAAAACAGTGAATTGCAAAAAACGAAGGAATCCAAGTAATCTTACTGAAGAAACTCAACACACCATGAGCAAAGAAAGCAAGAGAGCATGAGGCGGACGGAAACTCCCGGCTCCAGCCCCTTTTCCGCCCCTGGCTCCCCTTTGGCCAAGGAAAGACCAAATAGCCATCCCATTTGACTAAGACAAGATAACAAGTCTTTGCTCCTGCTGAGACAAGAAAAAGACCAGGTGCCCAGTCCTGTTTAAATAAGAAAGAGAAACAGCCCCCTAAGTGATTTAGCACTCTCTTGACTTACCTCCACATAGATTATACTTCCAAGTGGAAGGGCCATTTGGCCTTGAGAGACCTCAAAAACACCCTGTCACCATCCCCCATTGCCTGTAACCATAAAAACTTCTCCTAACCCTGTCCGGCGCTCAGTCTTTGGGAACGATCCCACTGGGCCCACTAGCGCTAATAAAGCTGTGTTCTCCCGTCTCTCCGTGTGCCATTTCAGTTTCCTCAGTCACCTGGGATTTTCCGCAACAAGCAGAAAAGAACTTTAAAAAACATAAAAGAGTAACAAAATGGCTCTAGGCTCTGTGTACATACCTATCAATAATTTTTGACTGTAAAAGGAATAAATGCTCCAATCAAAACACAAATGATGGCATGGACAGAAAAGCAAGACCCGGCGCTATGCTGCCCACAAGAGACTTCAGCCCTAAGTCCCAGGCGGATGGGAAGTGAAGAGACAGAAAAGCAGTCATCGGGCAAATGGAAGTGAAAGGAAGCGTGGGTAGAACACTTCTATCAGACAGAGTATACTTGAAAACAGAGACAAGAGACAAAGACAGATATTACATGATAGGAACAATCCAACAATAAGATATACCATTTGTAAATGCTTATTGTATCCAACATGGGAGCACCTAGATGTATAAAATAGTTAATAACAAACATGAAGAAACTGCGAGTAATGCAGTAACAGCAGGGGACTTGAACGCCCCGCGCACATCCCCGGACAAGTCACCCAAACAGAACATCAACAAGGAAACAGTGGCTTTGGAGGACACTCTGGACCAGACAGATCTAACAGAATCAGAACATTTCATACTAACGCAGCAGAATACACATTCTTTTGAAGTGTACACAGAATATTCTCTAGAATGGATCACATATTAGGCCACAAAACAAGTCTTACAAATTCAAAAAGACTGAAATCATCGTTTCAATAAATGCAGAAAAAATACTTGACAAAGTACAACATTCAGTCGTGATACAAACCCTCAAGAAGGTTTAGAGAGGACATACCTCAACCTAATAAAGGCCATATATGAAAAAATCAAAGCCAACATCACAGTCAGTGGTGAAAACTGACTTTTCCCCTAAGATCAAGAACAAGACAGGAATTTCCACTCTCACCACTTTTATTCAACGTAGTACTGGAAGTCCTTGCCACAACAATCAGGACAGGAAAAGAAATCAGAGGCATCCAAATTGGTATGGAAGAGGGAAACTATTTGCAGTGACATGATATTCTATAGAGAAAGCTCTAGAGACCGCCAGGAACCTATGAGAACTAGTAAATGAATTCAGTAAGGTCACAAGACACAAAATCAGTATGCAAAAGTCCACTGCATTTCTATACATACACTTGTAAAAAAGTAGCAGAAGGAGAAATTAACAAAACAGTCCTATTTACCACTGCACCAGAAATAATGAAATCCTGGGAACAAACTTAATTAAGGAGGTGAAAGACCGGTACTCTGCAAACTACAAACCCTGGGTGAAAGAAACGGACAATGAGGGTGCCTGGGTGGCTCAGTGGGTTAAGCTGCTGCCTTCAGCTCGGGTCATGATCTCAGGGTCCTGGGACCGAGTCCCGCATCGGGCTCTCTGCTCAGCAGGGAGCCTGCTTCCTCCTCTCTGCCTCTCTGCCTACTTGTGATCTCTCTCTCTCTGCCAAATAAATAAAAAAATAATCTTAAAAAAAACAAAAACAAAAACAGACAATGACCCAATCAGAAAGATACTCCTCCTCATATACTGGAAAAAGAGTACCTGGTAAAATATCCTCACTATGCAAAGAAACCTACAGATTTAATGCAATCCCTATCTAAGTACCAACGTATTTTTCACAGAACTAGAACAAATAGTCCTCAAATCTGTGTGGAACCACAAAAGTTCCCAAATAGACAAAGCGATCATTAAAAAGAACAAAGCTGGAGGTGTTATAATCTCCGATTTCAAGCTCTACTCCACAGAGGCAGTAACTAAGTAAGATACTGGCACAGAAATAAACACACACATCACCAGAGCAGCTAGAGAGCCCAGAAATAAGCCCATGATGTTATGGTCAATTAATTTTCGACAAAGTAGGTAGAACATGCAATGAGGAAAAGGCAGTCTCTTCACAAGCTGTGCTGGGAGAACTGGACGGCCACACAGAGGATGGAACTGCCACGCTTTCTGAAACCATACACAGAAACTGTAGACAAGAGCGCAGGCAGTATTGTGTCTGAAATTGTCCATAACATTTTTTTATATGTCCCCAGTGGCCAGGGAAACAAAAGCAAAAATAAACGATTGGGGCTTTATCAAAATAAAAAGCTTCTGCACAGTAAAGGATACAATCAGCAAAACTAAAAGAAAACCTACCGAATGGCAGAAGCTATTTGCAAATGACATCCAAAATATATAAAGAACTTAACACCAACAAAATAAATAATCTAACTACAAACTGGGCAGAAGACACAAACTGGCATTTCTCTGAAGACAACATACAGATGCAAACAGAACCATGAAAAACATGCTCAGCATCACTCAGCGTCAGGGAAATGCAGATCCAAACTAGGAGATACCACCTCACACCGGTCTGAATGGCTACAACCAAAAACTCAAGAAACAAGTGTTGGTGATGATATGGAAAAAAGGAACCTTTCTGCACTGTTGGTGGGAATGCAAATTGGTACAGCCACTGTGGACAACAGTATGAAGTTTCCTCAAAAAAATTAAAAACAGACCTACCCTACAATCCAGAAATCCCACTACTGCATATTTACCCAAAGAATATGAAAATGCTAATTCAAAAGGATATAGGCACCACTGTGTTTATACATCATAGTGGCCAAATTATGGAAGCAAAGTGTTCCTCCACAGATGAATGGATAAAAATATGGTATATTTCTATAGTGGAATATTACTTGGCCATAAAAAAGAATGAAATCTTGCCATCTGCAATAACATGGAAGGATATCTAGATCAATATGATGCTAAGTGAAATAATTCATAGAAAGACAAATGTCATATGATTTCACTCACATGTGGAATTTAGAAAATAAAACAAAGGGAAAAGAAATCAAAACAGACTCTTGGAGTGCCTGGGTGCCTTAGCTGGTCTGCCTTTGGCTCAGGTCATGATCCCAAGGTTTTGGGATCAAGCCCTGCACTGGGTTTCTTGCTCAGCGGAGAGTCTGCTTCTCCCTTTCCCCTTTCTCCTTTCTCCTCGCCCTGCTCATGCTCCCTGTTGCTCTCTCAAATAAATAAAACCTTATACAGGAGGCAAGAGATCCCCCCAAAAGATCCACCTAAGGTGTTCCACACCAAGACACATAGTAATTAAAATGGCAAAAGGACATCATAAGGAGAGAATTTATTTTTCAAAAGATTTATTTATTTGAGAGAGCATGACTGGGAGAGGGGCAGAGGGAGAGAGAGAAGCAGACTTCTAGCTAAGCGGGGAGCCCAGTGTGGGGCTCAATTCCAGGACCCTGAGATCATGACCTGAGCTGGCGGCAGAGATGCAGCTGACTGAGCCACCCAGCATGCACCTGTTTAATGAGACTCCAAACTTTAACCCTGTAAGATGTTGCCACATGATCTCCCCATTCCTCCCTCACGCTCCTGCTAAATAAACCCTACCCTTTAGCCATGCTGGTTGACTTACTATCCCTTGAAAATACCAGCACAGGAAAAGGGATGCCAGTAGCCTAGGAAGTGGTCTTCAGTTCATGTAGTCTCAAGTAACCTGGAGAAATGTGCTGGGATGATAACTGGTAGGCCTTTAGCTAGAGTCTCTAGAATACTGAGGAGCTAAAAGGATATATACTTTTTAAAAAGCACTTGAAAATGACAAGACTTGCTTCCTGAGGGCCCAAAGAGCATTCTCATCCCGATCACACACACCATAGCAGTGGTGCCTCCCTGCAGGGATGCAGGAAACCGCAGCAGGGCATCACTCTGCCCAGATGACCGCTGGCTTCTGGCTCTGTGAGCCATCTCGGGCAGCTTTTAAGAATTCACGTACCTGAGACTGTCTCTTCAATAAATGGTGCTAGGAAATTGGACAGCTAGGTATAGCAGAATGAAACTCGACCATTCTCTCACACCATACACAAAGATAAACTTGAAATGGATAAAAGACCTCTATGTGAGGCAGGAATCTATCAAAATCCTAGAGGAGAACATAGGCAGTAATCTCTCTGACATCGGCCACAGCAACTTCTTTCAAGATAGGTCTCCAAAGGCAAAGGAAACAAAAGCGAAAATGAACTTTTGGGCCTTCATCAAGATCGAAAGCTTCTGCACAGCAAAGGAAACAGTCAACAAAACAAAGAGGCAACCCATGGAATGGGTGAAGATATTTACAAATGACACTACAGACAAAGGGCCGATATCCAGGATCTATAAAGAACTCCTCAAACTCAACACAAAACGTCAAAAAATGGGCAGAAGACATGAACAGACACTTCTCCAATGAAGACATACAAAGGGCTAACAGACACATGAAAAAATGTTCATCATCACTAGCCATCAGGGAGATTCAAATCAAAACCCCACTGAGATACCATCCTACACCAGTTAGAATGGCCAAAATCAACAAGACAGGAAACCACGTGTGTTGGAGAGGATGTGGGGAAAGGGCAACCCTCTTACACTACTGGTTGGAATGCAAGTTGGTGCAGCCACTTTGGAAAAACAGTGTGGAGCTTCCTCAAGAAATTAATAACAGAACTTCCCTATGACCCTGCGATTGCACTACTGGGTATTTACCCCAAAGATACAGATATACTGAAAAGAAGGGCCACATGTACCCCAATGTTCATAACACCAATGGCCACAGTCGCCAAACTGTGGAAAGAGCCAAGATGCCCTTCAACAGACAAATCGATCAAGATATAGTCCATATACACTATGGAGTATTACGCCTCCATAAGAAAAGAGGAATCCCCAACTTTTGCATCAACGTGGACAGGACTGGAAGAGATTCTGCTGAGTGAAATAAGTCAGGCAGAGAGTCAGTTATCATATGGTTTCACTCACTTGTGGAGCGTAAGGAATAACAAGGAGGACACTGGGAGAAGGAGAGAAGTTAGTTGGGGGAAGTCGGAGGGGGAGATGAACTATGAGGGACTGTGGACTCTAAGAAACAAACTAAGGGTTTTGGAAGGGTGGGGGGTGGGAGGTTGGGTGAGCCTGGTGGTGGGTGTTAAGGAGGGCACGGATTGCCTGGAGCACTGGGTGAGGTGCATAATGAATCTAAGAACACTGAAAAAATTAAATTAAAAAAAAAATCATTGAGAAAAAAAAATTCACTTATATGAAAGAATCTCCCATCCTATGACCGCTGTTATCTTTTGGTCAATCATCCTCACCAGTCTGACAACTGCCCACTTCCATTCATTCCCCCGCTCCTATCTCCAGTGAAAATGAAACTGCTTCCAGCAGATGAATATTCTAAGTAAGTGGTAATGTCTGCCCACTGTGGGGCTCCCTACCACCTCTCAACTTCACATAAACCATTCTGGGGCTTTATTGTAATGCTGGCTTTTCATAGCTGAGGAAATAATATAGAACCATCAACCATGAGGCACCTGGGTGGCTCAGTCATTAAGCATCTGCCTTTGGCTCAGTTTGTGATCCCAGCGTCCTGGAATCGAGCCCCACATCGGGCTCCCTGCTCAGCAGGGAGTCTGCTTTCCCTCTCCCACTCCCCATGCTTGTGTTCCCTCTCTCGCTGTGTCTCTTGTCAAATAAATAAGTAAAATCTTAAAAAAAAAAAAGAACCGTTAGCCATGTAAGTAGGGTAATATCAAGGCCTATTTATGCTGTATGCTGTGGGTAAACACCACAAGCAATGTGAGCCCGATACATTCTCCTCTCCCTCTGATGACATTATTACATGAACCATTTACTCTACACTTACTGTCAAAATACCAATATTCACAGATTATCACTTCTTGGGGGTTCTTCTGGTAGAGCTCTGGAGGTTCACACTTCAAGCCAGTTACCCTGGGCAGGAGCTGGAGGCTCTGACTCTCCAAAGAGGCTCCTTGATACTCTGACACCAATGGGTACATGTCCTGTCCCTGAGTACAGACACAAGCCTGAGGACAAAAGGTTCACCTTGAAAAGGCATCCTGGTGGGAAGCAGACTGCACAGTACTTAGGGACATCTTGCAGAGGGCCAGATGAGCCGCGGTCCTCTTTTAAAGCGGCAGCGAGTAAGACAGAGGAGCAAGACAGGACGGTCATCCGTGCAGTAGACAAGGACTGCCCATGCACCAGGACTCGGACTTTGTTCCACACGCGGAGCTTGTGGTGACAGAGCAGAGGCAAGGCCCACGCAGAGTCGCCGCCCAGGAAGGCAGGAGAACAAACGGGGGTGGGTGTTGACGCTAGTGGGTGGGACTTTAATGAGGAACAGGGTATGTGCCCGATCTCAAACCTCTCCCAAGGGTTACTTACGAATTAGAAGAGGGAGATGGTCACTTTACACTGCAGACATCTGACAGACCCCCCTTAGCCTCATAATGGGACAACACATCACCGTGTGCCTCCTGACGGGACGCACGGAGAACACGGAGCTTCTGGGGTTTCTGGCCTAAATGCACAAGTGGGACTCCATTGTGAGAAAAGTAGAAGACAAACCCACATTTATGAGTGTTCTATAACGTAACCAGTTTGTCCTCTTCAAAAATACCAGTGTCATGACAAAGGAAGACCAGGCAGCTATTTCAGGTTCAAGGACACTAAAGGAAAGTGATCAGATGCAGCGCGAGCCGGACTGTATCCTGGGAGCAGGAGGACACTGGACAAAACCACTCCTGGGAGGATACGGCAAAATGTGAACACGGACTCCTCTGTATATCATAGTACGTAACAATTTCAATTTCCTACAACTTGATTTTTGTGTTCTGGTTACACAAAATAGTGTGCCCGTGCTTCGGAAATCCGTATTGAACACTTAAGTGTTCCTACATAAACAAGTAAGGTGTCCCCGAGAACCCCTCTGGTTGAAGAAAACACAGCGTGAGTCTGTGTGTGACCCACACACCGTGCAGGTGCGGAGAGGATGGGGGCAGCTCCCACACGCAAGGGGGCACATCAGGATCCAGCATTCACTGGTGAATCTGGGTGAAGAGGATACAGGAGTTCTCTGTGCTACCTTTCCAGATACTTCTGTCAGTTATAAATTATTTAAAAGTAGTAAGAGAGGCTCAGTCAGTCAAACATCTGCCTTCGGCCCAGGTCATGATCGCTGGGGTCCTGGGATCAAGTGCCACATCACGCTCCCTGCTCAGGGAGTCTGCTGTTCCCTCTGCCTCCTGCTCCCCCTGCTTGTGCTCACTATGACAAATAAATAAAATCTTCAAAAAAAAAATTAAAAAGTTCAAAACTAACAGTCAGGGGCGCCTGGGTGGCTCAGTGGGTTAAAGCCTCTGCCTTCGGCTCAGGTCATGATCTCAGGGTCCTGGGATGGAGCCCCGCATCGGGCTCTGCTCAGCAGGGAGCCTGCTTGCTCCTCTCTCTCTCTGCCTGCCTCTCTGCCTACTTGTGATTTCTGTCTGTCAAATAAATAAATGAAATCTTTAAAAAAAAAAAAAAAACTAACAGTCAGGTATTCACCAACCTGCTGTCCTGGGTCTCCCGTGTCTTTCTCCAGGTCCTCCAGCGCGGCCACCGCCTGCTCCCCGCTCTCCGGCTGCTGCTCCCGCACCCAGGCCTGCAGCTCCTCGGGCAGGATGGTCAGGAACTGCTCCAGCACCAGCAGCTCCACGATCTGCTCCTTGCTGTGCGTCTCGGGCCGCAGCCAGCGTCGGCAGAGCTCCCGCAGCCGGCTCAGCGCCTCGCGGGGCCCCGGGGTCTCCCGGTAGCAGAACTGCCGGAAGCGCAGGCGGCAGAGCTCCTGAGCGTGGCGGCTGCTCTCCCTCGAGCCCCATGTCTGCTCCCAGGGGGGGTCCTCCTCCTCCACTTTCACAAGGCTGTCTCCGTTTTCAGGTGTGAGGCCTGGCAAAGCTTCATCCATGCTGAGCTTAAAGGAAAAGGTTCACTTAGCCCAGATCTACACTTTAAAAATGTTGTTCCACATCCGAGATGTAAGAATGGATCAATAATGTATTAATAAGAGCTTCAGAACTCCGGAAACATGTATTTTGTCCCCACCGTTTAAGTCATGCTCACAAACAGAGCCTGCTTGCCTGTGTTGCCAGTGACCATCAGAATCTATCTTGAACCCTAAGGGGGCTGAGCCGGCAGGTAAGGGACGTGAAGGATGGGAGGCAGGAAGAAGGCTCCAGCAGCCTCTGCCTCAGCCGGAGCGAGGAGAGAACTGGATCCGTGGCAGAGCCAAACCTACTCGTCTGTGTGCTTCCCACAGAGAGCCCACCTCAAATGCAGGGGAGACAGACTGTTTCCCAAGTCTCCTGTCCCCTAGAATTTCTTAGGATGAAATTTTGTCACTCCTTTCCTCAGGAGGTGGAGTCTGTTTCTTCTTCCCTTGAGTCTGTGCTGACCTAGGACTTGCTTTGGCCAAAATGTTTTGCAAAAACGGCTTTGCAAGAGGAAGCATGTCGCAGCCCTTGGCACACTGCAGCGGGCCTGCTGCGCTCTGGGAAAGCCCGGACTGGCCGTGGACGGGACCCCAGCGGCCCCAGCTGAAGTCCAGCAGTGCCCAGCTCCCAGCTGATCACAACACAGGTAACCCCACCAATAGAAATGGCCAGTCCGCCCACAGAACCATGAAAAATAATAAATTAAGGACGTTTTAAGACACTGTTTGGGGTTTCAACTAATTTTTTAACATAAGAATAGGAAACTGAAACACATGCTTCAAGGTTTTTTTCTCTCAGTTCTCTCTCCTTTTATGATCTCATTAATCCCAATTTCAGCACATCTCTATTCCAAGAATACACAAGCCTCTGGCTGACTCCAACTCACCTTTTTGTTCCTGACGCACATCATAAAATGCCAGTAGGATGCCTTCCAGATCCTCCTGGGTCATAAACTCAACACATCCCAAGCTGAAATCGGAGTCCGTCACAGCTGCACTCACTGTTCTCCCCACTCCCACTGGCATCACCACCACCCCGATGCATTCAGGTTTAAACCCTGCCCCTTTCCATAAGCATTCTGGGTCCAGGGAATCCTCCAGAACACCTCTTACAGCCACTCCCTCCCTTGTATTCCCCATTACCACCGACGACTACAATAACGTTCTGTGTGGTATCCCTGCCCCACAGCCTGCTCTATTGTCACTGCATTAGTATTTCCTAAGGCACCATTCTGACCACGTTCAACACAACTCCCCCACCAAAAACAGGGTTTCAACTCTTCCTCTGTGGACTGGATTCAGACACCCCAGGATCTGACCTTCCGTGTTTTTTTATTACTGGTTTGTCATTCAGTAAACTACCAAGCACATTATTTTACAGGCACAATGCTAACCCCAAATTAAAAGACAGTCCCTATTCCCTAGAAACCCCAAAATAAAAGACACAGTCCCTACCCCCTTTGCAGACTCCTCACGTCACTGCCATGTTGACCTGCTCGACTTTTCCCCACCCACTTTGTCCCTCATGGCCAGGACGGCCCTTACAGGAGGGCACATTTCCCAAGCACCAGTACAAATGCCCGCCTACACCTCCTATCTGACGCAGGAAACCCCTCTGTCCTCAAGGATATTCTCTCCTCAAGGAGATCCTGGATCTCTATCCAGGATATTCCCAGAAGGGCCAGCCAACCGGCCATCCAAATCCAGTCCCTCACCGGCTCCCCCCACCCCACCCATACAAGGACAGAGGCTCCTTCCAACAGCCCTTGTGAGCCTGGCTCCCGCCCCCCACCCCAAGTCAAAGGCCCCGTCCACACAACCACAGCGAGCCTGGCCCCCAGCCCAAGAAGTCAAAGGCTCCATTCACACAGCCCCAGTGAGTCCGGCTCCTGCCCACCGAGGTCAGAGGCCCCGTCCACGAGCCCCAGAGAGCCCGGTTCCCATCCCTCAATAACAGAGGCCCCAGCCACATAGAACGGCGAGCCGGGCTCCCGTCCACCCCACCATCCCCTGAGATCAGAGGCTCTGTCCACATAGCCCCAGGGAGCCTGGCTCCTGCCACCCCGAGGTCAGAGGCCCTGAGCACACAGCCCTGGCAAGACCAGCTCCCGCCCACCGGGATCACAGCCACGTCCACAAGCCACAATGAGCCCAGCTCCCATGCCTTGATGACTAAGGCCCTGTCCACACAATCCCAGAAAGCCTGAATCCCACCCCACCGAGGTCAGAGGCCCTGTCCACAACCCCAGCAAGCCCGGCTCCCGCCCGTTCCACCGCCCAAGGTCAGAGATCCTGTCCACACAATCCCAGGGAGCCCAGCTCCCGGCCTGTCCCTAAAGGCTGAGTCCGGACAGTCCCAGGGAGCCTGGCTCCTGCCTTCCGAGGTGAGAAACCCTATCCACACAGCCCCAGGGAGCCTTGCTCCCACCCCCAAGGTCAGAGGCCCCATCAACAAACCCCAGCCAGCCCAGAGCCCGTCCCTCGATGACAAAGCCCCTTCGACACAGCCATAGGGAGCCCTGCTCTTGCCCCTTCTGCCCCCACCAACCCCGAGGTCAGAGGCCCCGTCCATACAGTCCCAGGGAACCCAACTCCCACCTTCCAAGGTCAGACGCTCTGTCCACACAGCTCCAGCAAGCCCGAATCCCACCCTCCGAGGTCAGACGCCCCGTCCACACAGCTCCAGCGAGCAAGGCGCCCGCTCCTGGAGCTCAGAGGTTCCATCCAGACAGCCCCAGCGAGCCCGGCTCCCTCACCTGACGACAGAGGCCCCGTCTACAGAGCCCTAGCGAGCCTAACTCCCAGCCCTCTGGCCCCCAAAGTCAGAGGCTCCATCCACACAGGCCCACCGAACGCAGCTCCTGCTAAGGTCAGAGGCCCTGTCCACACAGTCAGAGCAAGCCCGGCTCCTGTCCACTGGGGTCAGAGCCACGTCCACAGAGCCCCAGAGAGCCCAGCTCCCCCCACCCCACCCGAGGTCAGAGGCTGCATCCACAAGCCCCAGCGAGCCCAGCTCCTGCCCCCCTGCCCCAGCCCCCCAAGGTCAGAGGCCCCGTCCACACAGCCCCAGTGACCCCAGCTCCCGCTGCTCTGCCGAGGTCAGAGGTGCCCTCCACGAGCCCCAGAGAGCCTGACTGCTGACCCCCGATGACAGAGGCTGTGCATAAAACCCCAGCGAGTCCTGCTCCTGCCCGCCCCCCACCCCCAGGTCAGAGGCTCTGTCCACACAGCCCCAGAGACCGCAGCATCCGACCACGGAGGTCAGAGGCCCCATCCATACAGCCCGCAGCAAGCACGACTCCCGTCCCCGAGGTCAGAGGCCCTATCCACACAGACCCAGGGAGCCCAGCTCAGGCCTTCCCGGGTCATAGGTCCCATCTGCAAATCCCAGCAAGGCCGGCTCCTGTCTTTCTATGAGGCCCCGTCCACACAACCACAGCGAGCCTGGCTCCCCCGCCCACCCCCAAGGTCAGACACTCTGTCCAAAAGCCCCAGGCAGTGGGCTCCCGCCTTCTGAGGTCAGAGTCCCCGTCCACACAGTCCCAGGGAGCCTGGCTCCCACTGCCCCGTCGAGGTCAGAGGCCCCATCCACAAACCCCAGCAAGCCTGGCTCTCGTCTGCCGCCGACAGGCTCTGTCCCCAGGACCCCAGCAAGCCCAGCCTCCACTCACCCAGGTCAGAGGCGTGTCCACACAGCACCAGTGAGCAGCTCCCCCGACCCCACCCAAGGTCAGAGGCGCCGTATACATGCCCCAGTGAGCCCAGCTCCTGTCCCTTGAGGACAGAGGCCCAGTCCATACAGCCCTAGTGAGCCTGGCTCCTGCCTCCCCGCAACCCTGAGGTCAGAGGCCCTGTCCACTCACCCCCACCGATCCCAGCTCCCACCCTTCAAGATCAGAGGCCTGTCCACACAGTCTCAGCAAGCCCGGCTACGGCCCACGGAAGTCAGAGGCCTGTCCATACAGCTCCAGCAATCCCGAACTCCCACTCCCAGAGGTCACAGGTGCCGTCCACACAGCCCCAGCGGGCTGGGCTCCCACCCACCGAGGTCAAAAGCCCCATTCACACAGCCTCGGCAAGTCTGGCTTCCACCCACCGAGGTCAGAGCCAAGTCCACACAGCCTCCGCAAGCCCGGCTCCCCAAGGTCAGAGGCCCCATGCACAAGCCCCAATAAGCCCGGCTTCCGTCCCTCGACAACAGAGTCCCCGTTCACACGGATCCAGGGAGCCTGGCTCCCGCCGGACGATGTCAGAGGTCTCGTCCACACATCCTCAGCGAGCCTGTCTCCTGTCAAACAAAGACAAAGGCCCCATCCACACATCCCCAGCGAGCCTGGCTCCTGCCCCTCCTGTCCCCCGAGATCAGAGGCTCTGTCCACACAGCCACAGGGAGCCCGATTCCCACCTTCCGAGGTCAGAGCCCCATCCACACAATCCCAGTGAGCCCGGCTCCAGCCCACCAAGGTCAGAGGTCCCGTCCACACACCCCCAGAGAGCCCAGTTCCCACCTTCCAAGCTCAGTCACCCCATCCACACAGCCGTAGCAAGCATGACTCCAGTCCCTGAGGTCAGAGGCCCCAGGGAGTCCGGGTCCACACAGCCCCAGAGGCTGGTTCTTGTGTTCCCAGGTCAGAGATCCCATCCATATAGCCGCTGCGAGGAAGACTCCCACTCCTCCCACCCCGCCCCAGAGGTCAAAGATTCCGTCACCACAGCCACAGCGAGTGCGGCTCCCACCTTCCCAAGTCAGAGGCCCTGTCCACACAGCCCCAGCAAGCCTGGCTCCTGCCCACAGAGGTCATAGGCGACGTCCACACAGATCCAGTGAGCCCAGCCCTCACCCCTGGATGTCAGAGGTTCCGTCCACACAGCCCCAGGAAGCCCGGCTCCTGTCACCGGACGACAGAAACCCAGTCCACACAGCCCCAGCGAGTGCAGCTCCCACCATCCAAGGTCAGAGGCCCTGTGCACACTGCCCCGGGGAGCCAGGCTCCCACCTTCCGAGGTCAGATGCCCCATCCACACAGCCCAGTAAGCCCAGCTCCCCACACAGCCCAGTAAACCCAGCTCCTGCCCACTGAGGTCAGAAGCCCCATCGGAACAGCCAAGCGAGCCCAGTTCCTGCCCACTGAGGTCAGACGCCCCATCCACACAGCCCCAGGGAGCCCAGCCCCCGCCCCCAAAGTCAGAGGCCCTGTCCACACAGCCCCAGTGAGTGGCTCCCACCTTCTGAAGTCAGAGAGCACGTCCACACAGCCCTAGCAAGCCTGGCTCCCACTGCCCCACCGGGTCAGAGGTCCCCTCCCGTCCACAAGCCCCAGCGAGCGGGGTTCCCATCACCTGACGACAGAGCCCTGTCCACACAGCCACAGCGAGCCCGGCTCCTGCCCTCCCCCCATCAAGGTCAGTGGGTCCGTCCACACAGCCCCAGGAAGCCCAGCTCCTGCTTTCCCGGGTCAGAGGCTCCGTCCACGCAGGCCCAGAGAGCCTGGCTCCTGACTCCCCCCAGCTCTAAGACCCCATCCACAACGCCCCCGCACACGGAGCCCAGCTCCAGCCCTCCGAGGTTAGACGCCCAGTGCACCCAGCCCCCAGCAAGCCTGGCTCCTGCCCACCAAGGTCCGAGGTACCATCCACAAGGGCCGGGAGCCCAGCTCCCATTACCCGACGACAGAGGCTCCATCCACACCGCTCCAGCGAGCCCGCCCCCGCCCCCAGAGGTCAGAGGTTCTGTCCACACAGCCCCAGCGAAGCTGGCTTCCGTCCCCCGACGACAGAGGCCCTATCCACACAGTTCTAGCGAGCCTGACTCCCGCCCCCCGAGGTCGGAGGCCCCGTCCACACAGCCCTAGAGAGCGCATCTCCCATCTTCCGACATCAAGCGCCGTCCACAGCCCCAGCGAGCCAGGCTCCCGCCTTGCGAGGTCCGAAGCCCCGAGCCCCACCACAGCCGGCGTGACTCCCGCCCCCAAGCTAAGAAGCCCCGTCCACACAGCGCCGGCGAGCGCGGCTCCCGCCCCGCGCCCGAGGCCCGAGGCCCCGTCCACAAGCCCCCGAGGCCGGCTCTCACCGGGCGTCCGGGCCGCACGGCGGGCGGAGGCGGCTGGCAGGGCACCTGCGGCGGCCGGAGCACCCCGGGGGCGCCAGGCGGGCGCGCGACGCCTGCGGGTCCGACTGCTGGTCAGCGGACCCAGAGCTCAAGGAACGCGTCCAGCACAGACGCGGCGCCCGCCACCGGCTCGGGCTCGGGCTCGGGCTCCGGCTCCGGCTCCGGCTCCGGCTCCGGCCGCTGAGCGCGAAGGTCCCCAAGCGCCTCCTTCCGCCGCTCGCGCAGCCGAGCAGCGGCTTTTCTGGGAACGCGGTCCCGGCCTCTCTAGGATTGCGCCGCCCTTCTCTAGTGCGCCCGGAGGACCCCGCCGCCTCCCCGCGCACGCGCCGGAGGACTCGGGCGGGCCCCTCCGCTCTGTGAACCGTTTCAATTAAACACAGGATGGGGAGCACCTGGGGGGCTCCGTCGGTTGACCGTCCGCCTTTGGCTCAGGTCGTGAACCCAGGGTCCTCACATCGAGCCCCGCATCCGGCTCCCTACTCAGCGGGGTGTCTGCTTCTCCCCCTGCCTCTGCCGCTCCCCCTGCGTGTGCTCTTTCTCTGTCAAATTAATTTAAAAACAACAAGAACAAAACCCCTACAAGATGGGAGTCTCTCTTTTTAGGATACTCTCAGCTTGCTGGTTAGATGAGTGAACAATTACAATCGAGCAAGCAGCACAAATTCTTAAAATTTAAATATGCGGATTATACATGCCCAATAAAAATTAAAATTGCACAGAAACTATAAAATGAAAAGTACCCCATCCCCAAAGCTAACCATTGTTAATGGTTATTGGTTAATGGTTAATGGTACTCTGTGTATGTTTTCCCAGGACACTACCAGTCACATAGTAGCATTTAATAAACATTTGTTTAGTGAATATGTAAGCTATTTATTTTTAAACACTTATGGGTTCACATGAATTTGCTCCTTAGCCTTTTCCGTTAAGATAGTTTGGATCTTTCCATATCAGCTTATTTTTTAATAGTTTCCATTGTATGGATGCACCCCAATTTACCTAATTGTCCCTATTGTTGTATAGTATGTGTGTACTTATGTGTCTGTGTAAATGTGCATAAAGTAACGCTGCAGAGAACATTTAATATCTTCATGTATTTTAATAATTCCAGCTTAAATACTACATACTGGAATTGATCTGTCAAAGAGCACGTGCATTTAAAATTTTACATACAGCTCCCTTATTAATTTTTAAGGGTACTGCTGTTTAAAAGTAAAAGAAAAATCTAATTGAAAAAATCCAGAAAAATGTGAGCATGGCTGTTCACCAAATTAGAATTATAAATGACCAATTCACATGCAAGTAGATGTTCAACTTTGATAGCAAAAGTATTCTTTTACTTATTTGTTCAAGATCCCACTTATTTGAGAGAGAGAGAAAGAGAGCAGGAGCAGAGAAGGGAGCAGAAGGAGAGGGACAGACTCCCTGCTCAGCAGAGCACCAGACATGGAGCTCAATCCCAGGACCCTGGGAGCATGACCTGAGCCAAAGGCGGACACTTAACCTACTGAGCCACCTAGGGACCCAAGAAGTATTATTTTAAAACTGCTTTAAAAAAGGACTCATCTCGGGGCGCCTGGGTGGCTCAGTGGGTTAAGCCGCTGCCTTCAGCTCAGGTCATGATCTCAGAGTCCTGGGATCGAGTCCCGCATCGGGCTCTCTGCTCAGCAGGGAGCCTGCTTCCCTCTCTCTCTCTGCCTGCCTCTCCGTCTACTTGTGATTTCTCTCTGTCAAATAAATAAATAAAATCTTAAAAAAAAAAAAGGACTCATCTCATACACACCAGATTGTCAAATTTGCAAAAGAATAATTTCCATGTTTGATATGGGTATGGAAAAACGGGCATCTTCACAGACTGCTAACAGAAGGCACGGATTAGTATAACCTTTCTGGAGGGCAATTTGGCAAATGAACCCAAAGCCTTAGAAAATGTGCCTACCCCATAGTCCCATTCATTCTAGTTTTAGGAAATGAGTGAAGGAAAAGAGTTCTACAAAGTGAGCAAAGCTCTTATGTCCGAGGATGTTCACTGGAATGTTTGTGGTGACGAACTATAAATGACTAAAAATGGGAAAATATACCATAGAATCATCTTTGGGACACCTGGGTGGCTCAGTCAGTTAAGCAGCTGTCTTTGGCCCAGGTCATCTCAGGGTCCTGAGATCGAGTTCTGCATCTGCTCCCTGCCCAGCTGGCCATCTGCTTCTCCCCCTCCCGCTGCTTGTACTCTATTCCGCGCTCACTCTGATCAATAAAATCTTTAAAAATTTTTTAAAATTAAATTATCTTCCATGAAAACTTTTAGTTATCTGAGTGTCTTGATCAGGAACTTTTTTTTTTTTTAATTGTTAGCAAGGTTCAGAAACCAATCAAATGGACTTAAAAGAAATCTTTAGCAGAAGCAAACAAGGGTATTCCTTGGACTCCCGGGACCAGCTGGGAGTGTGGCCGACCTCGGGAGATGAGGGCCAAGTCGCTGCTCCTGAGTGTCTCTGGGCCTTCATGGGTTCCAGCTTCAGGACTCACTGCCTTCATTACTTCTCACTGGGCTGCTTTGTTTCCGTTTGCTTTTTATGTGACCACAAAAATGGTTCCAGCTCTAGATCAGTTTCTTGTTCAAATGTTTAACAGAGACCGACCAGAGTCTGTGACCCCGTATCACCCTTTAGGAGTATCTGAATGACCAAGCTCGGCTTAGGGGTTCCTCACCCGAGTCCAATCCTCAGTGGTCAGAGAAGGGTCACATGGCCATTGCCCACCCAGATCATGGCAGAACTGGTCTAGAATGGACTGAGCAGGTAGGCAAAGGGACTGTCCTTCTCTTTACAAGTCAAAACTGTTCATGAAATCCAGCAGAAAAGGAAAGTGTTTCTTTGCATAAAAAAGATCAGTATCTCAAAATACATTATTAAAGGATTCTATCTGGACCACGAAGCAGAATGATTTGCTTTCTTTACATTTTTTAAGATTTTTACAAAATATATGAATTTCTATCATAAACAAGTAAGAGTTAATTTATTAAGAATTTATGAAGATAAAACATGGACAATTAGGGGCGCCTGGGTGGCTCAGTGGGTTAAGCCGCTGCCTTCGGCTCAGGTCATGATCTCAGGGTCCTGGGATCCAGTCCCGCATTGGTCTCTCTGCTCTGCAGGGAGCCTGCTTCCCTCTCTCTCTGCCTGCCTCTCTGCCTACTTGTGATCTCTGTCTGTCAAATAAATAAATAAAATCTTAAAAAAAAAAAACATGGACAATTATATTAAAAATTATCAGTACTTACTAATCACCATTTGAGAGAGAGATTGTGTGTGTGTGTGTGTGTGTGCGCACGCATTAAACAGTGAATATTTCTGACAGGTGAAAATTTAGGGTGCTTTATTTTCCTGTTTTTCCATACTATATTATAATGGCACGATTACTAATAACTTTATGTTTTTTAAGCAGAAAGTGAGCAGGAAATGAAGACACACAAGGACCATCTTTTCTGAACATTACAGGATATTATCCCAACAGAAAAGCTGATCAGTAGGCTACCTTGTGACACAGCTCATCCCTCCCGGGTTGCTGCCCTCTCAACAGACTTTCGGCTTTCCTTCTAGAGCATCTAACATGGGTTGCATCACAAGCAAAACCTTCATCAAGATCTGCTATAACATTTTGCCCTTTCCTCAATATTCCTATAACCTTCAAGAATAGAGAAGAAAAGCATGTTATTAAAATATACCCGTATCCAGGGGCACCTGCTCTTGATTTCAGCTCAGCTCATGATCTTCGGGTCCTGAGTATGGAGCCTGCTTGAGAATCTCTTGTCCCCACTCCTCCTTCCCCTCCCCGTCCCCATGCTCACATTAAAAAAAATTTAAAAATAAAATATACCTGTTTCCAACACTTATGTTCAAGTGGCTATGGGTATGCCCCCAGGGTACTGATGAGAACACCACTGACTTTGGGACTGTGTGAGGGATTAGGTTGGTTAAGGTGTCCATGAATTTAGAACACTTATAATGCATGGACCTCAGAATCATCATAAAGAAAGCTAAATTTTTCAGATATTTAAGAATATATCACTCTTGGGAGCCTGGATGGTTCAGTTGGTTAAGCAACTGCCTTCGGCTCAGGTCACGATCCCGGAGTCCCAGGATCAAGTCCCACACTGGGCTCCCTGCTCCACGGGAAGTCTGCTTCTCCCTCTAACCTTCTCCCCTCTTACACTCTCCCTCTGACTCTCAAATAAGTAAATAAAATCTTAAAAAAAAAGAGTGCATCACTCTCATACTTTAACTCTTGTCACTGTCATTGCTTTTTCATGAGAATAATAAAGACATTCTTTGTTCTTTATTCTTTGTTCCCTTCTTAAAAGGAACAGACTCAAACAGATTTTAACTATGATACAGAGCTGAGGGCTTAGGTACCGACCTCAGCACAGCTGTCAAAACACTTGGAGAGAAAATCCCTGATATCCACTTAACTTTATCCATCAAGGCAGAATGAAAGACAGCTTTACGACTTCCTAAGGAATCGAACATTACTGTTTCCATGGATTCTTCAAAATTGCCTCAAAAAGTTGCCCTGCTTCTCCCACCTATTTGGTCCTCCTCCAGGAAACGGCATTAACGGTGGCAGCCGGTCAGACTGCACACAGCCAGATGCAGTTGGGAAGTGGGTCAAGACTGCAAAGTGCCTGTTCCAGCCTTCATGTTTCCCCTTCTTCTTAGTGATAGAAGCTTAGTTTCTGGCTGGGCACACCACAAACCACAAGACACTCTCCAGACTCCCTTTCCCAAGTTTTAGTGTGGTGAACTGACTTCTGGGAGGCTGTGCATGGAGAGCTGGCTGAACTGCGAGGAATTTTTTTCCTTCTGTCTCTGTCTGCATTTTGCATGTGATGGCTGGAGCTTCAGCAGCCACCAAGGATCATGTGACAACTTCAGGACTGGTGGTGTGCACTAGGAGGTTAACAGAAAAGCAGAGGCAGGGTCCCTAGTGGTGTCATGGAACCACTTTATCAGTCCTGGACTGCTTGTCACCGGATTTTTCTGAGATAAAAACAAGCTATTGTGAAGTCACTCCTCGCATGTTTCTAAACTATATGCAGCTGAACCAAAACCTCAGCAATACCCGAGGGTTCATTCCCACAGAAGACTGAGACACTTTTTCCAGACACAATACCCTATACAGTTACTGACAATCAGCAAGCAATGACAGTTCAAGGGCGGACTCCCCTAAGCTCAATGTTCGCCATCATTACCATGACATTTTGGTATTCACAGTATAAAATCATGATCTCCTCCGAGCTGACTTTATTTGACTTCCAAAGAATTCCAGAATAAGAACATTTAAAAATCATATTATCAGGGGCATCTGGGTGGCTCAGTCGGTTAAGCATCTGACTCTTGATTTTTGGTTCAGGTCATGATCGCAGGGTCCTAGGATCAAGCCCAGTGTTGGGCTCTGTGCTCAGCAGAGAGTCTGCTTCCCCCTTTCCCTTCGCCCTCCCCCCTACTCATGCTCTCTCTCAAATAAATAAATAAATAAATAAAATCTTTTAAAAAATAAAATAAAGTTGCACTATCAGTCTTTAAGGAAAAATGTCTAATCTCTTTCTCCACCTATTAAACAGTGTCTGTGCAGGAGCCACTAACCTGGCATTGGAGTTACCGAGCAAGACAGCTGCTGCCTGATTTAACTCAGCACTACTCGTTGAAATGACTTATGAAGTCTCTTCCATACTTTAAATAAAATCTTGATTTCTAACTCGAATCAGTGAAGTATTGTGACAAGAATGGGGTAAGAAGTGGTCGAACTAAATTTTCTTTGCTTTCTAAAATGCTTCCGCTGACTGAGGTGGGGGAAGGAGAGGGGATGCCCGCAGGGGTGGTTAGTGAAGCCAGTGGGGGAAAATGCCAACCTTAACTTGCACTTTAAGATCCCTTTGAGAGTGGGATTTTCCAAACATCTTTAGTTTTACTTTATAGCTGTTGCTATAGCAGATGCAAACGTATCGACCTGCTCTGGCTCCATTCAAGCCTATAAATCCATAGGTACTTGGCTGACTCACTGCTGACTTCAAAGTCCTCACCCAGCATGAGGGTCTCTACTACTTGGAGGTGTGCAATCATACATTTACCAAGTTAAAGGCTCAGAGAAGTCCTGCAGTGAAGAATGCTGTTCCGCTTGTTCCCATAGTCGCATCAAAGGTCAAATAGTTGTGCTCGGCACCTGAGCACACGTGAAGGGGCAGAGCCTCCGGCTTGGCCCCTGGAGTTCTCAGAGGCTCGAACCGGCTGGAGTGACTTCCTAAAGTGCTGCTTGCTTGTCAACGTACTGTCCCTGACGTTCCTGCAGACGGGATGCCCCATCAAGGCGGACTGTGTTTGTGGTGATACCTCTGATGCTGAAAAAGCCCCGACCTCTGCCTGAAGGCTTCGCCACACTCACTACACTCATAGGGCTTTTCTTCATTGTGGATTCTCACGTGCTGGGCCAGGTGGGAGTTCAGTCGGAAGGCTTTCTGGCATATGGCACACTTAAAAGGCTTTTCTCCGGTGTGAATCCTGTGATGGCGGATGAGGTCTGAGGTCAAACTGAAGGCTTTCCCGCACTCATTACAGCGATGGCTTTTGGAGTGGCTGTGGATTCTCTGGTGGTGCGTGAGGAAAAGGGCCTGACTGAAGGTCTTCCCACACTCCTTGCACTCACAGGGCTCCTCCTGGCTGTGAATTCTCTGGTGTCGGTTGAGGTGGGAGCTGCGCCTGAAGTTCTTCCCACAGTGGATGCACAGGTAAGGTTTCTCTCCAGTATGGATCCTGAGGTGTTCCAAAAGGCCTGCATTCTGGCTGAAGACCTTTCCACACTCTTTGCACCGATAAGGCTTCTCGCCAAGATGGATTTTCTGGTGTCTGACAAGATGTGAACTTCTCTGAAAGGCTTTCCCACACTCGTGACACTGATGACCCTTCTCTCTTGAGCAGACTTTCTGATGTGCCACAGGCCTGGGACTCTGACAAGCCTCAGAGCCACAGAGCTTTCCTTCTGCGTGTGTCCCTTCGTGTCCAATCAGGTCTGAGCTCTGGGTGAAGCCCTCCCCACATTCTGAGCATTTACACTCAGTCTTCTCCGTGGGCCTGACCTGCTGCTGTTCCAAGTTAGGGTCCTTAGGACCAGGTTCTACAGGTTCAGACACTTTCCCAGATGATTCCGCTCCTCCATGAGAATCTGTCTGTACAACCACCTTCCCGTTCTCAGTCTTTGTCCCGTCACCTGAAACATGAAATATATACCACCAATTACTTGTTTTTTGATGCTTAGGGAAGGGAATCTGCATTCAGGAGGAATAAATTTAAATCAAGCCGTGTGTGCCAAGTGGAAATGCTGCGGAAGCACAGAACAGATACACAGTGGCCCACAAGAAACTGTGAGCAGTGGTTGCTGGGGGGGGCGGGGATGGCGACCTTAGGAGGAGGCGGCTTATCTTAAATGGTTTGAACTTGATCATATGACATACACACAGCACACAAAGTTAGCAAGCAAGCCAATAGTCTCAAAGGACATGGCTGTACATTTTTTTTTTTAAGATTTTATTTATTATTTACCCGACAGAGAGATCACCAGTAGGCAGAGAGGCAGGCAGAGAGAGGGGGAAGCAGGACTCAATCCCAGGACCCTGAGATCATGACCCGAGCCGAAGTCAGAGGCTTAACCCACTGAGCCAACCAGACGCCCCAATGGCTATACATTCTTGAAAACGCTTTTGGGGCACCTGGGGGCTCAGTGGGTTAAGCTTCTGCTTTTGGCTCAGGTCATGATCTCAGGGTCCTGGGATCGAGACCTGCATCAGGCTCTCTGTTCAGTGGGGAGCCTGCTTCCTCCTCTCTCTGTCTGCCTGCCTCTCTGCCTACTTGTGATCTCTCTTTCTCTGTCAAATAAATAAATAAAATCTGAAAAAAAAAAAAAAAAGAAAGAAAGAAAATGGTTTGTCAGCCGGAGGTCAAATGAAGGCCCTCGGGCCAGTAAGAAGGTGCTGGAAATGAAGAAATGCAGACACAGAGCCCATTTTATCACTGATTAGCTGTGTCATCTGAACCCTCTGAGCTCAGCATCCTCACCGATAGATCAAAACCACTGGACTACAAGACCTCGAAGCTAACTTAAGTTCACAAAGAGGTCTTGGACTTTCCTGATCTCTTTGGACAGCAGTAGCTGCCTTCCTGTGGGGCTCGACGGACACCGGGAGTCTCAATGCTGTAACGGCTCACATGTCTGGTACGTGGAAGACCACAAGCAACATCTGACGAATAAAGCCAAAGCGCAGACACACAGGCACAGGTTGGGGAGTAGAAGGCCTTCCGAGGCCCGGAGCCTGAATGAGGACGCAAAGCTGGAGTGAGAAGAGGTCCTCAGCAGCACCCATGACAAGCTAGTGCGAGTTCAAGAGTGTGAGCCCCGTGAAGGCAGCCGACCAACCGCAAAGGGAGAGCACAGGAGAGCCAAAGTGAACCGTGGGGGACTCGCCAGGCGAGGCCAGAGACCGTGAGTCCCGCACGGGGCACCTCGTGCACATCTTCCTGCAGTGGCCACAGGGGTGGGAGGGCTTAAAGGAAGAGAGAGCCTTCCCCAGCGATGATCTAAGAACATATACAACTAAAGGTGGGGGCAGCTCTGAAACCCGAAAATGACCTGAACTTTGAATGTAAAACAGCATTTTCAACAGACCCAGAGGGCAAGGGACAGTGTCAAGGATCTACTATGACCACATTTCCTTGTCGTACTTAAAATACATGCCCATCATGGGGTGCCTGGGGGGCTCAGTCAGTGAAGCGTCTGCCTTCAGCTCAGGTCATGATCTCAGGTCCTGGGATCGAGCCCCGCATCGGGCTCCCTGCTCAGCGGGGATCTGCTTCCCCTGCTCCTCACCCCGCTCATGCTCTGGTGCTTTCTCTCTCAAATAGATAAAAATCTTAAAAAAAAAAATGTAAGGGACAGAAACAAGAAAGAGGGATTTAAGCAACAATGAAAATACCATACAGGAAGAAACAAATCTAGGTGACATTTAGAAACAAAAGACAGTAATAACACTACAGTAACTTGAAGGAGACAAGAAAAAATGAGGACTGGTGCACCTGGCTGGGGCTCTCTGCCTCGGGTGAGACACTAGCAACCCTTGTCTGGTCACCCCCGTTGTAAAAGGAAGAAGGAGGAGATGAAGGACAGTATGGGAGAAGCTTTTGGTTTCAGCTGAACAGAAGCGCCAAGGAAAGGACGGGGGGGCGGGGGGAAGCGTCTGGGCTGATGGGAATCTTCCAGATCTGGACTGTGGTGATTAGACAACTGAGTTTTGTCATGTTTGTGAAAACTCACTGACCAGAACACTCACGGAGTGAACTCTGCCGAGTGTAGATTAGGCCTCAATAAACCCAACTCAAGACAAACACAAAAGCCGGGCCTCGGCAGGGGACGCCGAACGCGCCTGTCACATGAGGGAGGACGCCCGCTGTTCCTTACCCTTCTCTTCTTCGGGCCCCAGAACGTCCCGCTCAGCCTGGACCTGCGGCTCCCGCACCGCTGCCACAGGGGCCGCCTCCTCTGCAAGCACCTTTTGCTTCTTTGCCTGGTCTGGGCCCTAAGGACAGTTATGCAGGGACAGTTAGGGACCTGAGGGCTTGGGAGGAAACTTTCAGAAACACTTCCCTGTGAGAAAGGAGCGAAGAGGAACCGGAGGGGGCATCAGCATGTTCAGTTCCTCGCAGCAGACAGCGGGAGAGGCTGACCTTCCCTACGAGCCGCCAAACTGGAAAGAAATGGAACCACAGCTCAGCAGCTCTCCTGCTGCTGAACTCACACCCCCTGCTCTGGCCCAAGGCCTCAGGTCCTGCTTCTCTGCAAAAGAGCCCATCCGCTCCTTACCGCATGCTGTCCTGCCTTCCCAAGCTCCGGCTGCAGGTGTTCCAGCATGACCACCATCTCGTCCCCGCTCTCTGGGTGCTGCTCCCGCACCCGGGCCTGCAGCGCCGCGGGCAGGATGGTCAGGAACTGCTCCAGCACCAGCAGCTCCACGATCTGCTCCTTGCTGCGTGTCTCGGGCTGCAGCCAGCGTCGGCAGAGCTCCCGCAGCCGGCTCAGCGCCTCGCGCGGCCCTGTGGTCTCTTCGTACCGCAACTGCCTGAACTGTTTGCACAGTGGCTCTTGTCCGAGGCCTGAGCTCTTTCCCTGTAGCCTGAACCCCTGTTCCCAAGTAGAGCAGCGATCCTCCTTCCCTGTCCGCGGCCCCTCCTTCTTCAGGTTCAGAGGAGCTGGGGAATGAGCGTTCACCAGTGCCATCGCCATCCCCAGCGTCAGCCTGCTTCCGCTCTGCCCCAGAGAGCTTCCTTTTCACTGTCTCCTCCTGCCAATGTGAGAAAGCAAGAATCACAGGGGCGCCTGGGTGTCTCACTATTAAGCGTCCGCCTTCGCTCAGGTCATGCACCAGGAGTCCTGGGACAGAACCCGGCATCAGGCTTGCTGCTTGGCAGGAAGCCTGCTTCTCCCTCTCCCACTCCCGCTCCCCCTACTTGTATTCCCTCTCTCGCTGTGTCTCTTTCTGGCAAATAAATAAATAAATCTTAAAAAAAGAAAAGAATCACAGGAGCAGCAATGATAACAGTAACAATAACTGTAATACACCTTTGCTGTACTCACACAATTCCAATGATTAGTATTAATCCCTTTCTCTGGGAAACAACCCTTCCAGAAACAGAATATACATACAAAATGAGAAAACTCGGTTCTACACAAGATTGCCAGCTGACAGAGCAGGCATAACAAATCTGAAAAATCACGATTTTGTAGCTTGACGAAATAACAGATTGAATCAAGAACCACAAATGGGGGGATGCCTGGGTGGCTCAGTCAGTTAAGCCACTGCCTTCGGCTCAGGTCAGGATCCCAGATGATCCCAGAGTTCCGGGATCAAGCCCCGCATCAGGCTCCCTGCTCAGCCGGGAGCCTGCTTCTCCCTCTGCCGGCCGCTCTGCCTGCTTGTGCTATCTCTCTCTCCCTCTGACAAACAAACAAATAAATAAAATCTTTTTAAAAAAAAAAAAAAAGAAAGAAAGAAAGAAAAAGGACCACAAATGGGTGAAGTCACTGGGCAAAGGAGTGGGGGAAAAGGACATTCTCACAGTCTCAAAGAATCACCACGTGATTGCTTATTAATGACGAAAGAAACAATGGAGACATCTGGCAGCCACAAACTTAATCAAATGCTCAAGCCCAGGAACACCAACAGCCAACCAACCTGTGCCTTCTCGCTTACGCATTTGTAATAAATGTTTCACATGAATCTAATAACAAGGAGACTTTCAGATAAATCCTGAATGCAGCTCACCTACAAAAGTTGATTTCACAAAAATAAAAAGCGGTATTGTTCTAGATTAAACAAACACCTAAATGAATCATGAAAATTGGCTCTTGGGTTTTAAAAACACTATAAAACCTGGTTGGGCTCCAAATACAGCTTACTGTTACACCGTCCTGGATGTGGACAGGGTAACTCTCAAA
>NC_081561.1:25514421-25572147 GCF_022355385.1 Mustela nigripes | reverse complement strand
TATATATATATATATTTTTTTTTTGGTCAAAAAATGGACTTAAAATTTAAAGTGTTAAATCTTACTGTTCTTAATAGAAATAAAAAAGTCAAAGGAAGTGATGATCATTAGCCAGAAATAAAAGTTTGGTATTTCAACAGTTAATTTTATGTGAAAACTTGAATGGATCATGGCGTGCCTAGATATTTGATCAAACACTATTCTGGGGGTTTCTGTGAGGGTGTTTGGGGATGAGAAGAACATTTACATCAGTGGACTCTAAAGAACATTTACATCAGATGCCCTCTAAAATGTAGGTGGGCTTCGTCTAATCAGTCAAAGGTCAAAATAGAACAAAATGGCTGACTCTTCCCAAGTAAGAGAATTCTCCCTGCTTGACCACCTTCACACAGGCCACTGGATCTTTTCTGGCCTCCAGGCTCAAATGAAAACATAGGCTCTTCCTGGATCTCAAGCCTGCTGGCCTTCCTACTTCCTCCAATAACTGTGCGATTGGATCCCCCGGTTCTCAGGCCTTTGGACTCAGAATGGAACTAAACCATCGGCTCTCCTGGGTGACCAGCTCACTGACTCACCCTACAGATCTTGAGGACGTGCCAGTCTCTGTAATTTCATAAGCCAATTCCTTATAATTAATCTGTCTTTATGTGTCTATGTCTATGTATTTCCTATTGGTTCTACTTCTCTGGAGAACTCAAATACAGAAATATAACACAGTTTGCTAACTTAGTGGTGGTCATTTCTATGACAGGATTAAACACATCAAACACAATATATAATAAATAGTATAATAAATGAGCCAACTTTCATATCTTATGCATCAGATCATTCAAGAGCTATTGATTCTGCCTAAATAGCTCTCAAATCTATTCTCTCCTCTTGATCCCCCTGCCACCATCTCCTCCCATCCAGACTACTGTGACGATCTTTCTGACTCACCAATCTATTTCCCACACTGCAAACAGTGATATTTCTACAGAGGAGAAAGGACTGTGCCTCTGCTGTGCATTCACTGCATTAAGTAATTTATCACTACCCTTAGTATCAAGTTAAAGACATCTAATAGGGCTTAAAATTTTATTCTGATGAACTTTCAGTTCCTCAAATTCATGATAATATTTCCTCTTCCTGGGTCTTTCCACATCACTCTTCAAGTCCCCCATTTCTTTTCTCATTAGTGCCCATATACCCTTCGTGTCTCGGCATAATAAAACAATAAGGCAAAACAACTGTTTTATGTACTTTGAGTATGAATGCATTTACTCCTCACACAACTGTATCAAGACACAGCTGTCGGGACGCCTGGGTGGCTCAGTAGGTTGAGCCGCTGCCTTCGGCTCAGCTCATGATTCCAGGGTCCTGGGATCGAGTCCCCACCGCATCCGGCTCCTTGCTGGGCAGGGAGCCTGCTTCTCTCTCCGCCTTTGCCTGCTTGTGTGCTAGTGCGCGCCCACAGGCTCTCTGACAAATAACTAAAATCTTTAAAAAAAAAAAAAAAAAAAAAGACAGGTGCCAACGTCACTGCACAGGGGATACTGAAACATGGAGCGTTTAAAAACTTCCACAAGATCCCAAAGCTCAACGTCAGATCTTTTCCTCCCAGAGCTCTTAAACCCTTGGAATCAACTTTGCCTTCTCTCTCTCTCTCTCGTGATCCACATCTGATCCAACAGCAACGCCTGCTGGCTGCACCTTCCAGGCAGACCATTAACCTGACCGCGACTAACCACGTCTACAGCAATGCAAGTCCAAGGAATCCTCATCTCCTACTGAAGTGCCGGTAATAGCTTCACTGATTCCGTTCTTGCGGCCCTCGGGTCGAACCTTATCGTGAGTTCCCAGCTAGAGATGCTTTAAAACCCAAGTCAGAACATGTTTTCCCTCGGCTTAAAATCCTCCAAGAATCCTTCGCCCCGAGAAAAGACCAAGTGACTTACCCAACACAATGCCCACCGGCCGCCCAGCCTCTCCGCGCCCCGCCCCGCTCCCGGCGCCGGGTCTACCTTCCCGGTCTCCGCGCCGCACACTCCTCGAGAAAGCCAAGCCGGCTCGCAGGCCTTTGCATCCGCTGCTCCCCGCGGCCTGAAAGTGCGTGCCCCCAAAGGCCACACGGGTCTTTTCACGTCGCTCAGGTTTCTGCTCCAGCAACTACCTCTAAGGGCTACCTTCAACCGTGTTTAAAACTGCGTTCCAAGGGCGACACGAGTGCATCTTAAGCTGTGCCCCGGGAGCCGATCCGCAGCTTCGGGACGCCCCAGGCCCCCGCCCACCCCTCCCCGGCCTGCGGGCCCTCTGTCGCAGAAGGCTCCTCTGCACCCAGGGAACAAGCTGCTTCCCAGCCCGGGGCTGCCACCCTTTCCCAGTCGCAGCGCAGTCGCCGCACACCCAGCCCCCACCCGCAGGGGCAGCCGGTGCCGCTCCAGCGCGCTCCGCGGTCCTCACCCGGCACCAAGGCCAGCTCCCCAGCTCCCCGTCGCCTCCGCTCTAGGCCGGCGGGAGGACCACGGCTCCATGGTGTCCTGCTTCCGGCGCGCGAAGCGGGGCGGAGTTCCGCCCACTCGCGGCGCGCAGGTGCGTGCGCAGGCGGGTCTCCACCGCGAAGTTTGTCTTATTAGACTGAAAACGGGCCAGTTCGGGTTCGTGTTCCCGCGAAGAACTGGCATTTCTACTTTGCTCATTCACAGATTAAACACAGACACATTCTTTTCCATTTCTCCCCAATTTAAAAAGTCGTTAAACACAATGACAACACTGTCAATTTATTGCTTTTTAAACATTTTTTCATAGTATCAAGAATTGAATATTAAATTGAACAATGAAACGATGTTTGGATTGAAAGATTTAAGGTAATGAAAATTAAGTATATTACTATAAAAGTATAATCAGCCATACTTTGCAGTGAATGTAGTTTTCAGGGGGGAAAAAGCGTCAAGATATCACTTTACCAAAATAATTCTACAGAAGAAAAGAGAAATATCCCCTCTTGTTCATCCTACCAAAAAGTGTTTTTTATGGTCTTTGAGTAAAATAAGTCCTTTTTAAAAATCTAAACAAACTAATGTTTAATTAGTGGAGAGTTTTGAAAAATGATTAAATATATGAATTGTTTTAGGACGGGTAATTTATTCAGTGTTTTCAGCATTGAAATTATCACAACAAAAGAAAAAAACACGTTTCATTAGGACAAGGTGAGTTAACAGAGTTAACATTTCTCCTTGGGTGCCAGAAGCTTGGAAGTATCTTTCAGAAGTAGCAATTAAATAAATTCACCTTAGAACCTCTTTGGCAAACAAATGTAGTCAATGCAAATACTTTACTAATTAGAAGTTAACATTTTTTCTTGCACAGAAAACTCGTATGTCTGATTTTTTTTTCTTTCTAAAGAAGGGCTTATATATTTTTTAAAAAATTATGTGAAGGATAAATAAAATTTAAAAAGGAAATAAATATATCTTAATTTACTGCCCCTTTCAAACTCTACCATGGCTGGCTTCTTAAACATCACTCATAGTATCAAGGCTTAGATTATTGGCATTGTATTGAATAACCCATGAAAATCAAAATGTAGTTTACCAGAGTTTTAAAAAAAATTCAAGGTCTGAATTTTTAATTTAAGTAGTCTGCATCTTTTGGAAGGGGTAGAGTTGATGAGAATGAATAAAAATGCTATCTTATAGGACAGACTACATGTTGGTAATTTTATAAATCGATTTTCAAATTTGAGACTTTCATTTTCCAGGATTATCATTTTTATAAACAAAATGGTGGTCTGTATGTTTTCATCAGGTCCATTCTCAAGATATTCAAAATAAAAACTTCCTTTTCTATAGGATCTGCTGAGGCACTATTGCATTACAAGTCATGCAATACTTATTATGGTTAATACCATGTTATAGCATAAAAAAGCAGTTCTTAGCTTTTTGTTATGATGCTTTCTGCTTTTCTCTCTGCTTCTGCACATTCAGCAAGATATTACTCATTATTCTGAATTTTAAATAGAAAATTATGTGACCAGTGATTGTTCTAAACAATAAAAAAACCTACAAATGAGTCCAATAAACCCAACCCATAGTTTTATATTAGAAAAATCTATAACTTTAAACCATCATATGAATAAACAAGTAAAGAAAACCCCTAGGGGTGCCTGGGTGGCTCAGTTGGTTAAGCATCTGACTTTAAAAAAAAAATGATTTATTTATCTTGACAGAGAAAGACACGGTAAGAGAGGGAACACGAGCAAGGGAGTGGGAGAGGAAGAAGCAGGCTTCCCGCTGAGCAGGGAGCCCAATGTAGGGCTCCATCCCAGGACCCCAGCATCATGACATAAGACAAAGGTAGATGTGTAATGACTGAGTCATCCATGATCTGAACCAAAGGCAGATGTTTAACGACTGAGCCACCCTGGTGCCCCTAGCATCTGACTCTTGATTTCAGTTCAGGTCATGATCCCAGGGTCTTAAAATTGAGCCCCAAGTTTGGCCCCTCACCCAGTGGGGAGTCTGCTTAAGACTGTCTCTCCCTATCCCTCTACCCCTCCTCAGACCCAGTCACGCTCTCTCTTAAAAAAAAAGAAAAAAGGAAATGCCTTTTTTCACCTATTAGACTGGAGAAGATCAAAAGGTTTAGGAGTACAATATTGTTAGTTATCTAGGTGTGTAAACTGGTACATCTTATTTACAAAGCAATGTTGCAAAATCTACTAAAATGTAAAAGCACAAAGAACATGTGACATTCTTAGACTTCTCCTGACCACCTTATCAAAAACATCTCCCTATTATTGTCTCTAGTTTCTTATTTTCTTCATAGCATGCTGCAATTAATACATATTTGTCTGGTATTTTTAAAGGTCTGTCTCCTTCAGTAGAATGTACAATTCTGTTGTGATTTCAAGGATCAAACTTCGCTTGCTCTCTGGCTTATACCCAGTACCTGCCATAGTGCCTAGCATAAAAAAAAACACCCAATACATATTTTCCTTTTAATCCAAGAACTCCACTTCTAGGAGGCTATTTTTAGATGATCCAAAGAATTCTTTTTGATCCGATAATTCTATTTCTAGGTAAGAATGCCGCAGATAATATTCTCACATATCCACAAAGATTTTCAATTCAGTACTCTGTAATTGTAAAATATAGGGAACATCTTAAACATCTAATAAAATACAGTCATTTCATTCAGTAGAATATTATAAAGCCATTAAAAAGAATAAGGCAGATTTATATGCATTGATTAAAACATCTCCAAGATTAAGTGAAAAAAGCAAGATGTAAGTCCATGGGTGAAATATGGTATGGTTTGTTGCTAAAGAAAGAAATATACATAATAATATTCGTAATAATAATAAAAGGTAACATTGGCTTTCACCAGTGCTCCCCAACAGTCTGGGAAATGCTCAAGGTAGTGTGGTCTGGTGCCAATTGAGTCATCTACTAGGATGAAGATGCCCTTCCACATTATACTGTCCTGTGAAATTCTAGAACCCCACTCGTTCACCTTAGGTTCTGTGGGGCTTAGTAGGGTCTTGAGCCTTGAAAAGGGAGTCCCCTTTTCAAATGAGATAGTTTGCTTAGTGATAAAATGAAGTCTTGGATTCAGGCAGATTTTACTGGATGACAATGAAAGCTTTATCACAGACCATGAGTGGAGCTCACTCTAAAATCTTCTCTAACGCAGGAGCCAGCCAGGCTCTCAATGTTAACTTTGTTGTCCATGAGGTCCCTCCTGATCTGATCTTTTCATAAGCTCCACCGACTTCATTCTTTATACCTTCTCATTTTTTCCCCTTTCTCCTCTTAGTCTAAAGTGGCACCTAATCTACTCTTTGGAAGACCCAAGCACAATGGACCTTCATCTTTTCTTTTTTAGACCTATTTTTATGGATAAACCCTATGTCCCCCTCAACAAGTATTCCCCCCTTTTTTTTAAGGTTTTATTTATTTGACAGACAGAGATCACAAGTAGGCAGAGAGGCAGGCAGAGAGAGAGGAGGAAAATCAGGCTCTCCGCCGAGCGAGAGCCCAATGTGGGGCTCGATCCCAGAATCCTGGGATCACGACCCGAGCCAAAGGCAGAGGCTTAACCCACTGAGCCACCCAGGCACCCCAGGTATTCCCTTTCTAACAGTCAAAAGCAAGCTACAAGAAAATTGTGGCTTTCAGCACATGCACTGTTTTTTTAGAAATCACTCAAAACCATAGTGGGCATTTGTTGGTTCCTTATACACCTTCCCAACGTTACTCTGATTTTCATTCAGGTATCCACTTCTTCCCCATGTAGCCTATAAATTGACTGTAACCACAGTTCCAGAAACAGGCTTATCTCTGTGGCAACAGTACCTTTTTTTGAGAGTGGGCATGTGACCTGAGCTATTCCTATTAGGGTCAGTGTCAGAATTCTTGTTTGGAATGCCAAGACAGAAATGTTCTTTCACGCTTCAGAGGTGGACCAGGAAGTATATAACCAAACTCAGGACCTATGGAAACCCCTTTTGTTATTTAAGGAAACCAGACTAAGGAGGGAAATGACCCAGGGAAAAGAAAAAAGTCAAAGTCCCATAAAGGCATGCAGGACTTTTCAGTTACATGAACCAATAAATCTCCTTTATTTTTAGTTAACTCAGTCTGTTAACTGCAACCAGAAGGAGACACTCAGTTGAATCCTTTGTTCTTTCTGGGGTTCTTCTGGTCCTCTTAGGGGCAAATGAAGGGCTCCATGAAGCCCTTTGAGAGACAGAGGTCATGGTCAACAGGGAAAATAACCTTCAGTTAATAGCTCCAACCTTGATCCTGCAACACGCTTGTATATACACAGAACTTATGAACAGACGTAAAAGACATAAAAATTATTTCTTTGGGGAGAAGAATCAGGGACTAGGATGAAAGACCTTTTATTAACTCTCCATCTGTAGTATTTGAATATTTGTTCAGCCATGTGCACATATTAAGTTAAAAATAACAAAATAGTTAAAGAGATCTCAAGCAGCAGCTTTTTCTTGAAGGACTTCCTAACACCGTAGATAGACAGTAGATACAGTAGCACTGTATATACAGTAGATATAATAGCACCATGAAGTCTTTTCACACTATTTTGGTCATATAAAACCGTTGTTACAAGTCGTGCTGAGCAACAGAAAGTCCTTACTCGTCATCTTTCCCTTTTGCCTTTCTGTGCACCATCTCTCGGAAACTGGTAGAATCTTACTCCCTTCCGTCTCTCCGCCTGGTTAAAGGATGCCGGGGCTCTTCTCGTCCGCACTGTAGACCTGGCTCTCCTCGCGCAGCCGCACGGCCTCCATTCTACGATGCCTGCTACGCCTCGTAACATAACCTGCGCATTCAGACGGCGCGATCTCTTCCCTGGTCAGCCCAACCTCACCTCTCCGTGGGATGCGCTTTCCAGCTTTCACGGACTCAGCCAGGGCCGCACCTTCCCCGGGAGCAGGGCGTGGCCGCCGTGCAGAGGCTTCCGGTCCTGCGAGGCGAGCCCTCTAGGTGCTTCCGGGCCGGTCAGATCCGCGGAACCCGCCGCCTTCCAGGCTCAGCCCAGACACCGTCCGGCGACGCCCCTGACGAATCTTTGAAGCTGGAGTCGCTGGATTCCTTTTTAGTCTCCTTACTCTTCTTCTTCTTGGTTTCTTCCCCCCGTGTTTCTTTTTCTTCTCCTTCTGCTTGGCCTTTCTGGCTCTCTTTCGACCAGCGTCCGAGCTAGAACCCGTGTCGGAGTCTGAATTCCCCGCACTATGATCCGAATTCTTCCTTTGTTTCCTTTTGGGCTTTTTCTCCCTTTTTTCCTGGCTTTTCGAATGACTCGTCTTCTTCCTCTTGGCTCCGGAGCTGGCGTCTGAGCTGCTGGTCCGAGCCTTCGCCTCGCCGCCCGCCACGGGCTGAGCTCATCAGAGTCCGGCTCAGGCAGCTGTGGGGACGGCCCCCACCTCGGGAGCGCCCAGCTCGCCAATCCGCGCTCAGCCTCCGCTGCCGGAAGCTCCCCTCCTTGTCCTTCGCGGACTCCTCCGCCCACTGCCGGTCGCCCGCGTAGTGGCGGTGACCGTAGCGGTACCCGCCGTCGTGGGCGGAAGAGGACGGGAGCGCGCAGCTGCGGGACGCCGCGGCCGCCCTCGCGAGCTGCCGAGCGGGCAAGAGGCGCCGACGCCCGAGCCTCCCCACGGGGGCCGGAAGCCCTCGCGGCCGCGGGAGCGAGAGCGGGCGCGGCCTCCCCACGGGGAGCGTCCGGCGCGGACGGCGGGCTCCCCGACGAGCTGCGTCGCCACCTCCGAGAGCCCGCGGTGTCCTCGGAAGAGCGGGACCGGGACACCGTGGCCATGAGCCACGCCCTCACCGGCGACCGAGGGCCCAACGCCGGGCAGTTACCACAGAAACAGCGCGGGCCGGCACTTCCCGCCCGCCCGGCCGCACGAGCGACTTCCGCTTCCGGCGGGTTGCTAGGCGAGGGGACGCCGGCTCGACCCGGACCGCGGGCGGAGCGGCGAGGCTGCGCCGTGCGCAGGGTCTGCGGCGGGGCCCTGAGCCCTCGCGACACGCAAACCAGGATTCGCAGCAGTGACCCCTCTACTGCTCAAACGCCTTCTGTGCGGCTTGCATCTTCGCCTTCCACCGTCTTGATACCCTTCACTCCTCCTTGCTCCCTTCGGCCCTCTTTATCACTGCCCCTTGGGGGGCTTTGCCTGCTTCCCGCGCTCCTTTGCTGATCCCTTAGAAAGAAGCCTGTCCACCATCTCCATGGCGGAAATAACTTCTTGTGAACGGCGAACCCCATCTGTGCCTACCGGGAGCAAAAATGTCTTTTGATCACTTTGTTTCATTTTTGCTTTTTTGTCTTCCCAAAGTGATAGTGTTATAAACATTTTTAAAGTTTTTTAATGAAAGAAATTACAGTATTTGATTAGAAATTTAATAAAAACTTAATTTTGTTAAAAATAATACATTTTTTTGTAATCAGGTCTTCTAATGGGAAGAAAATAAGTTGAGGAATACCATTTTGCTTAATTGGGTTTCTACCATTGCAGGGGAAACACAGCCATAGAAAATATGTAAATCAACATGGATGTGTTCTAATAAAACTATTTTTAGACACCGAAATTTGAATTTCTGCAAATTTCACGTCACAAATTTCTATTGTTCATCTGATTTTTCCTCAACAATATTAAAATATAAAATAATTCCCTGCTCATGCCCTACAAAAACAGGCAGTGGGCCAATTTTGGTCTGCAGACAGTAGACCCCTGACTTAGTAGAGAAAGCAGTGGTACAAAAAATACACAGCTAGGAACAAAAATAAATGCCAACCATACCTTTTTCAGCTATTATATTCTTACTTTTATGTATAGATGAGCAAATATTCATTCAGATAGAGCACTAAAATGTTTTTGAAAATCTTTTTATAAAATATGGTAGTTTGGGGAGCACGTGGGTTGATGTGTTAGCCAAGAGTTGGTTAAGCATCCAACTCTTGATTTCAGCTCAGGTTGTCCTCTTGGGGTCCTGGGATCAAGCCCTGTATTAGGTTCCACGCTCAGTGGGCAATCTGCTCAAGGATGCTCTCTCTCTCTCTCTCCCTCTGCCCCTAGCTCTGCTTGTACATGTGCTCTCTCGCAAATAATAAACAAATCTTTTTTTATTTAAAGGAAATAGGTAGTTTTTAAATAGAAATACATTCTAATCATCAAGAAAATAACCAGATGTTGAAAGCTCAGATAAAATGAAATTGCTCTTATAGGTAATATTTTACTATCTTTTTCAAAATTTCTCAAAATTGTTTTCCATAAATTTCCCCCCCCCAATTTTTATTTTAAAAGCTTCCAAACCTACAGAAAAGTTAAACACCTGTAAAGGATCTAGGTAAAATCCTTTACCTAGATTCACTGATTGTCAGGATTGTGGTTCTTACTCAATTGAAGGAAAATTAGACATTATGAAGCTTCACTCCTAAATACTTCAGTAATCAATGTCTAATAAGGACATTCTCCTTCACAATCACAATGCCATTTTTCCTCTTAAAAACTTTAATATTATTATTAAACGTTAGGTGGTGGTGTCTAATATGTAGGATATGTTAAAATTCCTCAATTGCTCCCATAATGTCCTTAAAATGGGTTTAAAAATCCAATTAAGTTTCATGCATTGCACTTGATTGTGATTACTCCTTGTTCTGTTTAATGGAGAATGGTTTCTCTCCCTACACTCCCACTTCCACTTTTTAAAAAAGATTTTATTTATTTATTTGACAGAGGGAGAAATCACGTTAGGCAGAGAAGGGGGGAGTGGAGAGGAGCAGGCTCCCTCCTGAGCAGAGAGTGGGATTCAGGACTCCATTCCAGGACCCTGAGATCAAGACCTGAGTGGAAGGCAGAAGCTCAACCCACTGAGCCACCCAGATGCCCCCCACTTCCACTTTTTAAAAATTATTTGACACAGTTTTTCAGGGTCCAAGATGATGTTTTATAAAATGTCCAACATTTAATTCATCTGATAATTTCCTCTCCTCGTGATTAGATTTAGGGTAATTCTGTTTGGCAGATTATACAGAAGAAATAAACTTTTTGCAGTATCTCATCAGAAAGCATGTCACATTATGAAAAGTATCACAATCTATACTTATGACTAGGAAATTGCTAACAAGCAAATTATATAGAACTCTGAGGACAAGCTGGAATTAAACATCCCTCCAAATCACTTCATACTTGCTGCCTTACAAGTATTTAGTGACCTTTCCTCCGCAAGCGACAACAAAGGCACTCACACTGAGGCGGACACTGCCTGACAGTGCGCGCTTACACATAGTGCTCTGAACGACATTTCACGGGGCGCTTCCACAAGGGGTAGCTTATCGGATATGCCCGTGGTCGCCTAAGTTTATGCTGCGAAGAGCACACCAACACCTCGATTATGACCGCAGCCCGTTTCCTAGCATCACCCCTGATACGGGCAGATGCAATGCGACTAAAAGAAGACAGCTGATTCCTGAACAACACGGTTTGAACTGCGCGGGCCCCCCACCCCCACCCCGGTATTCCGCGGTTTTATAAGAGTTGACAGCAAGGGTCTCAACGCATTTATTGACAACTGCACACCCGTCTGCACGGGCCTTCTGCTGCCCTCTGAGTACCTCGGCAGCCCCCAGAGCCCCAGGAATGACCACCCGGTGGACGTGCCCAGGCCCAGGGACCGGCCGGACCGTAGGGGCCGCGGGTTGGTTAGGGAGCACTCGGCAAGGCGGCGCTCGCACGGTGGCCGTGGCCGCCCCAGGGGCATGGGGGTGCACCTGCAGGCGGGAAGGCGGGCTGCTGAGCCCAACCTCCAGGCCGGGAACACCACCCGGGAAAAGCGCTGCCCACAGTCTGGGGCACCAACACGCTGGGGAGGCGGCGGACGGGTTGTTTGTTTTTGCAATGAATGTCCATGCAGTGCAGTATTGTAAATGCATTTTCTCTTTCTTACGATTTTGTGACAGGAGGACTGCGCCAGGGCCAGCGCCCCTAACTGCAGGCTGTTGAAGGGGCGACCCCACAGTGGTTTTAAAGCCATATTCAACCTCTTCTCTGCGCATTCTTATTTTGTAGTGTGACTTTCTGTGTTTTTAGGTATTGCCTTTTGATTTCCCCCTGATACATTTCTAGGCATCGTAAGGCCAAGAACCACACTTTTCTTTCGTGGTTTCTCCCAAACTCCACTTTGTATCTGGTGTGAAATCAAATAAACACAGCGGGCTGAATGAATGAACCAGGGATTCTCTCGCAAGGGAAACAACACCCTTGCTTAAACGTACAGTTTCTAGGAAAGAGACTGGTAATGGAAGTTAGAAATAAAGGGTGAAGACATGAGGGAGACTCCTAGCAAGGAGGGGAAGGGGCAGAGAGATAAATTAAAAATGTTTACTGGACAGAGCAGGGACTAGGACGAGGTGAGAGAGACACTGAGGGCCCAAATTAAAGGACACATCCACTGTCTTAAATTCTGTGACCTAAATGCTTCTCTCACCTTACCCTACTCACAGCTCTGTAAACAACAGGTGTAGACAAAGAAACATCCTGTTTTTCCCGATGCAACATATAAAAGAAATTCTGTTGAATCACCTATAGTCTCACACAGAGGATACAGAATTAGGAAAAACACTGTATAGTTTTGGAACTATATACAGTTCATGCTGTAACAGTTTCCTTTGGCAACACTTAAAGGCTTTTGGACTGAATTATTCAATATTCAAGAAAGAAGGTAGGACTTTGTATAATTAAAAAGCAGATTTCTATGGAAAACTTCAAATATGTAAAAGTGTAAAGAGGATATTACAATGAACTCCTATGCCTCTTGCCCAACTTCAACAACAGCTATTGTGGTACTTTTGTGTGTTTTCTCTAGTTCTGAGTATTTCATTTTTTTTTAAGGAAGGCTCCATGTCCAGTGTGGAGCCCAACACAAAGCCCAAACTCAGACCTTAAGACCTGAGCTGAGATCAAGAGTCCAAGGCTCAACTAAGTCACCCGGGAGCCCCTAGTTCTGAGTATTTTAAAGCAAATCCAGATATTATACCACATATTACACCTGCAAGTACCTCATTATAAATTTCTAACAAATGAGGACTTTTTTCCTTCACATAACCAAAATATCATTATGACAACTAAATTCATAGTAACTCCTCAATGTCATTATGTTTTAGTTTTCCCAGTTGACCCAAATGTATTTTTTACAGTTGTTTTGTTCTGATCAGATTCTGAATAATGGTTACATTGTGTTGGCAGGTATATCTATTCGGTCTCCTTTAATCTAATCTAATTCTGTTTTCTCAGCTGCCTTTTCAAAAAATGCCCTTTATCTGTTGAGGATCCAGGTTCTTCGGTCCTGTGGAATACCCCACATTCTGAATTTTTTTTTATTTATTGCTTCTTTTAAGTATCATTGAACTCATTAATTCTCAAACGTACCTGCCTATTGCACTTACCTAGGAAATTTTTATTTTTAAAATTTATTTACTTGACAGAGAAAGACAGTGAGAGATGAAACACAAGCACGGGAGTGGGAGAGAGAGAAGCAGGCTTCCCGCTGAGCAGGGAGCCCGACCTGGGGCTGGATCCCAGGAGCCTGGGATCATGATCCTTAACAACTGAGCCACCCAGGCGCCCCACCTAGGAAAATTTTATGGTTATGCCCACCAGAGTTCCATCCTTCAACATTCTGATTTAGTTGATCTTGGTTGCAACCAAGATCAGGATGTTTTAATGCTTCCCAGTAATTCTAATATGCTGAGCAGTGTGAAAAATGCTAACAATTGCTTCTGAATCTCACCTATATGCAACTATTAGGATCTAGAAACATAATTTGATTCAGGTTCACTTATTTTGCCAACAATACCTCATGGCAGTGCTTTGTACCTCTTGTGGCAGCTCATCAGGAGAAAAATGTTTTCTAGTAGTTCTCATTCGTAACAGCCTTTGGGACCTCTCGTTTTCTTAAGTTCTATCCCTTCCTTGCTACCCTTTGAACTGCAGAGGGACAGATTGAGGAATAAAATCTCGGGAAGGTACTGGCATGGTATTTTTCCACTTTATAAACTTCTACCAAACGTGCCTTCCACTGAGTAGAAAGAGGACTTACCGACATCTCAGTCCAGCGAAATAACTGCTTTCACTTCTGGCTTAAGCCTTGTCCCCTCTGGCTCAAAGGAATCTTCTTCCATTTTAGTGAAGCCCTAGCTTACTGTAGATCAGCCAATATTCTAAGAACCTTACACACACAAAAACTCACTGCTCGCAACATCCTTACCTACTATTACTACCCCTAGTTAAGACTCGGCAGGTCAGGCACAAAGGTTATGTAGTTAACGGAGGTCACCCAGCTAGTCAGTGGTAAATAAAGCCAGAATGATGAGCCCAGGTAACTTGGCTTGAGTCTGTGGATCTACTCACTGAGCTAGACTCGGAATGGGAACTGGGAAGAAACAAGAAGCAAGCTAGCCTGAGAGAGTAGGGATACCAAGCAGCCAGGGATACCAAGTTCCCCGAGGTAGGGGGCAGCATAAGCCTGACTGCCGAAAGGAGGCCCTGGACAACGGGAAGTGGTAACGGGTGGGGGACGTTGGGGACTTACAGTTAATGGCTGGAGGGGTCGGAATGGCTTTGCTGGCCTCTTGCTGCCGACAGTGTGGTAAGGATGAATGGCAGCGGACCAGAGACGGGGGAGGGAGGGATTTCTTCCAAGCCTTTGGCCGTAAAGGGCAGGATGGAGGGTGACAGCCGGAGGCAGGCAAGGACCAGGGGCAGCCTCGGCTCTCTTCCAAGTAGGCGCCGGTGATGGCTCCGGCTATTTTTGCAGGCCCTGCTGCGGGAGATCTAAGAACACCGAGGAAGCCGGGCTTCGGAACGTTAGTGTCCGGTGCGTGCCAGCTCGACAGCCGCGTGGACACGAGAGCCCCCGGATTTCACGCTGAGGTCGTCCTTCCTCTGCAGAGCTCGCCGTCCCTTCCTCCTTCCCGCCGCGAGCGCAGCCTACCCGCCGCGAGCCGGCAGCCGAAGGGTCAGACTCGGGGGCCGCGGAGAGGCGCGTGCTCGCGGGTCGGCGCGTGCTCGCGGGTCCACGCCCCCTGACTTCCGGCGACCCGCTTCCGGTGCCTGGGCTGCGCGCGCTTCGGCGGCCGGACGCCCGCGCCTTCCGCTCCGCCGCGGGGAGAGGGGCTACGGGCCTCGGGGCGGCAGCGGAGGGGGCGCGGCCGGGGTGCGGCCCGCAGTCGTGCCGGCCGGCGGCGACGTCGCACTCGAGGAACTGCCGGGGAAGCAGCTCTGCTCGCCGGCGGGAGGCCCGAGATGGCCCGAGAGTCCAAGTCGAGCGCGGCCTTGGACGCCGGCGCGGCAGCGGAGCGGCCGGGGCTCCTGACGGGGCTCCTGACGGTGAAGGTGGAGGACGACGACGTTCCCGCGCCGGCGGAAGAGGCGGGCGCGCCGGGCAGCCCGGCCCGCGGCCCCGAGCGCTCGCGCCGGCGCTTCCGGGGCTTCCGCTACCCCGAGGCCCAGGGACCCCGCGAGGCGCTGAGCCGGCTGCGGGAGCTCTGCCGACGCTGGCTGCGGCCCGAGACGCACAGCAAGGAGCAGATCGTGGAGCTGCTGGTGCTGGAGCAGTTCCTGACCATCCTGCCCGAGGAGCTGCAGGCCTGGGTGCGGGAGCAGCAGCCGGAGAGCGGCGACGAGGTGGTGGTGCTCCTGGAGTATCTGCAGAGGCATCTGGAGGAGCCAGGGCCGCAGGTAGAGGCGGAGGGCTTCGTGTCAGAGACGAGCTCTGTCTCTCCCTGAGTCTCAGCATCGGAGTGAGGGTCGTTTCTGGAAGACCCACAAGTTCTCAGTGTCTTTTCGTATCGTAAACCTCTTTGCCCCTTCGGAGTGCTGGTATTTTTAAGAACATGAAGGATTACGGAAGAACTCAGTTAATATTGAAACACAGTTAACAGAGCATGAAACAAATTAGTGATATATGTGCTTTTTAAAAATTAATGCACTAAATAGTAAGACCCGGTCAGGCCCAGTAACGTAGAGTTTTATGGTGGTGCTGAATGCCTTTGACAGCCTGTGCCTGGTTTTGCCTACTTAGGTTTATATCACTTTCATTTGTTGCTTCCATTCATAAGTGAAGGAATTGCTAAATTTTGCTTAGACACTAGTAAAAATAGAAATATATTTCCTGTTTACATTCATAGAACACTTGGAAGAGAGTCCACGAACCACAAGTTAGGAACTTCTGGGTTCATTTTTATCTGCATCTTCCTGCTTTTTGTGGACCATTTTCCATGTGCATTATCCTGTATTTTTGTGCCTTCCAGGGGACATTGTAACTGGTGACCAGGAGACCAAGTTTTTTTCGTTGTTTTTTGTTTTTAAGATTTTATTTATTTGACACAGATAACAAGTAGGCAGAGAGAGGAGGGGAAGCAGGCTTCCTGCTGAGAGGAGAGCCCCATGCTGGGCTCCATCCCAGGACCCTGAGATCATGACCCAAGCTGAAGGCAGTGGTTTAACCCACTGAGCCATCCAGGCGCCCTGAGACCAAGCTTTTGAATTGGCCATAGTGTCCCCAAGCCCTGTAACAGTGAAAACTCATTTCAAGTCTCTTGGTTTCAGGTTGTGAATTTTATATATAAAATGTGGAAATTCTAAGCTGTATATAAGCTTATGATCACTAAAGTGAATTCAGAACTAATTACAAAAGCCCAGAAAGAAACTTGCTTAATGAGGGCATACTATATCCCTGGCCCTGTGTTAGGTTATTTCATATGCTGTCATCCTATTTGCTAGTCCTCCAAACCTCGTAAGCTAGAAATTATTATTTTTACTTTTCAGTAAAAGAAAAAAAAATTCCGAGAACTTAACACTAGTTCCCAAAAAGCACAGTGTATATAACGAGGGAGCACGCGATAGTGGCTAAGAGCATGGGCTCTGGGATCCCTCTGCCTGATCCCCCTCCCCCCACTAGCATCACCACTGATAAGCTAGGTGACCTTAGGCAAGTTGCTTCAACTCTGGGCCTCCATTACCTCAGCACAAAAGCACAGATAATAGTAGTTCCTCGCTCATAGAGCTGTTGCTACCTGCATTCAATGAATCGTGATTCATAAGGTTCTTAGAACTAGTGCCTGGAAAACAGAAAGTACTAGCACAGAGAAAGCATACTAGAAGTTCTGATGAATCAGTAAGTGAAACTTCCAGGTCCTCGGTGGTGACCAGAGGCAGCTGCTCTGTTGCAAGATGGCAATGCTGACACCAGCTCAGAGGCCCTGGAGTACCGACTTGCAGCCAAAGAAGGCTCTGCTCAAGCGCGAATCTCTGGGATCCCAGGCCTCAGCAGAGAGCGGTGAGTGTTGTCTCCTGGGCAGCTTGAATTCTACAGCCTTCGTCCAGCTTCATTTAAAAGACAGATCTGTTGACAGGTGCTTTATATGCTCAACAGAGATCTACTTTACTTTGAGACTGAGACAACAGGGAAATTTCAGACAATGGTGGGAAGCTTTCCTAACCAAACCTGGACCTAGTAAATAAGACTATTAAAATTGGCATTTGGAAAGAATTGATTTTTTTTAATAACGTGACCTCCATTTATTTAACATGAGTTTGTGGAGATGCCCTATGTGGTAGCCAGTGTTCTGACACCAGGACAGAGCTGTCAGTAAGACAGATCTCTTGCTCCACTGGAGCTTACATTAAAAGGGAAAATGACAAAGAAAGCAATGATATTTTAGTTATTAGTGAGTGAGGAATATAAGGCAAGAAATGTAAAGCCCGCCATAATATCGCAGACATTGTAGGAATGCTGCAGGTCAGAGTATACATCTTCTCGACCATTGGTCTGTAACTTGGACAGGGAGAGAAGTACTCCACGGGAAAGCACCATATGTTCCCAGGTGTTCCCCATCTGCTGTGCGCATGAGGGCGTATTCCCAAGACACACAGCACTGGGACACACCAACCAACGTGCAGTCTTTCTCCACAGAGGTTCTGCCCTAATTTTTGCAAAGTTCAGCTCTTCCAAGAAAACCAGAAGTGACCCTTTACTTCTCTCAGATTTGAGCAAGTTCCATATAAATAACCTTCATTTTCTTATTTCTAGGTCTAGCCTCATCTCTTAGTTTTTTAAAACCAAAGCAGAAACACCCTAAAAGCTACTAAAGAGTTACTTCACCAAAAATCTTATCCATTCTTTCGACAAAATTCAAGACTAAAGATCATCAAATGGAAAGCTTTGTTTTCTTTTGATGTTGCTTTCCTGTCACAGTTCCTCCGAGGAGCCTGCCTGCATATCTGCAGCAGCACACCACGCCTCTCTCGGCCCTAGGGCTGGAGCTGGCAGGACCAGGCACTGGGGAAAGGAGTACATTGTGTATAAATTTTCTGGGGAATTTCCTGGCCCAGTTTTTGAGCTTGGAATCCACAGGCCAGGGAGGCTGGGTGCCAGGGTCCATCTCCTCCAGAGCGTTTTTCCTTCTTAGTCCTCCAGGTTCCTGGGCTTGCCCCAGGAGGGCGCTGCAGAGGACACGCAGTGGTGGCTGCCAGGCTGCCCCCAGAGCCCCAGGTGAGCCGGAACCCCCTGCTGTGCAACCTTTCCCGGTCCCTCTCTCCCGCCCTACATCCTACACCCACGCAAGTCCTAGGTGGGATTTTAAGTTTCTCATGCATGCCAGTGTCGCTTGTCATGGTCTAACGTTCTGGTGCCTGTGGAGGAGCCTTTTCTTATTTTATGACTCGCCTGGGCGCTGTCTGTGCTTCCACACCCTCCCTGCTCTCTGGTCAGCCCCTTCCATTTTCTTCGAGAAGTACAATTCGGCAAATGCAAGCTGAAGCTTTTGTTGTGATGGTGCTTTTGTCCTGAAGTGGGATTTTTTTTTTTTTAAGGATTTTATTTGAGAGAGAGGGAGAGTGAGCACGAGAGCGGGGAGGGGCAGAGGGAGAAGCAGGCTCCCCGCTGAGCAAGGAGCCTGACACAGGGCTCCATCCCAGACCCTGAGATCATGACCTGAGCCAAAGCTAGAGGCTTAATGGACTGAGCCACCCAGGCGCCCCAAGTTGTTGTTTTTATTTTTTTCTTTCTTTCTTTTTTTTTTTTTTTTCTTTTTTTAAATGCCATGACTAGGGTATAAACACACAGTCTCTGGCTCTCAAGGAACTTAAAAGTTGAGAGGAAGATGGGGCATGTGTATTTTTCTCAACTAATAGTACAATCTGAGCAAGCTTTACTTAACGTGGATTTTACTTTCTCATCCAGTTCCTCATGTCCTCGAGATTCTGTAGTTGCACTTTCTTCCCTGACTGTCCTCACCTCAGACCTACATTTCTTTGTATTTTATTCTTTTTAAGATTTTATTTATTTATATGACAGAGAGAGACAGCGAGAGAGGTAACACAGCAGGGGGGTGGGAAAGGGAGAAGCAGAGCCCCCGCTGAGCAGGAAGCCCAATTTGGGGCTCGACCCCAGGATCCTGGGATCATGTTCTGAGCTAAAGGCAGACGCTTGACCACTGAGCCACCCAGGCGCCCCTCATTTCATTATATTTTAATAATCATTCATGTCAATGAGCCCCCATCATTACCTTGCTGAAAATCACACCAGAAATCTCGTGCGACATTTCCGTTGGTTCCAGGCCTTTCACTAGGCTGCCTGTTCTTTTGTCTAGACACTGATGAACACACCCTCACGGGTTCTCTCATTCTTTACTTCCGTGCTGTTCTGCTGACCAGTGAGGCGGGTATTCCTCCGCTGGTATGGTTGGCACAACCGTTTGAGGGGACATTGAGTCTCCTGTGTCCAGCTGCGGGCGGGACTTTGGGGCAGAGGAACTAGGTGGGACCGTGTGCTGTTTCAGGGCTTGCTGAAGATGGAAGACGTGGCCCTGGCTTCCTCCCTTGCGTGGACACAGCTGGATTCATCTTGGAGGAGCTTCCACGGAGAGGAAAGGCAGGAGAACTGCGGCGGCCTGACTCCCCTGGGTAAGACATGGGTGCTGTTCTCTGCTAGGGTCTCGTGGCTCCCCTTGTTGGTCAGAAGCTACTGGGCTGTGAGAAGCTGTCTGAGCTGTTTGCATCCAGAACCACTGTTTCTGAACCCGCTCTTAACTACAGCGTGACCAGCTCCTTAACCCCCATGACGCCGTCTCCTTCTGCCAGCATTCTGGGCAGGGGACATGGGATGCAGCAGATGCAACCCCCAGCCTCGCTCGCAGCAGTTGCGCAGTCAGTATTGATCCCCCGCCCGATGCCAACCTCGACAGGAGACTGAGTCCTCCTCAGGAGACGGGCCACAGGACCGTAGAGCATGAGAGCAAGAAATGACCTGGAAGGGGTGGCAGAAGTGACCTAGAGATCAGGACACAGGGCAACAGCCGGACTCGTCAGAGCTCACACGGCTCTGTGGTGTGCAGTGGCAGTGCCAGGTCAGCTCTGTCAGCCGCGAAGCCGGTCCCTGCCTGGGGTCAGAGTGACCACACGTGTCCCTGACGCGGATCAGTTTCTTGGTTCCCACTTGCCCCGTTTTTTACAGAATGTTTCATTAAGTCCTTACATTTGCCTGCTTCCTGCTACCTTCCGCCCAGCTCTCTGAGCATTCAGCCCCAGTCAGGGTCCTGCCTCCGTCCTTAGGACTTGGAGCCTCTGCGTGTGTCCCTGGCACAGTCCTCACCACTTTCCCCACGTCCCAGGGGGCGCCCTGCTTCTCACGGCCCCGTGCCTGTTCTCCGGTCTCCCCCCAGCATCCGCCGCCCCCCTTTACTTCCATCCTCATCCTTGCCCGGAATCCTCATCCCGGCCTCTGAGGAACTCCGTGGCAGGGCATACCCGACCGGTCTGACCACTCGTTCTTTCAGGTGGTGCCATGCAGGCTGAGATCGCGGACCCACCCCCAGATGAGCAACATCCAGGGCAAGAGCCTGGGGAAGTGCCGTGCCCCGTGGGTGAAGACACTGCCCCGGCTCCCGCCCGCGCAGAAGCTGGCGAACAGGAGGGCAGGTTACCAAGAAAGCAGAAAAATGACACAGGACCTAGGCGGCACTATTGTCATGAATGTGGAAAGAGTTTTGCTCAGAGTTCAGGCCTGACTAAGCACAGGAGAATCCACACTGGAGAGAAACCCTACGAATGTGAAGACTGTGGCAAGACCTTCATCGGGAGCTCTGCCCTGGTCATCCATCAGAGAGTCCACACCGGCGAGAAACCGTATGAGTGTGACGAGTGTGGCAAGGTCTTCAGTCACAGCTCAAACCTTATCAAACACCAGAGAACCCACACTGGGGAGAAGCCCTATGAGTGCGAGGACTGCGGGAAGACCTTCAGCCAGAGCTGCAGCCTCCTGGAACATCACAAAATCCACACGGGGGAGAAGCCGTACCAGTGCAGCATGTGCGGCAAAGCTTTTAGGCGGAATTCACACCTCCTGAGACACCAGAGGATCCACGGTGATAGGAACGTGCAGGATCCCGAACGTGCAGAGACCTGGGAGAGTCGGGGGAGGGTGGGAGGCCAGTGGGAAAATGAGGCTCCTGTGTCTCATAAATGTCATGAGTGTGAGAGAAGTTTCACTCGCAACAGAAGCCTTATTGAACACCAAAAAATCCACACTGGTGAGAAACCCTATCAGTGCGACACATGTGGAAAAGGCTTTACCCGAACTTCATACCTTGTCCAGCATCGGAGAAGCCACGTCGGAAAAAAAGTTCCATCACAGTGACCATGTTGTACACGGCAGAGTTGGTGCTCGTTCCTCATTGAACCGAATCCTTCGCCAGCCCTTCCTGATCACAGACCCGGGGCTGCGCTTGACTGACCACTTCCCGTCATCTTGTGGCAGGAGATGCAGAGTCTGGCTGAGATGGATTCTCCTCTACATCCTAGAAGGTGGCTGAGGAACAGCTGGTTTGACAGGAGGCTATGGGAGAGTAGTCTGGAAGGGGTAAGACCAGAAACGTTTATTATCACCTACTGAACTGAAAAGGGCTTCCAGACCGGCTAAGCACCTCTGGCCAGCACATTATGACGTTTCCTATGTAGATGGCTCTGATGAGGGCTGCTGCTCTGACCATTTTGCCTATGAAGAATCCTCCATCATTCGGTCAGATCCATGACTTCTTACACCCCCCACTGTGCCTTGCGTACAGGTGCTTATGAACATTAAATATACCAGTGAGGTGACATCCGTAGCTCTGAAATTCTAAATGTGGTCTGGATTTCTGAGGTCTTTCTAACTAAGGCCACTTACGTTTGTGTCAGATTCTCTGAGGTTCTAGATCCTGGGTCAGTTGTGCATTTACTGCCACTCACACAGGACTGTCAGAGTTGGGGTCGGGGAATCCGTTTTCTTCACCAGCTTAGTACTTGTAGACGAATGCCTTAAGCAGCTGATCATTCAGACGCGGTGAGACTGCTCATCCATGTAACTCCATTTTGTTCACATTAATTTTGCTACTTTTTAGGAGGAAACCTTTCACAGGTAAATAAAAAGTGGATTGATCAAGTCAGATCCAACTGGTTATGAATTTTGATATAATTTCTATGATGTTCCATAGCTTGTTTCTCACCTTATAGTTATCTTGGGCCTAACAAATTGCCAAGACACCACCTGTATCCCTCTCTCCCATGTTTGAGCCAACTTGAATCACAGCTTACGTTAGCAAGGCCTGAATTTCCTCCAGGCGAGGGGATTCACACGAGATATTGCTGAAAGGCTTCAGTCATGTTTTCAGAACTGGTCTGTTCGCTGGGTCAGGATAAGAAGAGTCAGAGGCAGCCAGTGAGGATGGGAGCCCAAGTATGGACAGTAGGAGAAAATGCATCCGTTCAGAATTACACTGGACTCCTACTCCACAATATCCAAAGTATCATCCTGTGAAGCCACAAAAAGACTTTTGTGATATCTTTTGTTTTCACCCAGATCACGTTCTGAGTTCTTTAAAGACTGGCGTCTTCTTGATGTCACCAGCTTCCAGCTTTCCAGGCTATGCCAAGAATGGATTCCATTTCTCGTGGATCTCAGGACCATGTTTTGTTCGGTCACCAGCAGGGTGGTTCCTGTGCTCTCAAGTACCCTTTCTAGGTCCCCACTCTGAAGCAGCACAGGCTGCCGAGAGAACTGGCAGATTCGGGGGCTTTCCCTCTTCCCACTTTCTCGCAGTCTCATTGTCTTCATTTCCCCTCAGTGTAGTGTAATTTAAAACTTTAGTTTTCCAAACTTTTACAGGCCTACTCCACCTTTTTAGCCTTCTAAAATGTAATCTTTTTTAGCCTTCTAAAATTTCCTTAATCTTTTGTTACTTCCACAAAGCTAGCAATTTTCTTTTCTCTATTCCTAAATGTTAGCGAACAGCCTTGATCTTAAACACTGTTCATATTTCTTTGGTATATTTTTTAATGTCATGGGGAGAAATGCAGGTGAAAGCTTTTTATAAACCAGAAACGATTATACACATGTAGCTTGCTGGGATTAACGGGACTGCTGTGCTTCCTTTGCTTTCTGCTCCTTCCCAGCCTTAGAGGCTTCTCCGTAGAGGAGGGAATACTGTAGAAAAATACTTCTAGTGCCTGTTATGTCTGATAATGAAAGATAAAGCATATACACACATACTTGCTTGGGCTTAAGGTTTTAGTGTGCTGAAGATGGTAAGACATGCACATTAATTGGCATGCCATGAGAAATGCCTTGGGAATGGTGAGCTGAAGGGTACAGAATCTCAGGAAAAGGGTATTTCTGGTTGTCAGCTGTGAGCACATGGATAGGGTTATGTGTAAAAGCTGGGATTACAAAGAGTTTGTCAGATTTAGTAACTAAGGCAAATGAGAAATAGGCACATAGTAGGGATCTTCAGTGCCAGAGTAAGGAGTTTAAATTTTAGTAAGTACCAGGGAGCCAATGACACGATCAAAGTATTATCTAACAGTATTATGTAATTTCAACTTAAAAAACTTTGTCGGTAGTCTTGGACACCTTGGTTTTGTATAAAACAAACATGTTTATGAAGTAAATTACAAAATGGCTTCAAACCTAGTCTATTTAATAGGGCAGCCAAAATATTATTTCCAGATAAAATTAAATGGAGTAAAATAAGCTGCTTAGTTAAGATATGACCAGTATTTGGGGCACCTGGGTGGCTCAGCTGGTTGAGTGGTTCAGCTCAGGTCATGGTCCCAGGGCCCTGAGATCGAGCCCCGCATTGGGCTCCCTGCTCCGTGGAGAGCCTGCTTCTCCCTCTACCTCTGCCTGCTGCTCTGCCTACTTGTGCTCTCTTTGCCAAATAAATAAAATCTTAAAAAAAAACTTTTTTAAAGATATGACCAGTATTTAAGGTAGAATAAAATGCCACTTTTTGTGCTGTTTAAAATTGTTTTTTGAATTTTAATGTCAACTAGTCAGCCATTCTATTTAATTTTACAACTGCTGCAGACCAGAAATCCTCCATTTTATGTTTTCTCCCTTTGCATGACTAAGTAGCTGGTTACAACATTTTTTCCACTTGGATAGAATGAAAAATTACTAGGAAAGGAGATTTTGAGGAATAGACCTCCTAGATATATTCTTAATTTTGGTGAAGTAGATAACCCTATAAAACACTTTGTTTTCTCCTTTAGAAAGAAAAAAAAGGGGGACAGATTACCCACAGGGTTGAGAGGACCACTTATACAAACAAGTGCTGGGAAGTTCTAGTTCAAAGTGGCACCATAGGATACCCTGAACTTGCCTCCTCCCACAGACATACTGAGTCAAGCTACAATGAATGGAACAATCTCTTAAAAAACAAAGGATGGCTGAGTGACAGCTACACATCTGGCAACCAAGAAGAAAACTACATTGAAGCTTGTAAAAGAGTTGAAACACAATTTCCCAATAAAGCCCACCCCTGGCACAGTGACCCACAGCTAGGAAGGAACTCAAAACCTGGAGCTTCTCCCTGAGGAGCAATGTGTTCAAACCCACCTCAGGTATACCAACTTTTAAGACACAAACTTGAGAGACAGCTCCCCGAAACATATGCCTGAAAACCAAAGGGGACCTGTATCCCAAGACCCACAAGACTGAAGTGATCTGAGAAGCTACTCTTAGAGGGCTCAGAGGCAGCTGATAGTACTGAGATTGAAGATGAAGGAGGCTGACCTTCTATTAAAACACTGGCCTGAGGAGCAAATCTAACTGAATATATATGTAGGAGCCTGCTGGAACATTCCAGAGAGGAAATTGGCAGGTATCATCTTTGCAGTCTCTCTTTACCATGCTCCAAAGCACCATATCTCACAAATGAGCTTTTACGTACCTCTGTTGTTCCATTTTTGTGGCTGTCACCTTGGGGATGCCTTTGGATCATCTGGCTCTGGAGGCCAGGGGACCTTACGTTCCTGGTCTCATGGGAGTGTAATATTTGGTGTCACCCCCAAAAGAAGCTCATACCCAGTCTGGTGCCCCAGTTTTTGTGACTGCAAGAGAAAAAAGGAACAGAGAGGAACTGCAAAAACAGCCAGAAAAAATTTCGATAAGCAGTTACCCATCAGGAATTACCTTAAATGTAAATGGACTTAATTTTCCAATAAAAGAGTGGCTGAATGGATAAAAAGTCAAGACCCATCTATATGCTGCCTACAAAAGAGTCATTGTAGATAAGAGGACACACAAGACTGAAAATTAAGGGATGGAAAAAGATACTCCATGCAAATGGGAACCAAAAGAAAGCTGGAGTAGCTATACTTTTATACAATTTCAGATGAAATTGACTTTAAAACAAAGACTAATAAGAGACAAAGAAGGGCATGACATAATGATAAAGGGGCCAATCCAACAAGAAGATAGAACATTTGTAAATATTTATGCACCTAACTTAGGAGCACTTAAGTAATATAAAGCAAATATTAAACAAATAAAAGGAGAACTAGGGGCACCTGGGTGGCTCAGTGGGTTAAAGCTTCTGCCTTTGGCTCAGGTCATGATCCCAGGGTCCTGGGATCGAGCCCTGCATCCAGCTCTCTGCTCGGCGGGGAGCCTGCTTCCTCCTTTCTCTCTACTTGCCTCTCTGCCTACTTGGGATCTCTGTCTGTCAAATAAATAAATAAAATCTTTAAAAAAAAAAAAAAAAAGGAAAACTAACCAGAAACCAATATTGCACTATATGTTAACTAACCAAAATTTAAATAAAATTTTTAAAAAGGAATAAAAAGAGAAATAGGAATCCAAAAGTAGGGCCTTCCATTGATGGGTAGATTATCCAGACACAAAATAAGGAAACATTGGCCTTACATGATATAGGAGACCAAATAGACAACAGATATTTACAGAACATTCCAGCCTAAGGCAACAGAATACACGTTCTTCTCAGGAGTACATGGAACATTTCTCAAGATACAGCATATGTTATGCTACAAAACAAGTCTTTTTTTTTTTTTTTTTAAGATTTATTTATTTATTTGACAGAGATCACAAGTAGGGAGAGAGGGAGGAAGAGAGAGAGGGGGAAGCAGGCTCCCTGCTGAGCAGAGAGCCTGATGCGGGGCTCAATCCCAGGACTCTGAGACCATGATCTGAGCCGAAGGCAGAGGCTTAACCCACTGAGCCACCCAGGCACCCCAAGTCTTTTTTCTTTTTTTATAATTAAAATTCAATTAGCCAACGTATAGTACAGCCTTAGTTTTGTTTTTTTTTTTTTTTGTTTGTTTTTTTAAGATTTTATCTATTTGACAGAGATCACAAGTAGGCAGAGAGGCAGGCAGAGGGAGAGGAGGGGATCCGGCTCCCTGCTGAGCAGAGAGCCTGATGTGGGCCTTGAACCCAGCACCCTGGGATCATGACCTGAGCCGAAGGCAGATGGCTTTAACCCACTGAGCCACCCAGGCTCCTCCATCTTTAGTTCAATGATTCATTACTTGTGTATAACACCCAGTGCTCATCATATCACGTCACAAAACAAGTCTTAATAAATTCAAAATTACTGAATCATGTGAGTGTCTTCTAACCACACTGGTATGAAATTAATTACACAAAACATAAAATTCACAAATATGTGGAGATTAAATAAAATGCTACTGAACAACTAATAGGCCAAAGGAGATATCAAAAAAATACCTTGAGACAAATGAAAATGGGAATGTAATATACCATATGGGATGCAGCAAAAGAAGTTGTAAGAAGTTCATAGTGATAAATGTCTATCTTGCAAAAGAAGTCTCAAACAATCTAACTACACATTAAGAAACTAGAAAAAGAAGAACTGAAGGCCAAAGTTAGCAGAAGGAAGAAAATGAGATTATGTCAGAAATAAATGAAATAGAGACTAAAAAGACAGAAAAGATTAATGAAACTAAAAACCTGTTCTTTGAAAAGATAAAATTAACAAACCTCTAGCTAGAATCACCAAGAAAAAAAAAAAAAGAGGACTGAATAAAAAATCAGAAAGGAAAGAGATGATAGAACTGATACCACAGAAATACCAGAGATCATAAGAGACTACAATGAACAATTATAGGCCAATAGCTTGGACAATCTAGAAGAAATAGGTAAATTCCTAGAAACATACAACCTACCAAGACTGAATCATGATGAAATAGAAAATCTGATCAGGGAGGAGTCAAGATGGCGGAGAAGCAGGCTGAGACTACTTCAGCTAGCAGGAGATCAGCTAGATAGCTTATCTAAAGATTGCAAACACCTGCAAATCCATCGGCAGATCGAAGAGAAGAAGAACAGCAATTCTAGAAACAGAAAATCAACCACTTTCTGAAAGGTAGGACTGGCAGAGAAGTGAATCCAAAGCTACGGGAAGATAGACCCCGGGGGGATGGGCCGGCTCCTGGCAAGTGGCGGAGCAACAGAGCACAAAATCAGGACTTTTTAAGTCTGTTCTGCTGAGGGACATCACTCCAGAGGCTAAACCGGGCCGAAGCCCACGCGGGGTCAGTGTGGCCTCAGGTCCTGCAAGGTCACAGAAGGATCGGGGGTGTCTGAGTGTCGCAGAGCTTGCGGGTACTGGAACGGGGAAGCCGGCTACAGAGAAAGAGCCGACAGTAAGCTCGCAGCTCGGGGTTACCTTGAACCGGTCAAAGGCTCGGTGAGCTCGGAGCGCGGCCGGAGGTCAGGCAGAGGGGAGTTACTGGGCGCTGTTCTCTGAGGGCTCACTGAGGAGTGGGGCCCCAGGCTCTAGGCTCCTCCAGGCCGAAGACCAGGAGGCTGCCATTTGTATTCCCGTCCTCCGGAACTCTACGAAAAGCGCTCAGGGAACAAAAGCTCCTGAAAGCAAACCCAAGCAGATTTCTCAGCCCTGCCCCGGGTAAGGGCGATGCAATTCTGCCTGGGGCAAAGACACTTGAGAATCACTACAAAGGCCCCTCCCCCAGAAGATCAACAAGAAATCCAGCTAAGACCAAGTTCACCTACCAAGGAGTGCAGTTTCAATACCAAGGAGAGCAGCAGAATTCCAGAGGAGGAGAAAGCAAAGCACAGAACTCATGTCTTTCTCCCTGTGATTCTTTAGTCTTGCAGTTAATTTAAATTTTTTTTCTTTTTCATTTTTTTCTCTTCTTCTGCTAATTTTTTTTAACTTTTACCCTTTTCTTTATTAACGTTTTTTAACTAGTTTATTTAATATATATATTTTTTCTTTTTTATACTTTTCTTTATTCTTTTTTTTAATTCTTTTCTTTCCTTTTTTTGTTTTGTTTTGTTTTCTTTCTTTCTTTCTGAACCTCTTTTTATCCCCTTTCTCCCCCCTCACGATTTGGGATCTCTTCTGATTTGGTTAAAGCATATTTTCCTGGGGTTGTTGCCACCCTTCTAGTATTTTACTTGCTCCTTCATATACTCTTATCTAGACAAAATGACAAGGCGGAAAAATTCACCACAAAGAAAAGAACAAGAGGCAGTACCGAAGGCTAGGGACCTAATCAATACAGACATTGGTAATATATCAGATCTAGAGTTCAGAATGACAATTCTCAAGGTTCTAGCCGGGCTCGAAAAAGGCATGGAAGATATTAGAGAAACCCTCTTGGGAGATATAAAAGCCCTTTAGGGAGAAATAAAAGAACTAAAATCTAACCAAGTTGAAATAAAAAAGCTATTAATGAGGTGCAATCAAAAATGGAGGCTCTCACTGCTAGCATAAATGAGGCAGAAGAAAGAATTAGCGATATAGAAGACCAAATGACAGAGAATAAAGAAGCTGAGAAAAAGAGGGACAAACAGCTACTGGACCACGAGGGGAGAATTCAAGAGATAAGTGACACCATAAGACGAAATAACATTAGAATAATTGGGATTCCAGAAGATGAAAGAGAGAGGGGAGCAGAAGGTATACTGGAGAGAATTATTGGAGAGAATTTCCCCAATATGGCAAAGGGAACAAGCATCAAAATTCAGGAGGTTCAGAGAACGCCCCTCAAAGTCAATAAGAATAGGCCCACACCCCATCACCTAATAGTAAAATTTACAAGTCTTAGTGACAAAGAGAAAATCCTGAAAGCAGCCCAGGAAAAGAAGTCTGTAACATACAATGGTAAAAATATTAGATTGGCAGCAGACTTATCCATAGAGACCTGGCAGGGCAGAAAGAGCTGGCATGATATATTCAGAGCACTAAGCGAGAAAAACATGCAGCCAAGAATACTATATCCAGCTAGGCTATCATTGAAAATAGAAGGAGAGATTTAAAGCTTCCAGGACAAACAAAAACTGAAAGAATTTGTAAGCACAAAACCAGCTCTACAGGAAATATTGGAAGGGGTCCTCTAAGCAAAGAGAGAGCCTATAAGTGGTAGATCAGAAAGGAGAGAAAATATACAGTAACAGTCACCTTACAGGCAATACAATGGCACTAAATTCATATCTCTCAATAGTTACCCTGAATGTTAATGGGCTAAATGCCCCAATCAAAAGACACAGGGTATCAGAATGGGTAAAAAAACAAAACCCATCTATATGTTGCCTACAAGAAACTCATTTTAAGCCCGAAGACACCTCCAGATTTAAAGTGAGGGGGTGGAAAAGAATTTACCATGCTAAAGGACATCAGAAGAAAGCAGGAGTAGCAATCCTTATATCAGATCAATTAGATTTTAAGCCAAAGACTATAATAAGAGATGAGGAAGGATACTATATCATACTCAAATGGTCTGCCCAACAAGAAGATCTAACAATTTTAAATATCTATGCCCCCAACGTGGGAGCAGCCAACTATATAAACCAATTAATAACAAAATCAAAGAAACACATCAACAATAATACAATAATAGTAGGAGACTTTAACATCCCCCTCACTGAAATGGACAGATCATCCAAGCAAAAGATCAAGGAAATAAAGGCCTTAAATGACACACTGGACCAGATGGACATCACAGATATATTCAGAACATTCATCCCAAAGCAACAGAATACACATTCTTCTCTAGTGCACATGGAACATTCTCCAGAATAGATCACATCCTTGGTCCTAAATCAGGACTCAACTAGTATCAAAAGATTGGGATCATTCCCTGCATATTTTCAGACTACAATGCTCTGAAGCTAGAACTCAACCACAAGAGGAAGTTTGGAAAGAATCCAAATACATGGAGACTAAACAGCATCCTTCTAAAGAATGAATGGGTCAACTGGGAAATTAAAGAAGAATTGAAAAAAATCATGGAAACAAATGATAATGAAAACACAGTGGTTCAAAATCTGTGGGATACAACAAAGGCTGTCCTGAGAGGAAAATATGTATCAGTACAAGCCTTTCTCAAGAAATAAGAAAGGTCTCAGGTATACAACCTAACTTAACCCTACACCTAAAGGAGCTGGAGAAAGAACAAGAAAGAAACCCTAAACCCAGCAGGAGAAGAGAAATCATAAAGATCAGAGCAGAAATCAATGAAATAGAAACCAAAAAAACAATAGAACAAATCAATGAAACTAGGAGCTGGTTCTTTGAAAGAATTAATAAAATTGATAATCCCCTGGCCAGACTTATCAAAAAGAAAAGAGAAAGGACCCAAATAAATAAAATCATGAATGAAAGAGGAGAGATCACAACTAACACCAAAGAAATACAAACTATGATAAGAACATACTATGAGCAACTCTACGCCAACAAATTTGACAATCTGGAAGAAATGGATGCATTCCTAGAAACATATAAACTACCACAACTGAACCAGGAAGAAATAGAAAGCCTGAACAGACCCATAACCAGTAAGTAGATTGAAACAGTCATTAAAAATCTCCAAACAAACAGGAGCCCAGGGCCAGATGGCTTCCCGGGGGAATTCTACCAAACATTTAAAGAAGAACTAATTCCTATTCTCCTGAAACTGCTCCAAAAAATAGAAATGGAAGGGAAACATCCAAACTCATTTTATGAGGCCAGCATCACCTTGATCCCAAAACCAGACAAGGATCCCATCAAAAAAGAGAGCTATACACCAATATCCTTGATGAACACAGATGCGAAAATTCTCACCAAAATACTAGCCAATAGGATTCAACAGTACATTAAAAGGATTATTCACCACGACCAAGTGGGATTTGTCCCAAGGCTGAAAGGTTGGTTCAACATCCGCAAATCAATCAATGTGATACAACACATCAATAAAAGAAAGAACAAGAACCATATGATACTCTCAATAGATGCTGAAAAAGCATTTGACAAAGTACAGCATCCCTTCCTGATCAAAACTCTTCAAAGTGTAGGGATAGAGGGCACATACCTCAATATCATCAAAGCCATTTATGAAAAACCCACCGGAAATATCATTCTCAATGGAGAAAAACTGAAAGCTTTCCCGCTAAGGTTAGGAACACGGCAGGGATGTCCATTATCACCACTGCTATTCAACATAGTACTACAAGTCCTAGTCTCAGCAATCAGACAACAAAAGGAAACTAAAGGCATCCAAATCGGCAAAGAAGAAGTCAAACTATCACTCTTCGCAGATGATATGATACTATATGTGGAAGACCCAAAAGACTCCACTCCAAAACTGCTAGAACTTGTACAGGAATTCAGTAAAGTGTCAGGATATAAAATCAATGCACAGAAATCAGTTGCATTTCTCTACATCAACAACAAGACAGAAGAAAGAGAAATTAAGGAGTCAATCCCATTTACAATTGCACCCCAAACATAAGATACCTAGGAATAAACCTAATCAAAGAGGCTAAGAATCCACTCAGAAAACTATAAAGTACTCATGAAAGAAATTAAGACACAAAGAATTGGAAAAATGTTCCATGCTCCTGGATTGGAAGAATAAATATTGTGAAAATGTCTATGTTACCTAAAGCAATCTACACATTTAATGCAATTCCTATCAAAGTACCATCCATCTTTTTCAAAGAAATGGAACAAATAATTCTAAAATTTATATGGAACCAGAAAAGACCTCGAATAGCCAAAGGGTTATTGAAAAAGAAAGCCAAAGTTGGTGGCATCACTATTACGGACTTCAAGCTCTATTACAAAGCTGTCACCATCAAGACAGCATGGTACTGGCACAAAAACAGACACATAGATCAATGGAACAGAATAGAGAGCCCAGAAATAGACCCTCAACTCTATGGTCAACTAATCTTCGACAAAGCAGGAAAGAATGTCTAATGGAAAAAAGACAGCCTCTTTAATAAATGGTGTTGGGAAAAATGCAGAAAAATGAAATTGGACCATTTCCTTACACCACACACGAAAATAGACTCAAAATGGATGAAGGACCTCAATGTGAGAAAGGAATCCATCAAAATCCTTGAGGAGAACACAGGCAGCAACCTCTTCGACCTCAGCCGCAGCAACATCTTCCTAGGAACATCGCCAAAGGCAAGGGAAGCAAGGGAAAAAATGAACTATTGGGATTTTATCAAGATCAAAGCTTTTGCACAGCAAAGGAAACAGTTAGCAAAATCAAAAGACAACTGACAGAATGGGAGAAGATATTTGCAAATGACATATCAGATAAAGGACTAGTGTCCAAAATCTATAAAGAACTTAGCAAACTCAACACCCAAAGAACAAATAATCCAATCAAGAAATGGGCAGAGGACATGAACAGACATTTCTGCAAAGAAGACATCCAGATGGCCAACAGACACATGAAAAAGTGCTCCATATCACTTGGCATCAGGGAAATACAAATCAAAACCACAATGAGATATCACCTCACACCAGTCAGAATGGCTAAAATTAACAAGTCAGGAAATGACAGATGCTGGTGAGGATGCGGAGAAAGGGGAACCCTCCTACACTGTTGGTGGGATTGCAAACTGGTGCAACCACTCTGGAAAACAGCTTGGAGGTTCCTCAAAATGTTGAAAATAGAACTGCCCTATGACCCAGCAATTGCACTACTGGGTATTTACCCTAAAGATACAAACGTAGTGATCCAAAGGGGCATGTGCACCCGAATGTTTATAGCAGCAATGTCCACAATAGCCAAACTATGGAAAGAACCTAGATGTCCATCAACAGATGAATGGATAAAGAAGATGTGGTTTATATACACAATGGAATTCTATGCAGCCATCAAAAGAAATGAAATCTTGCCATTTGCGATGTGGATGGAACTAGAGTGTATCATGCTTAGCGAAATAAGTCAAGCGGAGAAAGACAACTATCATATGATCTCCCTGATATGAGGAAGTGGTGATGCAACATGTGGGCTTAAGTAGGTAGGAGAAGAATAAATGAAACAAGATGGGATTGGGAGACAAACCATAAGTGACTCTTAATCTCACAAAACAAACTGAGGGTTGTTGGGGGGAGGGGGGTTGGGAGAAGGCAGTTTTGGTTATGGATATTGGGGAGGGTATGTGCTTTGGTGAGTGCTGTGAAATGTGTAAACCTGGCGATTCACAGACCTGTATCCCTGGGGATAAAAATATATTATATGTTTATAAAAAATAAAAAAATTCAAGATAAAAAAAAAAGAAAATCTGAACAAAACCGTTAAGTAGGAAGGAGATTTAATCAATAAGCAAAATGTCCAAACAGCAACAAAAAAGTCCCAAGACTAGACAGCTTCACTACAGAATTCTACCAAATATTCAAAGAATATTGATCTTTTTCAAATTTTTATAAAAAAGATAAGAGGAAGGAATTTCACACTCCTTTTATGAGGCCATCATTACCCTGGTATCAAAATCAGACAAGGATGACACAAGAAAAGAAAATTACAGGCCAATAGTCCTATTGAATATAGATGCAAAAATCCTCAAAATATTATCAACATTCAACAATACAGTAAAATAATCATACACATGATCAAGTAGCATTTATTCCAGGGATGCCAAGATGGTTCGACTTCCGCAAATCAGTCGATGTGATACACCACATTAACAAAATGAAGGAGAAAGATTGTATGATCATCTCAATAGATGGAGAAAAAGTATTTGATAAAATTTAACATCATTTATGATAAAAACTCTCAACAAGGGGGGTATAGAAGGAATATAACATAATGAAGGCCATATATGACAAGCCCACAGCTAACATCAAAAATGAAAAGTTGAAAACTTTCCTTCTAAGATCAGGAACAGATGGCTGCCCACTCACCCCTTTTATTCAACACAGTATTGAAAGTCCTAGCCAGAGCAATTAGGCAAGAAAAAGAAATAAAAAGGTACCCAAATTGGAAAGGAGGAAGTGAAAATGTCATATTTGCAGATGACATGATATTATATATGGAAAATGTGGAATGCCTGGGTGGCTCAGTTAGTTAAGCATCTGGCTTTGACTCAGGATAGATCCCAGGGTCCTGGGACCAAGTCCTGCATTGGGCTCCTCGCGTGGCAGGGAGCCTGCTTCTCCTCCTGCCTTGTGCTCTCTCTCAGAAAAATAAATAAATAAAATCTTTTGAAAAGGATATGCTAGACACATACACAGTTCAAGCCACTAAATGAATTCAGAAAAATTATAGGATACAACATCAATACACAAAAATTTGTTGTTCCTCTATACTAATAATGAATTATCAATGAAATTAAGAAAATAATCCCACTTACAATTACACCAAAAAGATTTACATGCCCAGAAATAAATTTAACTAAGGAGGTAACAGATCCATATATTGAAAATTATAAGAACATTAATGAAAGAAAAGGAAGACAAATAAATGGAAAGACAGTCAATGTTCATGAACTAGAAGGATTAATATTGTTAAAATGTCCATACTTCCTGAAGCAATCTACAGATTCAATGAAATTCCTATTAAAATTCCAAAGATTTGGGAAGCTTTTGCCTTGTATGAGAAATGGAAGCATGGATTCAGCATGCCATGGTAGCACATTCGCCCTTCATTCTTTCCCTCAGGATCAGTGTCTATTTGTCCTTTCAAATATAGGGTTTTTTTCATCTGAAAGAATTCTCCTTATTTAGATCGAAAAATGTAATTCTAATGGCATTTTTCACAGAAATAGAACAAACAATTAAAAAAATTTGTATGGAACCATAAAAGACCCTAAAAGAGTAGCCAAAACAGTCTTGAAAAAGAACAAAGCTGGAGTCATCATATTCCCTGATTTCAAACTATATTACACAATTATTGTAATTAAGAGTATGGCATTGGCATAAAAACAGGCACACAGATCAATGAAACAAAATAGACAGCCCAGAAATAAGCCCATCCATATATGGTCAATTAATTTACGACAAAGGAGCCAAGAATATACAATGGGAAAAGGACAGTCTCTTAGGTAAATGGTGCTGGGAAAATTGGACAGTCATATGCAAAATAATGAATCTGGACCACGATCTTTTGCCACCTACAAAAGTCAACTCAAAATGGATTAGACTTGAATGTAGGACCTGAAACAAAATTCCTAAAAGAAAACATAGGCAGTAAGCTCTTTGGTATAGGTCTTGGCAGTGATTTTTAAAATCTGACACCAAAAACAAAAGCCAAAATAAACAAGTGGATTTGCATCAAACTAAAAAGCTTCTGCACACTAAAGGAAACCATCAACAAAATGAAAAGGCAACCTATGGAATGGGAAAATATATTTGCAAATCACATTATCTGATAAATGTCTAATATCTGAAATACATAAGGAATTCATACTACTCAAGAGCAAAGAAAAACAAACAACGAACAATCCAACTTACTAAAAAATGGGAAAAAGATCCAAATAGACATTTTTCCAAAGGAGACCTACAGATGGCCAACAAACACATGAAAAGATGCTCTACATTATTAGTCATCAGGGAAATGCAAATCAAAACCATAAAAGGATATCTCCTCACACCTGTTAGAATGGATCTTATAAAAAAAGACACAAGAAATAACAAATGTTGGCAAGGATGTGGAGAAAAGGGAATCCTCGTGCACAGTTTGTGGGAACATAAATTTGGTGCAGCCATGGAAACAGTATGGAGGTTCCACAAAAAATTAAAATTGAACTACCCTATGATGCAACAATTCCACTTCTATTTATCAAAACAACCACTACCAACAAAATAAACAACAACAAACAAAAACAAAAACAAAACACTACTCAAAAAGATATATGCACGTCACATTCACTGCAGCATTATTTACGATAGCAAGATATGGAAACAAGTGTTCATGGATGGATAAGAGGGTAAGAAATTGTGGTGTAAATATACACACTGGGGTACGGTAAGAGCATGGTTTAGAACGGCTCTCTCCCCAGGCCCTTTGCTTAGGAACCTGTCTCTGTTGGTATCACATCCAGCAGTCAGGCATCATTAATCGGTGGCTGATTTCTCTACTGTTTTCAGCAATACCTTATGCCATACAATATTCAAGTATGATACAATTAAATTTAAATCCCTCTGCAAGGATAGTTTTGGGGGGCAATATGTAGAGGTTTCTTTCTGACCCCAGGAAGACTCTTGTCTTTTTCCCTGGCTCTCCTTGGTAAACTAGCCAGCCCAAGATTGGTTACTCAGCTTGCACGGGGTCATTAGCTTCCTTTAAATTGCCTGCAGTTTCAGAGAGTACCTTTAGGCTTGATCTTTCCCATAATCTGTTCCAGGTATAGCCAGTTCCATTGGGGAGAGCCTCGAAGCACTCTGCTCTTCGACCACCCCTTCACCAGGGCGAAATATGGGTCACTGCTCCAGAGCTGAGGACAGGGACAGTTACCTACTTCTCTCAGTGACACTTCCGCATTATGATTTCGGTTCTGGGCCGGGCAGTAGCCTCTAGTCTTCCCAGCACAGAACCTCTGCCCTATGAGTGAGCTTGGGTGAGGGCTTTTGGGGCTCCAGTTTTCTTAGCTGGCCATCCCCGAAGTGCAGCCTCTGCCCTATGAGCAGGGGCTCGGTGCAGGAGGAGCTCTTGACTTCCTGGTCATTCTTGCCCGGAATTTAGTCTCTGAAAAAGAGAGCTTTGGAGGGATTTAAAAAATGTTGGTGCCTTGTGCCTCTTGGGGGGTACCTTAGGCTTTGCTTGAGCCTGGGGAACTGGGAGCCCCATCTTGTTGGACATACCCACCAGACTGGAGCTTCCCTCATGCTGATTCAGTGCGGATGTGGATAGGACAGGAAGTAGCTCATGGCACAAGTGCTACAGATTGTGTTCGTACCAAAATTTAGTAGATTCTCTTGAACAAATGTTTCCTTATTTGCTGTTTGCTCTTGGGACAATTTCCAGAGATTATATGTGGTAGTGTTCACCAGTTAAGACTGTTTCACTCTGGGGGCACCTGGGTGGCTCAGTGGGTTAAGCCTCTGCCTTCGGCTCAGGTCATGATCTCAGGGTCCTGGGATCGAGCCTCACATCGGGCTTGCTGCTCAGTGGGGAGCCTGCTTTCTCCTCTCTCTCTGCCTGACTCTCTGTCTACTTGTGATCTCTGTCTGTCAAATAAATAAATAAAATCTTAAAAAAAAAAAAGACTGTTTCACTCTGAATTGGTCCAAGAAGCCCCTCATGATGCCAATTCAGAAGTTATCTTTAAGATTTAATTTTTTTTTAAAGATTTTATTTATTTATTTGACAGAGAGAAATTACAAGTAGATGGAGAGGCAGGCAGAGAGAGAGAAAGGGAAGCAGGCTTCCTGCTGAGCAGAGAGCCCGATGCGGGACTCGATCCCAGGACCCTGAGATCATGACCTGAGCCGAAGGCAGCGGCTTTAACCCACTGAGCCGCCCAGGCGCCCCTATACTTCTTTTATAAAAAAGAAAAATGAAGTTTTATTTAAGCCACTATTACTTGGACTGTTTTATCATATTTAATGAAACCTGATTCTAAGAAATATGTAGTCTCTTTAAATTTCCTGACCTTTCTGAAGTTAATTTTAGTAATTTGTAATTTTACAGAAAATCCTATGTTAGCATGGCCAACTGGTACAAGTAAATAATAAAGTATAACAAATGAAAATGTAACAGCTGAGCTCCAAAGAAAGAACAGGGAATTTCCTGGCACCAGAAGCGAGGAGGGAACCTGCAGGTACTGTGCAAGGTTGTGAAATGGCCCTAAAGAAACCTTCAGCAATCCTGTGCCTGGACACAGGTCATCAGTAAGGCGGTGTACTGAGCTAGCTATTTCTCTTTCTTAAAGATCTTATATTTATTTGAGAGAGAGAGAAAGCATGAGTGGTGGGGAAGGGCAGAGAGAGGGAGAAGCAGACTCCCCGCTGAGCAGGAAGCCCAATGTGGGAGTGGATCCCAAGACCCCAGGATCATGACCTGATCCGAAAGCAGATGCTTACCGACTGAGCCAAGGTGTCCCTACCTATGTCTGTGTAACATATTACTTCAAAACTCAGTAGCTTGAAATGATATTTATTATCTTTCACAATTCCTGTAGCTCAGGAACTCAGGAATACAGGAAGTAGGTAATTCTAGCCTAGGGTCTTCCACGAGGTTCCAGTCAAGGCTCAGCCAAGGCTGCTGTTGTCCTGGACCAGGGCCGGAGGACTTCCTCCCAACAGGGTTCGCTAGCATGGCCGGCCCACGGGAGGCCTCAGTTCTCTCGGGGTCTGCACCCGTGCCCCCCACCCCCACCCCGGCTCACTGAGTGCGATGGCATGGCAGCTCGCTCTCTCTGGGAATGACCTGTGAGGCAGCTGGACGCCCCGTTCTTCCATGATCTATGATCTAGCCTCACGTGTCACACCCCACTCCCCAGTCTGGCTGGGAGAAGTGACAAGTCAGCTCACACAGTGTTGGGTTCCTGGTTCTGCGTGTGAGGAGCGTGCAAGTTACCAGTCTGTCCCGAACACTGAGAAATCAGTAACTCTTCAGGATGCAGGAGAGAGGGGCGGACATGGCAAACTGCGGACCCATGACTGGAGAGACCGTTGAATCCAGGGACGGAAGGTGTGGGAAGCAGACCCTCAAGAGTAGTGACTGTGCCCCACCAAGCAAGGGCAGGAAAGCCCGAACACGAATGGAGGCACGGCCGGAGGCTCCGTGTGGGCAACTCTGAGAGTTTATAAAAACGCCGGGGGTGGGGGGGGGGAGACACGCCAGGGAGCGCCAGTCACAGGGCGGCCCCCTCAATACTTACCTCCAGGAGCTTGACCAGGTTTCCACAGGAAACAGCAGAGAAAAACGCCCTTGTGCTTCCAGCTGGAGGAGAGGAAAAAGGGAACCATTTTTAGGTATGCCAGAGCATCCTGTTCTTTTTTAAAAAGCTGCCTTCAGGGGAGACTAGTTAACCCAAGCTTAACCTGCTGGGGAGCCATCAGATCCTCCCTGACCTGGGGGAAGACAAATCTCCAATTCAGCCGGCTCTAGCCTTCCTTGTGAGAGAAGGGAATCACCGGAATCACCGGTCTCAGCCACCACGTCCCACTGAAGACGTGAGGACACTAAGGAACACTTGTGAAGTTCAGTCCAGACACAAAGATTCACTGAGAGCAAAATTCAACTGAGTAAATTTTAAAGATCTTACTGGCTTTATTCAGCAATTCATGAATCGGGCAGCACCCCGTATATCAGAGGGAGAGGAGCCATGCAAACCGGAAGATTAAACGCAGAGGGTCTGGGGACAAGGAAGCTACTCTGGGCAGAAAAAGTGGGTTGGTCATTCCCAGGACACGTTCCTGTAGCGGCAACAGGCACCTACCAGGCACATTCCCTAGCTAGCCCTGACCAGCTGATTCCTGATCGACTGGTTTACTTATGATTCTAGTTCGAGGAGAGCCAAAATGGTATTTAAGTTACATCTCAGTTTGATGATGTGAGGCTTAGCAGAGGTGACTGCATCTGGGGCCAGCTGTCTTTTTTTTTTTTAAGATTTTATTTATTTATTTGAGAGAGAAAGCACAAGCAGGGGGAGGATCAGGTAGAGGGAGATGCAGATTCTCTGCTGTGTAGGGAGACCCACATGGGGCTTAATCCCAGGACCCTGAAATCATGACCAGAGCCTAAGGGAGATGCTTTAAAAACTGAGCCACCCAGGCATCCCTGTCTTGTTTTTAGTAAGAGAATACTTTTGGGGCACCTGGGTGGCTCAGTTGGTTAAGTGGTCGACTCTTGATTCGACTCAGGTCATGCTCTCAGGGTCATGGGATTGTGCTCCAACTTAGGCTCTGTGCTGGCTGTAGAATCTGTAGAATCTGCTTGGGATTCTCTCTGCTGCTCCCCCCAACTCTTCCTCACCCTGCCCATGCAAGTGCTAAGACAAATAAATAGATTAATTAATAATAATAATATAAAATAATAATAGACTGCTTCCCACACCTTGCCACCACATTGCTAAAGGCTATTTTAAAGCACTTCCTTCTACTTAGTACATCTTGTCTGGCTCTCAAGAGAAAAAGGACAAGACATAACAAAAGATAAAAAACACAATTTGAAAACATGGCACAAGCATCAGAACGACACATGGCAGGAATGCTGAAATTATCAGACCATAAATTTAAAATAACTGTGAAAAATGTTCTCAGGGATCTAACAGAGAAAGCAGACAGTGTGCAAGAAAGTGCACCGGCAATGTCAGCAGATGGAAATCTGAACCAAAAAAAGCAGCCAAAAAACCAAAGAACCAAAAAAGAACCAAAAAAAGTAGCACTAGACATGAAAAGCGCTGTAACAAAACTGAAGAGTGCCTTTAATGGGCTCCCTAGAAAACTGGGCACAGACGAGGAAGGAATCTCTGAACCAGAGGATAAATTCAGCTGACACTCAAGGAGAATGGAATTAGACTCTGCATTTGGAAGGAGGGAGTGTAAGGGAATTTGTAGATATATGTTAAAACCACAAGAAACAGGGTACCTGGGTGGCTCAGTTCGTAAAGCCTCTCCCTTTGGCTCATGGCTCAGATCATGATCTCGGGGTCCTGGGATCAAGCCCCCATCAGGCTCCCTGCTCCATGGGGGTTCTGCTTCTCCCTCTCCTTCTGCCTCTCCCCTCCCCTTGCTCATTTTCTCTCTCTCTCTCTCTCAAATAAATAAATAAACAAAATCTTAAAAAAAAAAAAAAACACAACCCCATAGTGACACTTCCAAGCCCAAGAACACAGGGCACTTCCACAGATAAACAAAATAATCTGTCTTGAGGACGAGCAGTGGCAGAAAATAACGGACCACAGGAGTAAGCATTTACCCTGGAAAAAGTCTGCAGAAATGAGCAGCAGAGTTAGCTCTAAGAGCTTCAGATACACAATGATCTGAAGGAAATGATAAGATGCATTTAGAACATTTAACTATTTTTCAGACCCCTAGAAGCCATAAATGGAAAAATAACATATAAAGTGAGAAGAGCAGACTGATTTGAAAAAATCAAATTAAACATTAGGAAATGAAATACATGGGCATTGAGATGAAAATCTACGTGAAATAAACAACATACTAAATATAGCTCATGGAGAATAAGTAAACTGTAAGGCTGATCTGAAGACATAGATCAGAGAGAGATGAAGATCAGCAAAACACAGTGGGAGTAAGAGACCCGGCCGACAGCGTGAGAAAGCCCAGTCCCACGAGTAACAGGAGAGCCAAGAGAACTCTGAGGGAGAGGCTGACTGACTGAGAGTTGCAGGAATTGATGGAAGACCTAAATCTCAAGTTGGAAGAAGCACTTCAAACTGTCGAAAGAAAAGAAGTGTCAGCGTTCCAAGCAGACAGTTCAGGAGGGCTCCTTCACTGCAAATACATGGAAACCAACACTCAAGGGAGAGAGTAATTGAAAAGATGTTCACACAAAGCCTAAGGGAACTTGCCATGGCCAAATCTTCAAGAAAGCCTCAGTGAGTAAAACCAATGTGTTAGAACACATAATGTGAAAATCTAATTAGTCACTGATTATAAAAACCCAGTAATAATAATTGTAATGACAAGGTCAACTTGAGGTCAAGTGTAACTAAAATACTTGCCAACAGCTGCAGCTCCTGGGAGGCATTCAGGTTTCGTGCAATACCACAGAGAAGGGCACACACAGACATTAGTTTCATAATCTCATAAATCAGGTGGGCATACTGAAATTTTATGTGTCATCAGGAAAAAGAAAGACTAAAAATACATAATTTTCAAACATGTAAATGGGAGAAAGAGAAGAAAATATAAATTAACCAACATAAAACAGGAACAGAGAAAAAAATTAAAGAAAGATCATGGAAAAAGGAAAGGCAAAATTGGGTGGTAGCAATAAACTGATAATCATAATAAAAAATTGGATTAAATTGATGAGTTAAAAACAAAATTAAACATAAGAAATTTTATAAAGAGCTGGGGCATCTGGGTGGCTCAGTTGTTAAGCATCTGCTTTCAACTCAGGTCATGATCCAGGGTCCTGGTATCAGGCCCTGCATCAGGTTCCCGGCTCCCTGCTCAGTGGGGAGCCTGCTTTTGCCTCTCCCACTTCCCCTGTTTATGTTCCCTCTTTTGCTGTGTCTTTCTCTGCCAAATAAATAAATAAAAATTTTTTTTAAATAGGAAATTTTATAAAGTCATTAAAATCAATTAAAAATTCAAGTTCTTAGGAATGCAAATCTATGCAATAAAAGTATATAAATTGGAAAGCAAGAAATTATAAAATCAGGATTCAAGATAATGTCCTTTAACTGGGAAATGTGAGTGACAAAGATGAGGGATGCTGACTGATTGGCCATACAGGTGTTTTTCAAGATCTTCTGTTTGTGTTAATAATGACACATTAATGAGTGCTAGATACTGAATTAACTATCTAACTATCAAACTAATAAATCAAAAGCATGGTATTCATGGACCAATGATGAGTGTATGTGATGAATCATACCAAGGATTATAATTAACCCAATTCTGTACACAGGCTCTCCTTATTTCCAAAAAGGAAATAATTTTATTTAAAAATAGAGGATGGGGGATGCCTGGGTGGCTCAGTGGGTTAAAGCCTCTGCCTTCGACTCAGGTCATGATCCCAGGGTCCTGGAATTGAGTCCTGCATCTGACTCCTTGCTCATCGGGGAGCCTGCTTCTCTCTCTGCCTCTGCCTGCCACTCTGCCTCCCTGTGCTCTCTCTCTCTCTCTGGCAAATAAATAAACAAAATCTTAAAAAAATTTAAAAAATAGAAGTAGAGGATGGGAAAGAGACACTAGGCTAATATTCTCTAAAAGAAATTTTTCATGATAAAGAATTCTTACAAATGAGGAGGGAATATTCTTAATGTTATGAGGATATTTATCAGAAACACAGGGACGTCTGGGTGGCTCAGTTGGTTAAGTGGATGCCTTTGGCTCAGGTCATGATCCCAGCGTCCTGGGATCGAGCCTGCTTCTCCCTCTGCCTCTGCTGCCACTCTGCCTCCCTGTGCTCTCTCTCTCTCTCTCTCTGGCAAATAAATAAATAAAATATTTAAAAAATAAAAAATAAAATCGTTTCTTTAAAAAAAAGAAAGAAAAACACAAAGAAAATATTATTTTTCGCCAAATCATTAGATACATCCATTCAAAATTAGGAATAAGATAAGGATGACTAATAGTATGACTCCTGCTCCACACTGTACTGGAGAGACTGGCTCGTGCATCACAATTAGAGAAAAGAGCAAAGGAGGAAATAAAACTCCTTATTCACAGTAACAGGATTATATAAACATACAGGTATGTTTAGTTCTCAGGCAGAGCTAAGAAACGTGAGGTGTTAAGAGCAGCCACTGGAGGCAGTGGGGCTGTGTTATGGACTGAATATTTGTGTGTCCCCCTCTTATACACATATGTTAAAATTAACTCCACAATGTGATGGTATTTGGACATGGGGCCTTTGGGAGGTAATTAGGGTCAGATGAAGTCATAAGGGTGGGATTAGTGCCCTTTTAAGAAGCTTGCTCTCTGTCTTTGTCTCTGTCTGCCTCTCTCTGTCTCTGAGCTTCAGTTTGTCTGTCTGACTCTCTCTCTCCCCCTCCCTCCCCAGGCACACAAGAGAGGTGCCCTGAGCACAAAGGAAGGTACAGTCACCTAAGGCTGAGCTGGTGCCCTGAAGCATACCTCCCAGTCTCCAGGACTGTGGGATACCTGGCTGCCATGTGAGCCTCCTGCCTGGCCAGCACCAGCCCACCAGGTGGGGGGGGGGGCAGGGGGATGGCGCTTCAGTGTGTGTTGGGGAGACGCTGGGAGGGGAGAGCTCCTACACCAATTTGGTAGAAAGACTGTTGCAGGGCAAATTTATGTTACATGTGAACTAAATGCTCAGTTCAAGGAAAACAAAGAGTTCTACTCAGGACACATCTTCACTTTTTAATATTAACTTACTTTTTTCTCTCTGCTGCCCTGATGCAAGTATTAATTTATTTCTAAAGCCCACATGACAGCAGTCTGTAATATACTTTTTTTTTAAAATGGAGGTAAAAGAAAAAGTCCCACAAGCATTTTAAGTTGGGCGGTCTCTCACTGCTGTCCAACCCTCCTTTTGCCTTATTATAGATCATATTCAAATTTAGTAATAATGTCGCCTCTTGGAGCAGGGTGAGAGCTGTCCGTGGTCCTGCGCCCTGCCCCACGCCCAGCCGGTGCTCCCCTCCCTTGGCCACCAGGAGTGACGACTTCCTGGGCCACCCACTCAGTAGAGAAAGGAGAAAAAGGAGGCGGCCTCGGTTCAAGAAGGGGTGTCGGGAACCTGGCTGGCTCAATCGGTTAAGCAGCTGCCTTCGGCTCAGGTCAAATAAAACATTTTAGAAAATAAATAAAGAAAGCACAAGCACCTTATGTGGCTGGTGACCCAACTCCGCGGGCGGCCTTGGACTCGGGACACAGACGGCCTGCAAAGCGGGGACGTGAGGGGCCTGTGGGGTGGTCGCGCTCCGCGGACACAGCCGGGCGGCCCCGGGAAGCCGGGCGGCCCCGTAAACGCCGGAGAGTGAAGCCCGAGGCCGGCTCTAGCGGAACACGCGGGGGCGGCACGGACAGCGCATGGAAACTCGGTCTTCCGTGAGCTCACACGGTTCCAAGGCAGAAGTCCAGGCGCCAAGGCGACTCCGCGCGTCTCTCTCGCTGGCCGGCCGGACGAGGACGGCGCCGCTGACCGGAGGGCGGCGCTCCCGGAACCCGAGGCAGCGCGACCCGCGCGGGCGGGGACAGGCTGCGCATGTGACGGGGACGCCGCGGGCCCGTTTACCGCAGCCCGTCAGCAGAGCTCCGCGCGCTCGCCAGGAGCTCCGACCGACACAGACCCTGAGCGCTGGGGCCCGGCCGCGCGACCTCGCACGCGCCCGGGAGGGTCTGGCCGCGCTCTCGAAGCCGGGACCTACGGGGCGGTGCGGGCAGGGCGGCCCGGGAGCGGGTGAAGGAGCCCGAGGGAAAGCAGCAGCTCCAGACACCGCACCTCCCGCTTCGGGTGTGCGCAGCCCGCAGGCCAGTACTTGCTGGAAACGCAGCGGCACGCGAGCATGGCCCGCGATCGGAAGGCCCGCCGCCAGCGACCACTAGACCCGCGCGGCCGCCGCGTGCGTCTTGTGATGGCGGCTGAGGTTGCAGCGGCGGTTGAAGCTCTTCCCGCACTGGGTGCACCGGTGAGGCCGCTCGCCCGTGTGGCTCCTCTGGTGCTCGATGAGGAACGAGCGCCGACCGTAGCTCTTCCCGCACTGGCGGCACTGATGGGGCCTCTCCGCCCCGTGGGTCCGCTGGTGCTGGATGAGACCCGCGCTCTGGCTGAAGGCCTTGCCGCACTCCGCGCAGCGGTACCGCTTCTGTACGTTGTGGGTCCCGCGGTGGTTGAAGAGACCCGAGCTCCGACTGAAGGTCTTCCCGCACTCCTTACACTCATACGGCCTCTCCCCGGTGTGGATCCTCCGATGGCGCACAAGGCCTGCGCTCTGGGCGAAGCTCTTCCCACACGCGTCACACTTGTGCCCTCGCTCGGCTCGGAGGCCGCCCCGGCGCTCCGCTCGGAGGCCGCCCCGGCGCCCCGCTGCCCAACCCGCAGGGTCACTGGGTTCTCCATGTTGGGGATCCTGGGGGGATTCCTCCAAAGTCTGTCCGTAAAATATTTCCCCATGGGACGCCACTGTCTTGGGACAGTCTTTTCTCAGCACCAGCTCTCTGTCCTCAGCCTTGGTCATTGCATCTAAAAGAGAGGAGACCAGGCAAATGTCATTTGTTTCCCGAGTCTATGGGACGGTCACCGTGGCACAAAAGGACAGGTGGCTCCGAACCTGACGTGGCCCCACATCGCAGAGCAGAGAGGAGGTTAGAAACAGCAGGGCTGGGGCTCCTGGATGGTTCAGTCCTAAGTGTCTGCCTTGGGCTCAGGTTGTGATCCCTGGGGTCTTGATTTCAAACCCCCCAATGGGCTCCCTACTCCGCAGGAAGCCTGCTTCTCCCTCTCCCACTCCCCCTGCGTGTTGCCTCTCTCGCTGTGTGTGTCTCTCTCTCTGTCAAATAAATAAAGCCTTAAAAAACAGCAGGGTCAGTGTGGTAACACCTTCCTCCAGGTAATAAGAAGTCTGGCCTCCTTGGCAAAATGTGGCTAAGTCCAACCTTACTTGGCCCGGGCCTGGAGAGAATTCTTTCTATGTCTTCATGGGGAGGGGTGGGTCAAGACCAGGGTGGCTTTGCTTAGTTCTCCCTTAGAACTCCCTCACCATGGGGCATCTGGTGGCTCAGTCAGCTCAGATCATGAGCCTGGGACTGAGCCCTGGATCAGGCTCCGGGCTCAGCACGGAATCTGCTTGAGATTCTCTCTGTCCCTCTACCCCTACCCCCATTCGCACACACTCTCTCTAAAAAACAGGTAAATAAATCTTAAAAAAAAAAAAAGCCCTCCCCCCTTTTGAAGTGGGGAGCCTCACAGTGACCAAGGGAAGTCACCCCTGTACTTATGCATTCCTTTATGGGACAAGTATTCAATCCCACCATTCCAGGGGTGTCAGGAGTACTTGACAAGCGTGAAATCAGCACCACCCCAGGGTGTTCCCCACACAGGGCCTTCACTGGCTCTGCTCAGATGGCAGCAAGTCTCCCTCCCTCGTTCCTTCAAGTTTTCACTCAGATCCCATTTCCTTACTGCTCCCTACTACTGCAATCAGCTCGCCACGCACCACACTCAGTCTCCCTCCCCTGTTTCCTTCTGCCACATGCCACAGCTTGTCACCCTCTAACACCCTGCATCACCTCCCTGTTTGTCTCTGCCTTGCCACAATCTAATCTCCACGACAGCAGGGTTTTGTTCCTCGAATCATGGGTGACACAGGCAGTTTTCAATAAATATTTGTTGAACGAATAAAAGAAAGCATTAAACCAATCCTACTACTATGGCCTCAAATGACGGCCCAGGGACAGGCACCTGCAGCAAACACTCCTGACAGAACCGGCCCCTCCTGGATATCGTCCAGCCAACCCCAGCAGACCTGGAGGAGTTGAAGGCAAGAATGGAGACAGACCCAAACTGTCCAAACACCCTGGAACAGCCCTGTGGTATCCTCAGGATGTCTTGGGCTCTGCAGGTAGGACTGTTGGGGGAAGCCGTCAGGAAGACATGACTGCCAAGTGACCTGTGAGCTGGACCCCGACCACTGGAAGCTCCTCACCCTGTCCTCTGTCCTGGAATGTGAGTTCTACCTCACTGCCCCACTCTCAGGAGACGCCCCAAGGCCAGTGACAGTGACAAGAAGACAACACCATCTGGATAGTACACAAGACTGAAGCCAGATAAGGACTCTGCTGAAACTTTTACGATGGGTGTGGAGAGCTACTCACACTGCCGTTACCCAGAAGAGCCTCCCATGTAAGCCTCCTTTGCTTATTAAAACCATCACCTGCCGCTGTCTTTGGTCTCTCCCTGCCCCCAACAGGAGGGGCTGGTTTCAGCTTACTCCTGGGAAGCTCTCAAGGAGCCTGTGCACCAACATATTTCTTCCTTGCAAACCAGAGAGCCCAAGATCAGCCTCCAGCCCTCCTCTTTTTACCAAAACATCCAGCTCTTTCTCCCACATCTGACTACTGACCCTCACAAACCCAAACAGGAGTCTCTGCGGACTCCTCTGTTGCTAGACCATGTCCTCCTGCTCCTTTTGGCTGGGGGATGACAAAAGGTCTGGAAAACAGGAATGCATCTGCAGAGAAGTAGGGCCACGAGTGGGATCAGTACTGCCCTTCTGCCTTCACACTTACATTTGAAATGTACAAGAGAACTGCATAGAATATAAAAACAAAGACACTTCTCACCTATTACCATATACGCAGCCTCCTGTGACTCATAAAGCACCGTTGCAACTGTTTTCAAACTAACACACCACAAAACCCCCTGAGGTTATTACCTCACCTCCTGAAAGAAGTGAATAGCAAATAAAAGGTAAACACATAGCATGACAGACTCTGCATGTATGCAGAGAAAGTCTGGAAAATACACAGCAATTTGACAAGAGTGGTTAGTCCTGGGGAATAAAATTTGGAGAGCTTTCATGTTTTACTATATAAACTGCTATATTATTTGATTTGTTTTTACCATCAACAGTTCTAAAAGGAACTCAAATTCAATGATACAAAGTAACCTTACATGTTGCTTAGTTAAAAAAAAAAAAAAATGAAGAGCTGGAACTTGGATTCAGTCCTTTTGATATCAAACACTGTGTTGCTTTGCAAAACTGGCGCTTCGTTTCCTGAAGACACAGACTTGCAATGTTAGTCCTGTAAGAGAACTCTGATTTGTAGATGCCCTCAGGACACTCTCCTGGGGCCACAGAAAATGCTTAATGGATGACTGGATGGAGAGAGGGCGTGATGGACAGACAGGAGGAAGGACTTGCTCCGATGGGCTTCCTGAAAGAAGGGGCTCCCAGTAAGGTTCTAGATGCCATTCAGAAGGCAGAAGAAAGGAAAAGATGGCTGGAAAATAAAAAGCACAAGTTCACGGGGAGATGAGGAAGAAACAAAAGAACAGACGACAAAGATGTTCATGAAGGAGGAAAATGAAACCAAAGCATTTTTTTAAAGACATATTTATTTTATATATATAAGAGAGGGCACAAGTGTGGGAAGGGTCAGAGGGAGAGAAAAGCTCCAGCAGACTCCCCATGGAGTATGGAGCCCTGAGATCATGACCTGAGGAGAAATCAAGAATGGACACTTAACGGACTGAGCCACCCAGGTGCCCAGAACCCAAAGGACTTTCAATCAGATGAGTTCAGAGGAGCCAAAGGAAGGTCTGCTGAGTAAAAGAAGTCACTCAAAAATATCTTTTTAAGTCAAGAGATGTGTTCCAAATGGCAGAAATCCGGGATAACCATACGACCGCTAGGGCAGACGAAATAAACGGGCGGGAGGCAGCGCAACAAGGGAAGCAGGGCTTTGCTCTGCACAGGGATGGCGGGAAAACGGAACCAGCAGATGCACCATTGGATCACTGGGCGGCCAAGCCTCAGTAAGAGGTGACGACGTCCGGTGTGAGAAATCAGACGGAAACTGCGGCGGGGACGGCCAGGACGGGAAGGCAGCTGGCTCGGCCCCATGTGCCCAGGACGGCACCCACCACGATGTGCCGCCAGGCAGCGGAGGAGGCTGGTTCCACTGGACTCCCGCACCCAGTCCGCCAGCCACGGAGCGTGCTTACTGCATGCCCCGCAGCGCCAGTCAGACTGGCAGGGGCAGCCAGAAGGACAGCCTGCCAAGTGCCTTCGGTCAGCTGGTCGCATTCAGTACTACAACCCCCTTCTGTGGTGTGCGCTTGCTTGACAGTTGTGTCAGCTTTCTTCCGCCCAGTCACGTGATGAAGCCCCCGACTGTATTTAGAGCTAGGGGCTTTTAGGAAAGCAATTCTGGTAATTCAGGGCCCTAATCCAACAGGATTGATGTCCTTAAAAGGGGGAGAAACACCAGAGCTTTCTCTCCCTCCCGCTCTCTCCCTCTCTCACTCCCTCACTTCCCCTCTCTCCCACCCCAAGAGACACATGCCCAGAGACAGGCACCTGTGAGAACAAACCAAGACAGGTCTCACCAACAGCCTGCCTGCAGGCACCATGATCTTGGACATCAGCCTCCAGAACTGTGAGAAGATAAGTGTCTGCCGTGTAAGCCCCTCGGTGTGTGCTAGTCTATTACGAGCGTCCAAGCAGACTAAGGCGATGCTATGATCAACCTCACTCTGGAGATGAGGGAACTGCGACTTACTTGTCTAGGCTCTAGGTATCGTAGACCTTCCTCCTTCCTCCCTAACTACCTTCCTTCTTTCCTTCCTTCCTCTGCTTTCCTTCTTTGCTTTGTTCCCCCTTTCCTTCCTTCATTTTTTGCTACCGAAGTCTCTTGCATGTTTAGCAGGAATAAAAAATCGGTCCCAAGTCAACTAAATTAACCTTACTGATACAAAAGAGCATAATTATTAGTAGTTAGTCATCCATCAATTTTATCATGCCAACCAGAATGATGGTTTTGCACAAACTATGTTTTGTTTCTAACAGAACCTTATTATTTTATCACAGCAGTTGGAAAGTTGGAAAGTCTTGCATATTAATGTAAATTTGATGCAGTGTTTTAACTCCCAAACCATAGCTTTTGTAAATTTCTGTGGTTGTTTTCCTCAAACTAGCCATCTCAGGGCACTAAATAAGGTCATTTCATTCTTTAACTTCTTCTAAATATCCAGTAAGTGCATAATCATCAAGAGTACCAGCATGGAGAAAATAAGCTGGAAATCTTGATCGCTTTCTTCAACACACTCCCAAAGCCCTCAGTACAAACTTTTCCAAAATGTATAATGTATATATAAAGTATATAATGACTGTAAATTTTCAGCTTTTCTTTAACTGGAATACTGTTCAAATATGGTTATTCTCTTACATTTTGGATGCCAACCTGTGACAAGTAAACCGTTTCTGTTTACATGAAACTGTCAAATGAGTCACTGACAGTTGATTATGCTCTCTAACTGGATCCTGTGTTCATTAAGTAGGTCAAGTATAGCACCCAGGCAGCCTCCACCCTAGGATCAAGTGGATAATGCATTGGATTGCCCTGTAGTTAAACAGCTCTGAGAAACACTGGCTCCCAATTGTCTGTTTGGAGGGAAATTCCCCTATAGCAGTACCCTGATGATTGTCCTGGGACAAAAGGGATTATTTTTTACTTAGAATTGGGAATCTTTACCGAAAATACTTAAAACACCACTCAGCTCAGACAACAAGAAATGCTGATTACAAGACTAAAAAGATTGAGTGTTACCTGAATCTGGGAACAGGTTTATTGGGATATTGACTGTTCTGTGGGTTAAGACATAAGCTTTAAAACTATGAAGGAGGAGGAGGAGGAGGGCGTCGACGGGAGGAGGAGGAGAAGAAAAGGGAGAAAGAGAAGGATAGAAGGGTAAGAATTAGAGAATTGTTAACAAAGAGATTGAGGGAACTAGCTGGTATGTAGATAGACCCAAGTCTAAAAATACGTGTGTGGGGGCGCCTGATGGCTCAGTGGGTTTAGCCTCTGCCTTCGGCTGGGGTCATGATCCCAGAGTCCTGGGATCAAGCCCCACATCAGGCTCTCTGCTTGGCAGGGAGCCTGCTTCTCCTTCTCTCTCTGCCTGCTACTCTGTCTACTTGTGATCTCTCTCTCTCTCTCTCTGTGTCAAATAAATAAATAAAATCTTTTTTAAAAACTCAAAAAAATAAATAAAATAAAAATACGTGTGTGCCATATGAATCTTCACTAACCCCAGACGGTTTCAGTACGTAAGGTGGACAAGTTGATCTGCCCTGTGGATGTCACCAACCAATTCTAAACCCTAGATATGATGTAATATACCCAGTGGGAACAGCAGTTACCCGGTGGCAAACTGATTACATTGAACCCTCTCAGTGATGGAGAGAACAAAATATTCCTTCAAAGTAATAGACACTTGTTTTGGGTTTTGATTGGCTTTCCATGCCTACCATGCTATCAGTATTGACTGGATGAAAGTCCCACTCATACTGGCCCTAACTTAGCTGGGCATTAAAATGAAATGTCCACCCCTCCACCCCACTCTGTACTTTCAACGGGGTTCTTGAAAGAATCCTTGTTTCCTGTCCTTTAATGATAACTTGGGCAGATCCCATAGCTTTCTCGTCATTTTTAAGTATTAAAGATCCCAATCAGTTTATTTTTCATTTGAAAATTTATTATCTATTTGATAAGTTATATGGACACAGATTCTGTTGAGTTCAATAATGATGTTGTAGTTCCATAGGAAAATGTCCTTATTTTTCAAAGTACTGAAGTATTCAACGGTATTATCTGTAATGTCTATAACTTACCTCAAAATACTCAAGCAGAGGAAGAAAAGCAAATATGGTAAAATGAACAATTATAAATGTAGGTAACTACACGGTATTCATTATATGTTTCTTATATAAACATAAACCTTTGGGAGTAACTGGGTTTTTTAATTCAGATTTTCTTAAGACTCTAACGAATTTCAGTCCACTTCAAGATTTGCCCCAGATGACCAGTGTGTTGGGATGCCACACCCAGAGCCACTTCTCCTTTACCCATGTGGGCAGCCACGCACCCAGCCCCAGAGCCAGAGTCACCACGCTGTCCAGTCCGGTGGTGGTCTCGGCCTCCAGAGGGACCATGCCTGTAGGTAAATGGGGCAGTGTCTCGGCAGTGGGCGCAGCGGTGGGCTGACGTTGACGAGAGCAGTGACAATCCTGCCCTCACCCCCTCCCTGGCCAATGCCCCCAGCGCGCGCCCTAACACACACACACACACACACACACACACACACACACACACTCCGGGGCTTTCTGCGCCCCAGCGAACAGCCTCTACATCACTGGGGACAAAGCCCATCTCAAGAGTGTGCAGCAGTGGGAACTGGTACCCATCAAGGTCATGGAGACGCGGCAGGTGAAGACCAGCTTCAATACGCTGCTGAAGGCTCAGTCCCGGCGGCCGAGCCGGCCCCGCCTCCTGTCCGCACTCGCCGCAGGACTGAGGGGCTGATCAGACCCACAGGCCGCCGCGGGTGTCGGGTGCTGGTGGCGCGGCTCCTGGACTCAGGCTCCCCGGTCTTGGTGAACCCGGGGGACGGCTCGGCCGTCAGCACCCAGCTCTTGTCGGACCCCCTCCACCGCGCTCGGCAGGGCTGCTGTGGGCTGGGGGAGAACGAGCGGCTTCAACCACCGCAGGGCGCAGGGGCCGGCCGGGAGGGCGGCGGCTCCAGAGCCGGTTTCCTGCAGTTAGTGCTTGGACTGCGAGCTCCAGGGCCACCTGCAGTTCCCCTTGGAGGTCGAGTGCAGCCCCTTCTACCTCAAGTTCGTTGGCTACTACCGCGCCCCACGCTGCCTCCGGACCTCCCTGCTGGACTGGGCCTGCGAGCGCCTGGAGCCGGGGCTACGGCGCGAGGAGAAGCAGGAGCGCAGGGCCCGCGGGCGCGCAGGCCGGTGTCGGGGGCCGTGCACGCGCCGAGCCGGAGGACGCCGCGTTCCGCCAAGTACGCGCCCGAGGACACCGAGGTCCCGCGTCCCTACTGCAACGGGTCCGACCTGAAGGTGTGGGACTTCGACACGGAGGAGACGCTGGCCGCGGGGAGTCCCTTGGGTCTGGGAACTGGCCCAGCATCCCGGCCCGGAGTCCCCAAAGGGGGACCACCTTGACGGGCTACTCCCCAGAACCGGCGCTGCGTGGTGGGGCCCTGCTGCGACAGCCTCCGGCCCAGCCCGACGCCACCCCACGCCAGTCCGAGGAGCCGCCGCGGCTGGAGACCGAGCTGGGCGGACCCGGACGTGGCACCCCCAGCTCCGCGCTGCTGTCCCGTGAGCCCGCGGCCGCCGCTCGCTGGGTGCGCACCCGCAGGAGGCCGGGCGGGCTGCACTCCGAGCCTCAGCCTGAAGCGCCGGGAACCGCGGCCGCACGCGTCGGGTTCCCGCTGGGCAGCATCTGCACGAGAGCCAGCTCCAGACCGCCGAGAGTGCGGCAGGCCCTACCGGGCACCCCGAAAAGAAGGGGGCCTTTGTGCTGGCCAAGCCCGAGGACCAGCTGCGCCGCGGTGACCACCGTGTGCATAAGGAGTGCAACGGTGCCCCTAACCTGGCACCCCCACCATGGGCGCCCCAGGAGGCCTTCTGTGACGCGAAGACCCTGCGCTGCGTTTGTAACTTCTGAGGATGGAGGCTCCGCTCCCAGCACCCCGCCGGCTCTAACTTATTTTGGTTTTGGGTGCGCGCGGCTCGGAGGCCGGGGTGGCACAGTCCCTGCGGTGGGCGGGACAATAAGCCACCTGCGCCCAGGCCCTCCCGGGGTTAGTGGCGGCCCACCCGCGCCGGCCACGGGTTCCCAGAGCCAGAGTCTCTAAAAACAGAACCAACAACAACAGAGATTTCCCCCAGATGAAGATGAAGATTTACCAGTTTGAAGAGTTTTCAGAATTTTATGGATTTTTGAAACTGGATAAGGGATCGTGGATATGTACCAGTCTTTCTCTCTTTCGCTCTCTTTGTATATTTAAACAATTTCAAAATAAAAAAAAATTTTAATTAAAAATCTTCATCCTACTCGTACCCCCAGCCACCTAATTTCCTTCTGCAGAAACAGTAAAAACTTTAGATTTCTTATGCAGACTTTCGAAGATATTTTATGCATAAAGAATCATATGTTTATACATTAATCTCCCCATTATTGTACATGAATAGTAGAAAATGATGCCTACAGCCTCCTATTCTGTTTAATTTAACAATAAGTCTTGGAAATTTTCCTAGAATTGGACACACAGATCTCCCTTTTTATTTTTGACAGTTGTAAAATATTCCATTGTTTATTTACAGATTTATTTACCCAGTCTTCTACTGATGAACAATTATGCTATTTCCAATTATTTTCTTTTTAAGATATTTTATTTATTTATTTGACAGAGAGATCACAAGTAGGCAGAGAGGCAGGCAGAGAGAGAGGGGAAGCAGGCTCCCCGCTGAGAAGAGAGCCCCATGCAGGACTGGATCCCAGGACACTGAGACCATGACCTGAGCGGAAGGCAGAGGCCTAACCCACTGAGCCACCCAGGCGCCCCTCCAATTATTTCCTATTTATAAGCAATGCTGAACTAAATAGTTTCTTACATACAGCATTTTATACATGTTAATAAATCTCTAAGATAAACTAAAAGTAGAATTTCTGAGTCATAGAATATATGCAATTACAAAATTGATATGTTCTACTAAATTACTCTCCAAAGTAGTTATAAAATACACCTGAAACTAATATAACTATGTTATCTCTACCAGAATTAACATTTTTCAATAAATGAAACATCAGTAGTTACACAAATCTACAACTCTAGGGTGCCGGGCTGGCTCAGTCAGTTGGGTGCCCCCCTCTTGGTTTCACCTCAGGTAATGATCTCAGGGTCATGAGATCAAGCCCCTCAGTGGAGCCTTGAGTCCAGCTCCCCACTCAGTGGGGAGTCTTCTTGGGATTCTCTCCCCCTGCCCCCCCACACTCTCTCCCTCAAATAAATAAATAAATCTTCTCTTTAAATCAATAAATCTTTTTAAAAATCTACAACTCACCAGTGCCTGGTGGCTCTGTTGATTAAGCGGCTGCCTTCAGCTCAGGTCAGGATCTCAGGGTCCTGGGATCGAGTCCTCATGAGGCTCTCCGCTCACTGGGGAGCTGGCTTCTTCCTCTGCCCCTCATCCTGCTTATGCTCTCTCTCACACTCTCTCTTTCAAATAAATAAATAAAATCTTGGGGGCAAAAAGAGTTTTAGAAGTGGATCTGAGTGTTGATATAGTAAGATATAATTTGCAAACAATAAAATTTACCTTTTTATGTGCTTGGTTGGGTGAGTTTGGACAAGCATGCATCATCGTGCAAAGACTACTAGCTGCAACCAAGAAACATCTCCAGTACCCCAGGATCCCTTCTTGTTCCCCCTTCCCTTTTTAAGTAGGCTCCATGCCTGGCTTGAAGTGCAACCTCAGGACCCTGAGATAAATATTTGAGCCAGATCAAGAGTAGGACACTTACCCAACTTAACCAGCTGAAGCACTCAGGCACCCCACTCCTTCCTCCTTTTTTTAATTTTTATTTTTTTTTCAAGATTTTATTTAATTACTTGACTGAGAGTGAGCATAAGCAGGTGTGCAGGGCAGAGAGGGAGAAGGCTCTCTACTGAGCAGAGAGCGGAGTCCAGGACCTGAGCCAAAGGCAGACGCTCAACCTACTGAGCCACCCAGGAGCCCCACTCCTTGCTCCTTTTTTTTTTTTTTTTTTTTTAAGGATTTATTTATTTGACAGAGAGAGACAGCGAGAGAGGGAACACAAGCACGGGCAGTGGGAGAGGGAGAAGCAGACTTCCCACTGAGCAGGGAGCCGGATGCTACGCTACGATGCTGTGGAGCTCAATCCTAGGACCCTGGGATCATGACCCAAGCTGAATGCAGATACTTACTAGCTGAGCCTCCTAGGCACCCCCTTGCTCCTTTTTAATCAATTTTTCCTCCATCCCCAGCTCTGACTATCACTAATCTGATTTCTCACTTTTGCCTTTTCTGGGATGAAATCATACAGCACTAGCATTTGAGTCTTGGTTCTAGTTTCTTTCACTTAGCATACTATTTTTGAGATTCACCGATGCTGTAGCGTGTTATCAGTGGCTTGTCCTATACATTGCTGAATGAAATTCCATTGCATGGACATACCAGTTTGCATATCCATCCACCGGGCGATGGGCATTTGGATTGACTCCAGGTTTGGGTGATTATGAAGAAAACTGTTATGCACATTCACTTACAGATGGACATGTGTTTCCATTTCTCTTGAGTGAACGCCCAGGAGGAAGATGGTTGAGTTGTCAGGTTTGTGTTTAACTTCGTAAGAAACTGCCAAACTGACTTTTCCAAGTGACTGCACCATTTTGTATTTCCACTACAAGATACGAGAGTTGCACTTGCTCCACATCCTCATCGACATGTGGTATTGTTACTTGGAAAAAATTATTTTAGCCATTGTAGTAAGAGTATAGTGGTACTTTGTTGTGGTTTTAATTGAATTTCCCTTATAACTATGATATTGAAATCTTTTCTGATGCTTATTTGACATCTATATGTTTTCTTTGCTAAAATCTAAAATAAAATCTCTTCCTCATTTTATTTTTTTTAAAGATTTTGTTTATTTATTTGGCAGAGTAGGCAGAGAGAGAGGGCAAAGCAGGCTCCCTGCTGAGCAAAGAGCCAGATGAGCCGGATGCGGGGATCGATCCCAGGACCCTGGGATCATGACCTGAGCCGAAGGCAGAGGCTTTAACCCACTGAGCCACCCAGGCGCCCTCTTCCTCATTTTAACAGAAGATGTAATTGTTTTCTCTTTTTTTAAGGTTTTATTTATTTATTTGACAGAGAGAGACAGAGAGAGAGGGAGCACAAGCAGGGGGAGTGGGAGAGGGCGAAGCAGGCTTCCGGCAGAGCAGGGAGCCGGATGTTTGGCTTGATCCCAGGACCCTGGGATTATGACCTGATTTTGGACACAAGCCTTTTTTTTTTTTTTTTTAAATCAGATATGTGCTTTGCAAATATTTTCTCCCAATCTGACGCTTGTCCTTTCATGTGTATTAACAGTGCCTTTCAAGTAACAGAAGCTTTCAATTTTGATAAAGTCATCTATTTTTCTTTTATAGAGTGTCTTATTTTTAAAATATTTACCTAACTCAAAGTCATGAAGATTTTCTCTTATGCTTTCTATTAGAAATTTTAATGTTACATGTTTTCATTTTCATTTCCCCTCCCCGCCCAGCCCCCCACCGTGGGCTGTCCAATTGCTGCAGAACTGCTGGTTGTAAAGACTCTCCCTCTCGCTCTAGAGGATTCCTCGAATCAGCTGGGCATCTCTGATGAACATCAGTTGACCATACATGTGCGACTCTGCTTCTGAAGTCTGCTAATTATTATTTAAATGGCGATCAATAACGCGCCAGTTTGCACCCCC
>NC_081561.1:25504143-25514321 GCF_022355385.1 Mustela nigripes | reverse complement strand
GCAAAGGCCATTATCCCACCAGACGTGTGGACAGCGACTTCAGGGCAGGATCCCAGGTCACTTGCTCTGTTGCCTCTTCCTCACCAGGAACAAACTCAGCGCTCCAGTTTTCCCCGCCTCCCAAGACCACCAAGCTTACAACACTCAGGATTCCTAATCATTTCCTCCTTGTGCCTCCATTTAGATGGTGTGACCGCCCTAGGTCAAATAATGCTCCCCCGGAGAGGGTCGCACCCGCAGGTGTGGTCTGGTCTTCCCACTGCACCGGTGGGGAGGGTCAATGTCTACAACCCCAGGTATACCCGATGGTATCTCACAAGTGCGTGCACCTGGAGCACAGCAACCGCTGCTAGACGTCTGCGTGACAGAAGCACACACACACGTGCAAAATGCTGCGTCTATGCAGACATACACATGTTTACTTCTTCTTATAAGTGCCATCTCCATATTGTCTTGTACTGTGTTCTTTTTCATGTAATGACATATCTTGAGAGCTTAATATTATATATCCATAGTTTGTTTCTGGAAGGATACTTGTGGGCCAATAATGTCCTCCCGGTGGGGAGGGTAATTGGTGACAAAACTTGCTGTATAGGTTTTTCTATTTTTTGAATCATGTGGCAGTAGAACTTATCAAAAATAGAAATAATAGGGGCGCCCAGCTGGGTCAGTCAGTAGAGCATGAAGTTCTTGGTGTTGAGGTTGTGAGTTCAAGCCCTGTGTTGGATATTAAATTAATTAATTTAATTTAAAAAATAAAAATAGGGGCACCCGGGTGGCTCAATCATTAAGCATCTGCCTTCGGCTCAGGTCATGGTTTCAGGATCCTGGGATCGAGCCCTAAGTGGGGTGGGCTCCCTGCTCTGCGGGAAGCCTGCCTCTCACACTCCCCCTGCTTTTGTTCCCTCCCTGTCTCTCTCTCTGTCAAGTAAATAAAAATCTTTTGAAAAATAAAATAAAGTGAGAATAAAAGGTAAGAGACGAAAATTGCAGTAGAGGTACCATTAGCTTGAAAATACCTTAAATAACCCGTGAAGTTTAGTACATACAATTTTGTGTGCATTTCTCTGCAGTCTGTCTTACCAGTTCCTCTTTGTTAGGCAATATTTTTCTATGGTCCTCAATGGTTCAGTTGTTTCCTCAGTGGGGAATCCGGGCTAAGCAAAACTTTTAAAGGAATGAAAATTTGATGGGGGAACGAAACATGAACGAAATAAATCAATTAACAAACATTCCAGCAGAGGAGAATCGCTCCGAAGAAGCAGAGGACAGGGCGGGCTCTACGCAGTTAGCTGGGTGCGGAGTGAGGAAAGAACTGAGAGAAAGCGCTAACTCGTCGCTCGGGATGCGCGGAACAAGAGGAAAGCAGAGCCGACGAGGGTGGGATTCGAACCCACGCGTGCAGAGCACAATGGATTAGCAGTCCATCGCCTTAACCACTCGGCCACCTCGTCGCACGGGAGCCCCGCCTGTCCGGGTTCTCCCTCCCCGCTGTCGTCCTCAAGTTGTGCCCCAGTAGGTCCCACCGCCTTTTCCCTGGCTTACTGGCCGCCACCACCGTCTCAGTCCGGTGTCCGGAATTACCCCAGGCCGACCGCCCGGGAGCGCTGCGCGCGATCCTCCGCAAACCGCTGACGGTGGGCGCAGCCGCCTGCTCCTCCCCGCCCGCCGCCCCGGACGCGCACCCCGCTTTCCCGGGACGCATTCCTGCCTCCGGAGCGGAACCCGCCGTGCATTCCTGTGTTCCGGTGGCACTGGCCCTGCGAGTCCCTTTTTATGCGGCTTATCCGCACTCCAGGCCCGGGCAGGGGTCTCCAAAGCCTCGGCAGCCGGTGAGCACGAGTTTGGGGCAAAGCAAACTGCGCGAGCGCCCCGCGGGGAAGAGTCCGTCCGCCGCCCCCGGCGCGCTGACCCGTCGCGGCCCAGCTCCGGAGCGGCGGGGGTGCGAGCCGGCGCGGGACTCAGGGCGCCCGGTCCCAGCGCGGCTCCTCCCGGCTCAGCGTCGGGAACCGCACGCCGCGCCGCCGCGACCCTCCCACTCGTGAGAGTGCGCGTGCTCTTTGGTAGTGACGGCAGAATGGGGGGCATGTTCTTTCCCCCCAAAATCATGATGCTTTTTGCCTCCCCGTGAAATCTCTTGGCTGTGTTCCCCGCTGCGTCGCAGGGACGCCTCTCCCGCGTTCAGCAAATTTCAAGTCACCCTCCGGCCGCCCGCAGCTGCCCCTTGGGCTGTCCACCGCGCCACCGTCGCGCGGGTCGCGCTGAGCGCAGCGCACCCGCCAGCGCACACTCACCTTCGGAGACTCAAGGGCGAGCCCACGGCGCTCCAGGAGCCTCAAGACCGGTCCCAGGAGAGGCAGGGCGCGGTGCGCCGCGCGGCTCTCACTAAGCACGAGTTGCCCTGAAGTTCCGTGCGGACCACGCCCCCTCCGCGGGACCGCAGGGAACCCCGCGTTTGTCTGGAGCATCTCATCACGCCAAGTCCGGAGTAAGCAGACCGTAGCGACTGTTGAATGAAGCGATGATATGTTCCGGATTTAATACAAAATCTGAAACTCAGAGGCGAGTCCTTAGACAGGAGATTTTCAATTAATTAAACCTCTTGGGTTAATATTCCTAGTTTAAAAAAAAAAAAACCATAAGGCTGTAATGATTATTAAATTAGATAAGATCAGTAAAATGCTCAGAAAATTGTCTTGGAAATAGTAATTGCTGTGGAAGTCACTTGACCTTGTAGTTGTTTTATGCTTCATAAAATAAATTAATGATTATATGAAATTCTATTCACCAAGAAAAGAAAACTCAGTAGAAAAAAAAAAAACAATAAAAAACTCCACCACGTATGGTTCACAGAAGAAAATCAAATGATTGGAATGTTTGGGTGGCTCGTGGGTTGAACATCTGTCTTCAGCTCAGGTCATGATCTTAGGGGTCCTGGGATGGAGCCCCTTATCGGGGCTCCTTGCTCAGCGGGAACCTGCTTCTCCCTCTGCCTTCTGTTCCCCCTGCTTGTATTATCCCTCTCTCTGACAAATAAGTAAAATTTAAAAATAAAATATTAAAAAAGGGAAATCAAAATAATAACTGAAATGCTCCACGTAACTTACATATAAGGACATGCAACTTACAACAAGATCTCACCCTTCCTTCCTTACTCCCACTTTAGATTTCTGAAATACTGTCCGTGCAGCTGTCAATTAGCTCAACCACACTGAAAGAAAATTGCAAAAGATTTAGTAAAATTTACAAAGTTCATACCCTTCCTTAACCGAGCAGTCAACCTACTAATGGGAGATTATGCTAGAGAAATACCAAAATACCAACACTAGTGTGAAAAATATATATATATACATACACATAGGTTACCCATAGTACAGAGGGGCACTCCTGCTGATAGTTAAATGTGAGAAACTATGCCCACCAAATGGAATACTTGAACAACTTTTTTTTTTAAAGCAGGCTCCATGCCCGGACCAAAGCCCAACATGGGACTTGAACCCAAGACACGGAGATCATACCTGAGCAGAGATCAAGAGTCCCACTCAACCAACTGAGCCACCCAGGCGCCCCCAAATAACTTAAGATTAAACGTAATATTGGAGGTGTATGTGATTATTAATAAGGACAATACATATTCACATGTCATAACTGACAAATATTTTCCCACTTATTTTCTTAAAGGCAAATTACAGAACAGTATGAGTAATATTTTTGTATTGTTTTAGAATTGGGTTTTGTTTTAGGTGATAGACTGAGTTTAGATATTTATTATGTTTTTTGAGATTTTATTTTTGGGGGAGCACCTGGGTGGCTCAGTTGGTGAAGCAGCTGCCTTCAGCTAGGTCATAATCCCAGGGTCCTGGAATTGAGTCCCACATCGGGCTCCTTGCTCAGCAGGGAGCCTGCTTCTCCCTCTGCCTGTTGCTCCTCCTGCTTGTACACTCTCTCTCCCTCTCTGACAAATACATAAATAAAATCTTTTTAAAAAAGATTTTATTTTTTTGAAAGTAATCTCTATACCCAGAGGAGCTTGAACTTACAACCTGAGACAAGAGTCACATGCTCCACCTGCTGGGCCAGCCAGAGCCCTTGAGTTGAGATGTTTCTTATCACTGAAGTTCATCTAGCTTCAGTTTCAATTTTATCAAGGTCTCAAACTTTCCATATTATCTTTCCATATTATCTTCACAGAAGTATTATGTATGGTTACGTAACTGCTGGGGTTTTGGAATATAGGTGAGGTTTGGCGGGGTGAAGTCCAGGGCCAACGACCAAGAAAGAATTCTTGAGACATCATTGGTGCAACAAGGTGGTTCATTAAAGCTCGGGGACAGGACCCCTGGGCAGAAAGAGTTGCTGCCCCGGGGTTTCAGGTTCGAGGGCTGGTGATTATATACTCTGGGGTAGCGGAGGTAAGGAAGAAGGGGGTTTCAAAAGGATTTTCATGTGTTAAAGAAGATTTCGCAGGATGCCGGGAGGCCTTGCCATTGTCAAGTTAAGGTTGTTTCCCCCTCTAGCAAGGCATTAACAAGACAGTAGGAAGCTTCCTGGAGAAACACTGCACTCTGCCTGCCTCAAGAACCTGTCATGGGCTGCAGGTTCCAAGGACATTTAATTGTATCCACATTTCCTTCTGGAAGCTAAGCCATTGATAGAAATGTTTTGCTCTTGCAAACTGCTAAGACATTCGTAAACTGAGGGAGACTCAGATCTTGCAGGGTTGTGATCTCTACAGCTTAACTGTTTTTCCTTTAGGGCACCCAGGAGTGCAAGAGGAATGTCACATATATCCCACGGTTGGTGGGGGTATGGGGGGTCAGCTTCTGCTTTGTCCTCAGCTTGCCTTCTGCTCCCTCGTCATAACTATTATGCGTACAACCACTGTGCATTTCTTTTTTATGAGTTAGCTGAAGAGTTTTTAATATGAAAAATGTACAGAGTAGCATGAGGAAAGTCACATGGGAGGTTAATGTTAACTGGGAGATTAGGATATATGCATCTGAATAGACATCCTTCTTCTTCTTTTTTTTAAGATTTTTATTTTGAGAGACAGAATGAGCAGAAGGGAGAGGGAAAAGCAAAATCCCCACTGAGCAGCTGAGCAGGGAGGGGCTGATGTGGGTCTCCATCCCAGGACCCCAGGATCGTGACCGGAGCTGAAGGCAGTCGCTTAACCAACAGAGCCACCCGGTCTCCCTGAATAGATGTCCTTTAGATGAGTAGGTGACATTTAGGACAAAGGCCGAGAAAAGTGTAGGCAGAGGCAGGGGAACGTGAAGTGAAAGGCACGTGTGGGAGCGTCAGGAAGCCTGAGGGGAGGCCAGTGTGAGCTGCACAGAGGGAGGAAGGGATGGGGGGGGTGTGTGACACTAAAACTGGGGACAAATCACACAGGCACTGACCACGTCTAGGATTTGAAATTTTACCCAAACTGCAATGGGAACCTATTGAAGCCTTATAAGTGGAGGAAGAGTATGATCTGTTTTGTCTTTCTGAAAGATCATTCTGGAGAGAACAGGTGGCAAGGACAAGTGTGAGTGGCCTAGTGGGGAAGCCGCGGCGGAGAGAGGATGGTGGTGCGGACTGGCACCATGGATGGTGGCAGCAGGAATGGAGAGGAGCGCACGGAGAGGAGGCATATTTTGGAGATAAGATCTGTAGCTGCGCATGATTTGGGTACCCGCTGACAGGGACATGTAGGGTGACTACTCTTGGTTTGCTGGAACTTACCCCTTTTAGCACTGAAAGTGCATTCTTTCTGGGAGCCTCTCAGTCCCAGGCAAACCCCAGCTGGAGACAGGGTAAAGAATTTGGTGAAGAATTTAGCTTTTAAAAGGACTGTCAAAATATCAGACTTATATCCATAAGTTGTGACTCTTTCACCACTCAAGGTTTTACTTGTAAAGATTCTGGAATTTTCTCTTTTGCAGTACATTGATTCACAGGAAATCATTTGCTGATTTCTTGGTTTTCCAGTTTTCATGATTCCATTCTTTCTTTTGATAATTTATTTAAATACTGCAAAGTAAAGTTGTACATATTTAATTTATTCAAAATAGGGAAAACTTCCAATCTTGCAAAAGCTTTGACAAAACCAATTTGTTTGAATCTACATTAACTGGAATAAAAATACTTTTTTATTTGCAGATGTCTTCTTAGGAAAGGTGGCAGGCCAGTCTTAAAACCTGAAGACAAGCTTCTGAAAAGAAAGTGTGTTTTGACAGAAAAAATGACCCAAGTTAAATACAAAGAACAAATGAAATCCAGGAGGCAATTGCAAAGTATTCGAGTAGAGAAGTAAAGGAAGATACACACATTGCCTTGAACATGAAAATTTAGGTAACTCTGTTCTTGAAGAATATTGTTGATTAAGTTCAAATTAATAAAATCAGAAAAATTCAGTATTTAAAGATTTTTATTTATTCATTTGACAGAGAGAGACACAGCGAGAGGGGGAACACAAGCAGGAGAGTGGGGGTGGGAGAGGAAGAAGCAGGCTTCCTGCCAAGCAGGGACCCTGATATGGGGTGCCGCTCAATCCCAGGACCCTGGGATCATGACCCCAGCTGAAGGCAGATGCTCAACCACAACTGAGCCACCCAGGAGCCCCTAAAATCAGTATTTAACATTGATTCTTAAAAGGGAAATTATCTTGCTGAGCATGTAGGCAAGTCTCTGCCCTACCAACTTGGGGCAATGAAATTGTTCACCTGAGCCTTTAAGACCATTCTAAGAAAAATTATCACACTGATCAAAATAAAAAAGGATAAAGAAATCTGAAGAAGCCATTTATTTTCTCCCTACTAGACATCCTCACTAAATAAGTAGTGCTTATATCTAAAATTCCCATCTCTCTTCTCTTACATATTGGAATATTTATGGATAAAATGATAAGATGCTTGGAATTTTTTTACAGGAGGAAAATGTTATACATATACAGAGAGAGGGAGGGACTGAATCAGAGGTTGGGAAAAATACTGCTAAATCTTGCAGTTGGGAGACAGACATATGAGCATTAATTAATTAATTAATTAACCAAGGGAACTTGGTTTTTGTATTTAAAAATTTCATTAGTAAAAGTAGTGGTGCTTGGCTGGCTCAGTCAGTAGAGCACAGGACTCCTGGTCTCAGGATCATGGGTTTGAGCCCCACAGTGGGGGTAGTTTAGTTAATAAAAATATTTTTAAATATCTGTAATAAAAAGTTCTAATATGCTTGACTTTGCTTCATGCTTCATTCTATGAATATGTCAGGTGTTATGGTCCCAGCCCAAGCGGAATTAATAAAATGGTCATAGAAAGTATAAGTAGATAAAGACATATATAACTTAGGGGGATAAGAAAAGCTGAAGGAGGGGCGCCTGGGTGGCTCAGTGGATTCAGCCTCTGCCTCCGGCTCAGGTCATGATCTCAGTGTCATGATCCCAGGGTCCTGGGATCGAGCCCGCATTGGGCTTTCTGCTCAGCAGGGAGCCTGCTTCCCCCCCACCCCCCTCTCTGCCTGACTCTGCCTACTTGTGATCTCTCTGTGTCAAATAAATAAATAAAATCTTAAAAAAAAAAAAATGAAGGAACGGTTTAACACCATTTTTGGGGAAATTTCTTAGGGACAATCGGAAGGCGCTGGAACCAGTAGGGCAGCCCCGCGGGGAGCACGCGCGCAGGTGCGTGGGCGGTGCTCACCTGGCTGCGGGGGCCCCACGCCCGTGCCCCAACACCGCCAGGTGCCCCAGCTGTGAACGCAGCTTGCATCTTAAACCTGCGAGAGCGCAGGAGGTCGAGGAGCACAAGTTGGTGGCGAGGCCACTGCGCCTGATCCGCTCCCCGGCGTTGGCGGAGGCTGCGGGGCCGCTCCGCGGACTTCCATAATTCCTGGGGTCCGTCTTCTGAAGCCCCCAGAACTGCACGGTGACAGGGGCAAACCCCCACGGCGCCCCCTCCCGCCCCGACCCCGGGGACAGCAGGGTCACCTCTGCAGAGGGGCGCCCTCTCTCTCCTGACCCGGCTCTCCCAGCTCCCCGACCTCCCCGCACCGCAAGGGACGCGAACACTCAGACAACACGTGGAAAGATGGGTGCGAGTCTGCGTGGCGGATGCCTCCGTCGGACCCCACCTGCTGGGGCCCGGATCGGGGTCCGCTGTGCGCGCGGGGTCCCCCCCCCACACTCTCGGGGGTCTCAGAAGGCCCTTCCGGGGGCGGCGGTGCCGGCGGCCTGCGGCGGTCGCTGCGCCGGGCGGACCCTCTCAACCTGCCCGCAAGCGTCTCTGGGGGCGCGGGTCCCGCAGACGCAGCACGCAGCCCCCGGCCGGCTGGGCTTTCGGCGCTGGGGACGCGGGGCCCCAACTGATGAAGTCCTAGAACCTAAGTCAGGTTCGGTGGGGTGAGGTTCGGAGCTGACGACTAAAGAAAGAATTAAGACATCTTTGGTGCAAAATGGTGGTTTATTAGAGCACGGGGTCAGGACCCGTGGGCAGGAAGAGCTGCTGCCCCGGCATGTGAGGAGTGGCTGGTTATATACACAGGAGTTGGGTAGGTGAGGACAAAGGGGTGTTCAGAAGGGCTATTGGGGTAAAGAAGACTATCAGGATATGGAAGGCCTGGTTACGATCAAGCCAAGGCCACTTTCCCTCTAATGAGGCACTAACATAAAGACAATTGGGAGTCTCCTGGTGGAATGTTACATTCCTGCTATCAAGTGTCCTTGTTAGTGAGATTTAGGTCTTAAAAGAAATTTAACTTTATTTACTTTTCCTTCTACCTCCATCTCCTTCGGTTTTTTTTATGGAGGGGAGGGTGACGTTAGGGCTTGAGGAACTGAGTTATGTGTCTTTGGAAATTGGGCTATTGATAAGGCAACTTCTTTGTTGTAAATCTCAAGGACATTTGTAAACCAAGAGAGACTCCTGCCTTGCAGGATTGTGATCTCTGCAAGATAACCATTTGCTCTTCTCTTAGGGCAGTCAGGGGTGCCTGTGAAATGTCACACATATTACCAAGGGGAGTGGGTGGAGAGGGGGTGCAAGGTGCCAGCCCCTGCTCCGTTCTCAGCCAGCCTCCTGCTCCCTCATCAGTAGTAACAGACCTCACCCCAGATGGCGCTCCTGGCTCATTTTTTATTTTTAGTTTCTGCCTGGATGAAAAATTTGCGATGTGCACGCCGGGCAGAACAAATAAAATTATGACTCACTGTTCACTAACTGTGTTGTAGATGTCACATATTTTCATGCTCGGTTTTCTACCACGTTCCAAACTGATACAAAAATGCTTTTTCCCCTTTCTCTGGGACATTGGGACATGGGTTCCAATGGGGAAGGGGCATCGTGTACCCCCTTCCTTCCCTCCTTGCCTTCCCTACTGCACCGCGAGGCGAGAACCACTGTCTTCCTTCCTCAGCCAGGAAGCTTCATTATTCCTCACACAGGACCATTTTTCCAGCTCATTAGAACCTGGAGCTAAGATAAAGGAGGGCAGAGCCATTAGGTAGCAATTTATATGTAAATGTGGAAGTTAGCAAAAGAAAGAGAATGGCCTACTGTTCTTTAGGAAGCATTCAAGTTGGGACCCTTCTGGAAAGCTAGCTTCACCCCCCAGCTCTGTAATGCCCATTGCGGCTTTGCAGGTCTTCTTGCCTTCATGCGGGAGGAGACTGAGGCCAAGGTCACACAGTGAGTGATGAACAGGGTCAGTACCTAAAGCCACAGGTGGACCCCAGAGGTATCACCACTTTATGGGGTACCTGTAAGGGGAGGAGGCCCCTCCGACCCGCCTCACCCTCTCCCTTCCCCTTAACTTCAGTTTTTGCAGCCGGTTCAGGCTGATCTGCTGGCTTGTGAGCTCGGATCTAACGGGGAAATGTACATTGTACATTTTACTGATAAGATTTAATTGAACAGTTACTGTGCTGTGTATGTGTAGAGGAGAGTCCCTAGCAAAGGAACCCTCTGGCTTGGTCCCAAGCTGATAGTGAGGAGTTAGGAATTAAAAAGGAGGATGCTGGGGCGCCTGGGTGGCTCAGTGGGTTAAGCCGCTGCCTTCGGCTCAGGTCATGATCTCAGGGTCCTGGGATCGAGTCCCGCGTCGGGCTCTCTGCTCAGCGGGGAGCCTGCTTCCTCCTCTCTCTCTCTCTGCCTGCCTCTCTGCCTACTTGTAATCTCTGTCAAATAAATAAATAAATCTTT